>NW_026974980.1:0-321835 GCF_030014295.1 Loxodonta africana
CATAGAGAGATAGTATTCCCCCGCCAAGGGGGATGGGTAGAGAACATTGACCCACACCCGCCAGGGGCCTTTCCTGGGACTAAAGATCCCAACATGGTCTCAACGTCGTCACCCACTCAACACGCACCTTTCCTGCACACGTAATCCTGCCTTTCTCCGTCAGGGCCCTATCCTACCAGGAAAAAAATCAAGCCACTCAAAAAGGCCGATGCCAGGGAAATCGAGGAAACACTGCCAGTTCCCAAATTTTGGCTGTCTACATGTCCCCGCCTGCGGAGCAAGGCTGCCTAAGTGGCCGGGCTCCGAAGGCAAGGCCGAAATCCTGGCAGCCTGGGCGCCAGCAGTGCAATGGTTGATGGACGTGGGGACACGGATGACCTGTTCGCCACATACAGGAGGGATCCTTGGGCCCTTCACTGGCTCGCCATTCAGCTCCACGACGTCCACTACTGGCCCTGGCCTTTGCTTTGGCTGGTGCCCCATTAAACGTGTGCTCCGGAGCGATCTTTCTCCACCCATCACTAGCATTCTGCCACCAGGGGATATGTGAGTGTGGGAGTCACCATTTCTCACTGGCAGCAGTGTCACAAGTCACTAGACTTCCAGCTACCCGCTGACCTAGGCTGCCTTCTGCCCCAGGCAAGGTCCCGAATCCTTTATCCCAGATGCTGACACCTGGGCACTGGCGGACATTGATTTTTATCAACACAGAGGTCTGAGTGAGGGTCAGAGGGCCAGGTAGGTGAAGTGAAGGCCAGGTGGCGGGGCTGAGGCTTCTTTGCCATCACCATAGAGACAGTCCCCCCACCGCAAGAGTGGGCGGAGCTTGGGATGGGCCTGCTGACAAGACTGAGCCAATGGCAGAGATCCGGCCCGCCAGGCAGATGACACAGGGCCCTCCATTGTGACCTATGACCCCTAGTGGCCACAGGATTTGAGCACACCCCGGGAAAGGCTACGCAGGCACAAGGGAGCCCCTGGTGCGGACTGCTTCAGGGCATTGGCAGAGCACGCCAGGTACCTCTTTCCCACTTTCCTGAGGATATCAGTAGGCAAGGCATCCCCACTCAGCATCTCTTGCCTCTCTCTGTCTCTCTCTGCTTGTCTTCGTTCTCTGAAATCTCTTCCTTCTCCCCCTTGTCACTTCACACCTTGGAGTGCCTGACAGAGGGCCTAGAGACCAAAGAGCAAAGGGGGAAGGCCTCTGGCTCTACTGCTTGCCCATGGGGAGAGAAGTTCTGGTAGTCCATCTGGAAGGTCTAGAGAGTAGTGATTGATTGGGGAGCTACATCACGGGCGGACCTGGCCAGGTGAAGCTCCCTGACAAGTGGCAGCCTCTCCGGAGACTACTAATTCCGCTCCTAACATTCTATGCAAATAACCGGCTGAGTGCCATGGGCAGAAAACATTGACACATACCTGCCAGAGGCCTATTCTGGGTCTGAAGAGTCCACCCTGGTCTCCAGCAACTCATCATCTCAGCACACACTTTGCCTGCACGCATGGAAACCGCCTCTCTCCACGAATGTCTTCACCTGCTAGGAAACACACGATGTCACTCAGCCAAAGGAGAGCACAGGCAAAGTCAACTGAAGCCCCCGTTTTCAAGATTTTGCCCTCTGCTGCTCCACAGCCTCCGGTGGCACACTGCATGTGCGTCACTTCTCGGTAGACAAGGCCCAAATCCGGGCATCCAGGGCCCCAGCCGTCCACAGTCTACGGAGGGCGGCATATGGATCACCTCTTTGCCTCGTACAGCAGGGAGGCCTGGGCCCTAGACTGGCTCCGCTAGAGCTCCACGACCTCAGCTATTTTCCCTGACCTTTGACCCGTGCCCTCGTGAGTGTGTCATCTCTACTTCCACTTCTCTTCCCACCACACTGAATCCGCCACCTGCGGATACCTGAGCGTGGACATCAACATCTATCACTGGCTGCAGTGTCACAGGTCACTAGGTGTCTAGGCTCAGGCTGACCTTGGCTGTCTTCTGCCCAGGCAAGGAGCCTAATCCTTCCAAGGAAATCAGGACACGTGCTCACTGGCCGACATCCTTTCTTTCATCCACACAGCGGTCTAGATGAGGGGAAAGAGGCCAGGTAGGCCAGGTGAAGGCTGAGTGTGGGGCCTAAGGCTTCTTTCCCAATCACCATGGTGACAGCCACCGGAAGGCTGGGCGGAACTTCTGACGGGGACGAGTCACAAACACTCAGCAAATAGGAGAGGTCCAGCCTAACCGGCCAGTTCCGCAGAGCCCTCCATTTTACCCATGGACAGACAACGGCCCCTTGCGTCTTTGGCCACAAAATCGAGGGCACCCAGGGAATAACTTCACAGTAGGCAACCCCTGATGTGAACACGTTCGACACACCGGGACAGCAGGCAGGTACCTCTTTTCCACTTACGCTAGGATATCACTAGGCAAGGCGCCCTTCCTCAGCATCTCTGGCCTCTCTGTATGTGTTCACTCAGAGGAATCTCTTCGTTCTACCCCTGAGACACATCACAAGTATGAGGGGCCTGAGAGAGAGCCTAGAGATGGAACGGGGGAGGGTTCCGGCTGTACTGCTTCCCCGTGGGTAGAAAATAGCAGGTAGTCTCTCTGGAAGGTCTTAGCTTCTGTTGACTGACACGCGCAATACAGTAGGGGCGGACCCTGGCCAGGTGGAGCTTGTGGGCAGATGCAACCTCTCCGGCGACGAATAATTGCGCTGCTGCTTTGTATGGTGAAAACCTCCCCCCGCCAAGGGGGATGGGTAGAGAACATTGACCCACACCCGCCAGGGGCCTTTCCTGGGACTAAAGATCCCAACGTGGTCTCAACGTCGTCACCCTCTCAACACACACCTTTCCTGCACACGTAATCCTGCCTTTCTCCGTCAGGGCCCTATCCTACCAGGAAAAAAAGCAAGCCGCTCAAAAAGGCCGATGCCAGGGAAATCTAGGAAACACTGCCACTTTCCAAATTTTTGCTGTCTACACGTCCCCGCCTCCGCTGCAAGGCTGCCTATGTGGCCGGGCTCCGAAGGCAAGGCCGAAATCCTGGCAGCCTGGGCGCCAGCAGTGCAATGGTTGATGGACGTGGGGACACGGATGACCTGTTCGCCACATACAGGAGGGATCCTTGGGCCCTTCACTGGCTCGCCATTCAGCTCCACGACGTCCACTACTGGCCCTGGCCTTTGCTTTGGCTGGTGCCCCATTAAACGTGTGCTCCGGAGCGATGTTTCTCCACCCATCACTAGCATCCTGCCACCAGGGGATATGTGAGTGTGGGAGTCACCATTTGTCACTGGCAGCAGTGTCACAAGTCACTAGACTTCCAGCTACCCGCTGACCTAGGCTGCCTTCTGCCCCAGGCAAGGTCCCGAATCCTTTATCCCAGATGCTGACACCTGGGCACTGGCGGACATTGATTTTTATCAACACAGAGGTCTGAGTGAGGGTCAGAGGGCCAGGTAGGTGAAGTGAAGGCCAGGTGGGCGGGGCTGAGGCTTCTTTGCCATCACCATAGAGACAGTCCCCCCACCGCAAGAGTGGGCGGAGCTTGGGATGGGCCTGCTGACAAGACTGAGCCAATGGCAGAGATCCGGCCCGCCAGGCAGATGACACAGGGCCCTCCATTGTGACCTATGACCCCTAGTGGCCACAGGATTTGAGCACACCCCGGGAAAGGCTACGCAGGCACAAGGGAGCCCCTGGTGCGGACTGCTTCAGGGCATTGGCAGAGCACGCCAGGTACCTCTTTCCCACTTTCCTGAGGATATCAGTAGGCAAGGCATCCCCACTCAGCATCTCTTGCCTCTCTCTGTCTCTCTCTGCTTGTCTTCGTTCTCTGAAATCTCTTCCTTCTCCCCCTTGTCACTTCACACCTTGGAGTGCCTGACAGAGGGCCTTGAGACGAAAGAACAAAGGGGGAAGGCCTCTGGCTCTACTGCTTGCCCATGGGGAGAGAAGTTCTGGTAGTCCATCTGGAAGGTCCAGAGAGTAGTGATTGATTGGGGAGCTACATCACGGGCGGACCTGGCCAGGTGAAGCTCCCTGACAAGTGGCAGCCTCTCCGGAGACTACTAATTCCGCTGATAACATTCTATGCAAATAACCGGCTGAGTGCCATGGGCAGAAAACATTGACACATACCTGCCAGAGGCCTATTCTGGGTCTGAAGAGTCCACCCTGGTCTCCAGCAACTCATCATCTCAGCACACACTTTGCCTGCACGCATGGAAACCGCCTCTCTCCACGAATGTCTTCACCTGCTAGGAAACACACCATGTCACTCAGCCAAAGGAGAGCACAGGCAAAGTCAACTGAAGCCCCCATTTTCAAGATTTTGCCCTCTGCTGCTCCACAGCCTCCGGTGGCACACTGCATGTGCGTCACTTCTCGGTAGACAAGGCCCAAATCCGGGCATCCAGGGCCCCAGCCGTCCACAGTCTACGGATGGCGGCATATGGATCACCTCTTTGCCTCGTACAGCAGGGAGGCCTGGGCCCTAGACTGGCTCCGCTAGAGCTCCGCGACCTCAGCTATTTTCCCTGACCTTTGACCCGTGCCCTCGTGAGTGTGTCATCTCTACTTCCACTTCTCTTCCCACCACACTGAATCCGCCACCTGCGGATACCTGAGCGTGGACATCAACATCTATCACTGGCTGCAGTGTCACAGGTCACTAGGTGTCTAGGCTCAGGCTGACCTTGGCTGTCTTCTGCCCAGGCAAGGAGTCTAATCCTTCCAAGGAAATCAGGACACGTGCTCACTGGCCGACATCCTTTCTTTCATCCACACAGCGGTCTAGATGAGGGGAAAGAGGCCAGGTAGGCCAGGTGAAGGCTGAGTGTGGGGCCTAAGGCTTCTTTCCCAATCACCATGGTGACAGCCACCGGAAGGCTGGGCGGAACTTCTGACGGGGACGAGTCACAAACACTCAGCCAATGGGAGAGGTCCAGCCTAACCGGCCAGTTCCGCAGAGCCCTCCATTTTACCCATGGACAGACAACGGCCCCTTGCGTCTTTGGCCACAAAATCGAGGGCACCCAGGGAATAACTTCACAGTAGGCAACCCGTGATGTGAACACGTTCGACACACCGGGACAGCAGGCAGGTACCTCTTTTCCACTTACGCTAGGATATCACTAGGCAAGGCGCCCTTCCTCAGCATCTCTGGCCTCTCTGTATGTGTTCACTCAGAGGAATCTCTTCGTTCTTCCCCTGAGACACATCACAAGTATGAGGGGCCTGAGAGAGAGCCTAGAGATGGAACGGGATGGGTTCCGGCTGTACTGCTTCCCCGTGGTTAGAAAATAGCAGGTAGTCTCTCTGGAAGGTCTTAGCTTCTGTTGACTGACACGCGCAATACAGTAGGGGCGGACCCTGGCCAGGTGGAGCTTGTGGGCAGATGCAACCTCTCCGGCGACGAATAATTGCGCTGCTGCTTTGTATGGTGAAAACCTCCCCCCGCCAAGGGGGATGGGTAGAGAACATTGACCCACACCCGCCAGGGGCCTTTCCTGGGACTAAAGATCCCAACATGGTCTCAACGTCGTCACCCACTCAACACGCACCTTTCCTGCACACGTAATCCTGCCTTTCTCCGTCAGGGCCCTATCCTACCAGGAAAAAAATCAAGCCACTCAAAAAGGCCGATGCCAGGGAAATCGAGGAAACACTGCCAGTTCCCAAATTTTGGCTGTCTACATGTCCCCGCCTGCGGAGCAAGGCTGCCTAAGTGGCCGGGCTCCGAAGGCAAGGCCGAAATCCTGGCAGCCTGGGCCCCAGCAGTGCAATGGTTGATGGACGTGGGGACACGGATGACCTGTTCGCCACATACAGGAGGGATCCTTGGGCCCTTCACTGGCTCGCCATTCAGCTCCACGACGTCCACTACTGGCCCTGGCCTTTGCTTTGGCTGGTGCCCCATTAAACGTGTGCTCCGGAGCGATCTTTCTCCACCCATCACTAGCATTCTGCCACCAGGGGATATGTGAGTGTGGGAGTCACCATTTCTCACTGGCAGCAGTGTCACAAGTCACTAGACTTCCAGCTACCCGCTGACCTAGGCTGCCTTCTGCCCCAGGCAAGGTCCCGAATCCTTTATCCCAGATGCTGACACCTGGGCACTGGCGGACATTGATTTTTATCAACACAGAGGTCTGAGTGAGGGTCAGAGGGCCAGGTAGGTGAAGTGAAGGCCAGGTGGGCGGGGCTGAGGCTTCTTTGCCATCACCATAGAGACAGTCCCCCCACCGCAAGAGTGGGCGGAGCTTGGGATGGGCCTGCTGACAAGACTGAGCCAATGGCAGAGATACGGCCCGCCAGGCAGATGACACAGGGCCCTCCATTGTGACCTATGACCCCTAGTGGCCACAGGATTTGAGCACACCCCGGGAAAGGCTACGCAGGCACAAGGGAGCCCCTGGTGCGGACTGCTTCAGGGCATTGGCAGAGCACGCCAGGTACCTCTTTCCCACTTTCCTGAGGATATCAGTAGGCAAGGCATCCCCACTCAGCATCTCTTGCCTCTCTCTGTCTCTCTCTGCTTGTCTTCGTTCTCTGAAATCTCTTCCTTCTCCCCCTTGTCACTTCACACCTTGGAGTGCCTGACAGAGGGCCTAGAGACCAAAGAGCAAAGGGGGAAGGCCTCTGGCTCTACTGCTTGCCCATGGGGAGAGAAGTTCTGGTAGTCCATCTGGAAGGTCTAGAGAGTAGTGATTGATTGGGGAGCTACATCACGGGCGGACCTGGCCAGGTGAAGCTCCCTGACAAGTGGCAGCCTCTCCGGAGACTACTAATTCCGCTCCTAACATTCTATGCAAATAACCGGCTGAGTGCCATGGGCAGAAAACATTGACACATACCTGCCAGAGGCCTATTCTGGGTCTGAAGAGTCCACCCTGGTCTCCAGCAACTCATCATCTCAGCACACACTTTGCCTGCACGCATGGAAACCGCCTCTCTCCACGAATGTCTTCACCTGCTAGGAAACACACGATGTCACTCAGCCAAAGGAGAGCACAGGCAAAGTCAACTGAAGCCCCCGTTTTCAAGATTTTGCCCTCTGCTGCTCCACAGCCTCCGGTGGCACACTGCATGTGCGTCACTTCTCGGTAGACAAGGCCCAAATCCGGGCATCCAGGGCCCCAGCCGTCCACAGTCTACGGAGGGCGGCATATGGATCACCTCTTTGCCTCGTACAGCAGGGAGGCCTGGGCCCTAGACTGGCTCCGCTAGAGCTCCACGACCTCAGCTATTTTCCCTGACCTTTGACCCGTGCCCTCGTGAGTGTGTCGTCTCTACTTCCACTTCTCTTCCCACCACACTGAATCCGCCACCTGCGGATACCTGAGCGTGGACATCAACATCTATCACTGGCTGCAGTGTCACAGGTCACTAGGTGTCTAGGCTCAGGCTGACCTTGGCTGTCTTCTGCCCAGGCAAGGAGCCTAATCCTTCCAAGGAAATCAGGACACGTGCTCACTGGCCGACATCCTTTCTTTCATCCACACAGCGGTCTAGATGAGGGGAAAGAGGCCAGGTAGGCCAGGTGAAGGCTGAGTGCGGGGCCTAAGGCTTCTTTCCCAATCACCATGGTGACAGCCACCGGAAGGCTGGGCGGAACTTCTGACGGGGACGAGTCACAAACACTCAGCCAATAGGAGAGGTCCAGCCTAACCGGCCAGTTCCGCAGAGCCCTCCATTTTACCCATGGACAGAAAACGGCCCCTTGCGTCTTTGGCCACAAAATCGAGGGCACCCAGGGAATAACTTCACAGTAGGCAACCCCTGATGTGAACACGTTCGACACACCGGGACAGCAGGCAGGTACCTCTTTTCCACTTACGCTAGGATATCACTAGGCAAGGCGCCCTTCCTCAGCATCTCTGGCCTCTCTGTATGTGTTCACTCAGAGGAATCTCTTCGTTCTACCCCTGAGACACATCACAAGTATGAGGGGCCTGAGAGAGAGCCTAGAGATGGAACGGGGGAGGGTTCCGGCTGTACTGCTTCCCCGTGGGTAGAAAATAGCAGGTAGTCTCTCTGGAAGGTCTTAGCTTCTGTTGACTGACACGCGCAATACAGTAGGGGCGGACCCTGGCCAGGTGGAGCTTGTGGGCAGATGCAACCTCTCCGGCGACGAATAATTGCGCTGCTGCTTTGTATGGTGAAAACCTCCCCCCGCCAAGGGGGATGGGTAGAGAACATTGACCCACACCCGCCAGGGGCCTTTCCTGGGACTAAAGATCCCAACATGGTCTCAACGTCGTCACCCACTCAACACGCACCTTTCCTGCACACGTAATCCTGCCTTTCTCCGTCAGGGCCCTATCCTACCAGGAAAAAAATCAAGCCACTCAAAAAGGCCGATGCCAGGGAAATCGAGGAAACACTGCCAGTTCCCAAATTTTGGCTGTCTACATGTCCCCGCCTGCGGAGCAAGGCTGCCTAAGTGGCCGGGCTCCGAAGGCAAGGCCGAAATCCTGGCAGCCTGGGCCCCAGCAGTGCAATGGTTGATGGACGTGGGGACACGGATGACCTGTTCGCCACATACAGGAGGGATCCTTGGGCCCTTCACTGGCTCGCCATTCAGCTCCACGACGTCCACTACTGGCCCTGGCCTTTGCTTTGGCTGGTGCCCCATTAAACGTGTGCTCCGGAGCGATCTTTCTCCACCCATCACTAGCATTCTGCCACCAGGGGATATGTGAGTGTGGGAGTCACCATTTCTCACTGGCAGCAGTGTCACAAGTCACTAGACTTCCAGCTACCCGCTGACCTAGGCTGCCTTCTGCCCCAGGCAAGGTCCCGAATCCTTTATCCCAGATGCTGACACCTGGGCACTGGCGGACATTGATTTTTATCAACACAGAGGTCTGAGTGAGGGTCAGAGGGCCAGGTAGGTGAAGTGAAGGCCAGGTGGGCGGGGCTGAGGCTTCTTTGCCATCACCATAGAGACAGTCCCCCCACCGCAAGAGTGGGCGGAGCTTGGGATGGGCCTGCTGACAAGACTGAGCCAATGGCAGAGATCCGGCCCGCCAGGCAGATGACACAGGGCCCTCCATTGTGACCTATGACCCCTAGTGGCCACAGGATTTGAGCACACCCCGGGAAAGGCTACGCAGGCACAAGGGAGCCCCTGGTGCGGACTGCTTCAGGGCATTGGCAGAGCACGCCAGGTACCTCTTTCCCACTTTCCTGAGGATATCAGTAGGCAAGGCATCCCCACTCAGCATCTCTTGCCTCTCTCTGTCTCTCTCTGCTTGTCTTCGTTCTCTGAAATCTCTTCCTTCTCCCCCTTGTCACTTCACACCTTGGAGTGCCTGACAGAGGGCCTAGAGACCAAAGAGCAAAGGGGGAAGGCCTCTGGCTCTACTGCTTGCCCATGGGGAGAGAAGTTCTGGTAGTCCATCTGGAAGGTCTAGAGAGTAGTGATTGATTGGGGAGCTACATCACGGGCGGACCTGGCCAGGTGAAGCTCCCTGACAAGTGGCAGCCTCTCCGGAGACTACTAATTCCGCTGATAACATTCTATTCAAATAATCGGCTGAGTGCCATGGGCAGAAAACATTGACACATACCTGCCAGAGGCCTATTCTGGGTCTGAAGAGTCCACCCTGGTCTCCAGCAACTCATCATCTCAGCACACACTTTGCCTGCACGCATGGAAACCGCCTCTCTCCACGAATGTCTTCACCTGCTAGGAAACACACGATGTCACTCAGCCAAAGGAGAGCACAGGCAAAGTCAACTGAAGCCCCCGTTTTCAAGATTTTGCCCTCTGCTGCTCCACAGCCTCCGGTGGCACACTGCATGTGCGTCACTTCTCGGTAGACAAGGCCCAAATCCGGGCATCCAGGGCCCCAGCCGTCCACAGTCTACGGAGGGCGGCATATGGATCACCTCTTTGCCTCGTACAGCAGGGAGGCCTGGGCCCTAGACTGGCTCCGCTAGAGCTCCACGACCTCAGCTATTTTCCCTGACCTTTGACCCGTGCCCTCGTGAGTGTGTCATCTCTACTTCCACTTCTCTTCCCACCACACTGAATCCGCCACCTGCGGATACCTGAGCGTGGACATCAACATCTATCACTGGCTGCAGTGTCACAGGTCACTAGGTGTCTAGGCTCAGGCTGACCTTGGCTGTCTTCTGCCCAGGCAAGGAGCCTAATCCTTCCAAGGAAATGAGGACACGTGCTCACTGGCCGACATCCTTTCTTTCATCCACACAGCGGTCTAGATGAGGGGAAAGAGGCCAGGTAGGCCAGGTGAAGGCTGAGTGCGGGGCCTAAGGCTTCTTTCCCAATCACCATGGTGACAGCCACCGGAAGGCTGGGCGGAACTTCTGACGGGGACGAGTCACAAACACTCAGCCAATAGGAGAGGTCCAGCCTAACCGGCCAGTTCCGCAGAGCCCTCCATTTTACCCATGGACAGACAACGGCCCCTTGCGTCTTTGGCCACAAAATCGAGGGCACCCAGGGAATAACTTCACAGTAGGCAACCCCTGATGTGAACACGTTCGACACACCGGGACAGCAGGCAGGTACCTCTTTTCCACTTACGCTAGGATATCACTAGGCAAGGCGCCCTTCCTCAGCATCTCTGGCCTCTCTGTATGTGTTCACTCAGAGGAATCTCTTCGTTCTACCCCTGAGACACATCACAAGTATGAGGGGCCTGAGAGAGAGCCTAGAGATGGAACGGGGGAGGGTTCCGGCTGTACTGCTTCCCCGTGGGTAGAAAATAGCAGGTAGTCTCTCTGGAAGGTCTTAGCTTCTGTTGACTGACACGCGCAATACAGTAGGGGCGGACCCTGGCCAGGTGGAGCTTGTGGGCAGATGCAACCTCTCCGGCGACGAATAATTGCGCTGCTGCTTTGTATGGTGAAAACCTCCCCCCGCCAAGGGGGATGGGTAGAGAACATTGACCCACACCCGCCAGGGGCCTTTCCTGGGACTAAAGATCCCAACATGGTCTCAACGTCGTCACCCACTCAACACGCACCTTTCCTGCACACGTAATCCTGCCTTTCTCCGTCAGGGCCCTATCCTACCAGGAAAAAAATCAAGCCACTCAAAAAGGCCGATGCCAGGGAAATCGAGGAAACACTGCCAGTTCCCAAATTTTGGCTGTCTACATGTCCCCGCCTGCGGAGCAAGGCTGCCTAAGTGGCCGGGCTCCGAAGGCAAGGCCGAAATCCTGGCAGCCTGGGCCCCAGCAGTGCAATGGTTGATGGACGTGGGGACACGGATGACCTGTTCGCCACATACAGGAGGGATCCTTGGGCCCTTCACTGGCTCGCCATTCAGCTCCACGACGTCCACTACTGGCCCTGGCCTTTGCTTTGGCTGGTGCCCCATTAAACGTGTGCTCCGGAGCGATCTTTCTCCACCCATCACTAGCATTCTGCCACCAGGGGATATGTGAGTGTGGGAGTCACCATTTCTCACTGGCAGCAGTGTCACAAGTCACTAGACTTCCAGCTACCCGCTGACCTAGGCTGCCTTCTGCCCCAGGCAAGGTCCCGAATCCTTTATCCCAGATGCTGACACCTGGGCACTGGCGGACATTGATTTTTATCAACACAGAGGTCTGAGTGAGGGTCAGAGGGCCAGGTAGGTGAAGTGAAGGCCAGGTGGGCGGGGCTGAGGCTTCTTTGCCATCACCATAGAGACAGTCCCCCCACCGCAAGAGTGGGCGGAGCTTGGGATGGGCCTGCTGACAAGACTGAGCCAATGGCAGAGATCCGGCCCGCCAGGCAGATGACACAGGGCCCTCCATTGTGACCTATGACCCCTAGTGGCCACAGGATTTGAGCACACCCCGGGAAAGGCTACGCAGGCACAAGGGAGCCCCTGGTGCGGACTGCTTCAGGGCATTGGCAGAGCACGCCAGGTACCTCTTTCCCACTTTCCTGAGGATATCAGTAGGCAAGGCATCCCCACTCAGCATCTCTTGCCTCTCTCTGTCTCTCTCTGCTTGTCTTCGTTCTCTGAAATCTCTTCCTTCTCCCCCTTGTCACTTCACACCTTGGAGTGCCTGACAGAGGGCCTAGAGACCAAAGAGCAAAGGGGGAAGGCCTCTGGCTCTACTGCTTGCCCATGGGGAGAGAAGTTCTGGTAGTCCATCTGGAAGGTCTAGAGAGTAGTGATTGATTGGGGAGCTACATCACGGGCGGACCTGGCCAGGTGAAGCTCCCTGACAAGTGGCAGCCTCTCCGGAGACTACTAATTCCGCTCCTAACATTCTATGCAAATAACCGGCTGAGTGCCATGGGCAGAAAACATTGACACATACCTGCCAGAGGCCTATTCTGGGTCTGAAGAGTCCACCCTGGTCTCCAGCAACTCATCATCTCAGCACACACTTTGCCTGCACGCATGGAAACCGCCTCTCTCCACGAATGTCTTCACCTGCTAGGAAACACACGATGTCACTCAGCCAAAGGAGAGCACAGGCAAAGTCAACTGAAGCCCCCGTTTTCAAGATTTTGCCCTCTGCTGCTCCACAGCCTCCGGTGGCACACTGCATGTGCGTCACTTCTCGGTAGACAAGGCCCAAATCCGGGCATCCAGGGCCCCAGCCGTCCACAGTCTACGGAGGGCGGCATATGGATCACCTCTTTGCCTCGTACAGCAGGGAGGCCTGGGCCCTAGACTGGCTCCGCTAGAGCTCCACGACCTCAGCTATTTTCCCTGACCTTTGACCCGTGCCCTCGTGAGTGTGTCATCTCTACTTCCACTTCTCTTCCCACCACACTGAATCCGCCACCTGCGGATACCTGAGCGTGGACATCAACATCTATCACTGGCTGCAGTGTCACAGGTCACTAGGTGTCTAGGCTCAGGCTGACCTTGGCTGTCTTCTGCCCAGGCAAGGAGCCTAATCCTTCCAAGGAAATGAGGACACGTGCTCACTGGCCGACATCCTTTCTTTCATCCACACAGCGGTCTAGATGAGGGGAAAGAGGCCAGGTAGGCCAGGTGAAGGCTGAGTGTGGGGCCTAAGGCTTCTTTCCCAATCACCATGGTGACAGCCACCGGAAGGCTGGGCGGAACTTCTGACGGGGACGAGTCACAAACACTCAGCCAATAGGAGAGGTCCAGCCTAACCGGCCAGTTCCGCAGAGCCCTCCATTTTACCCATGGACAGACAACGGCCCCTTGCGTCTTTGGCCACAAAATCGAGGGCACCCAGGGAATAACTTCACAGTAGGCAACCCCTGATGTGAACACGTTCGACACACCGGGACAGCAGGCAGGTACCTCTTTTCCACTTACGCTAGGATATCACTAGGCAAGGCGCCCTTCCTCAGCATCTCTGGCCTCTCTGTATGTGTTCACTCAGAGGAATCTCTTCGTTCTACCCCTGAGACACATCACAAGTATGAGGGGCCTGAGAGAGAGCCTAGAGATGGAACGGGGGAGGGTTCCGGCTGTACTGCTTCCCCGTGGGTAGAAAATAGCAGGTAGTCTCTCTGGAAGGTCTTAGCTTCTGTTGACTGACACGCGCAATACAGTAGGGGCGGACCCTGGCCAGGTGGAGCTTGTGGGCAGATGCAACCTCTCCGGCGACGAATAATTGCGCTGCTGCTTTGTATGGTGAAAACCTCCCCCCGCCAAGGGGGATGGGTAGAGAACATTGACCCACACCCGCCAGGGGCCTTTCCTGGGACTAAAGATCCCAACGTGGTCTCAACGTCGTCACCCTCTCAACACACACCTTTCCTGCACACGTAATCCTGCCTTTCTCCGTCAGGGCCCTATCCTACCAGGAAAAAAAGCAAGCCGCTCAAAAAGGCCGATGCCAGGGAAATCGAGGAAACACTGCCAGTTCCCAAATTTTGGCTGTCTACATGTCCCCGCCTGTGGTGCAAGGCTGCCTAAGTGGCCGGGCTCCGAAGGCAAGGCCGAAATCCTGGCAGCCTGGGCCCCAGCAGTGCAATGGTTGATGGACGTGGGGACACGGATGACCTGTTCGCCACATACAGGAGGGATCCTTGGGCCCTTCACTGGCTCGCCATTCAGCTCCACGACGTCCACTACTGGCCCTGGCCTTTGCTTTGGCTGGTGCCCCATTAAACGTGTGCTCCGGAGCGATGTTTCTCCACCCATCACTAGCATTCTGCCACCAGGGGATATGTGAGTGTGGGAGTCACCATTTGTCACTGGCAGCAGTGTCACAAGTCACTAGACTTCCAGCTACCCGCTGACCTAGGCTGCCTTCTGCCCCAGGCAAGGTCCCGAATCCTTTATCCCAGATGCTGACACCTGGGCACTGGCGGACATTGATTTTTATCAACACAGAGGTCTGAGTGAGGGTCAGAGGGCCAGGTAGGTGAAGTCAAGGCCAGGTGGGCGGGGCTGAGGCTTCTTTGCCATCACCATAGAGACAGTCCCCCCACCGCAAGAGTGGGCGGAGCTTGGGATGGGCCTGCTGACAAGACTGAGCCAATGGCAGAGATCCGGCCCGCCAGGCAGATGACACAGGGCCCTCCATTGTGACCTATGACCCCTAGTGGCCACAGGATTTGAGCACACCCCGGGAAAGGCTACGCAGGCACAAGGGAGCCCCTGGTGCGGACTGCTTCAGGGCATTGGCAGAGCACGCCAGGTACCTCTTTCCCACTTTCCTGAGGATATCAGTAGGCAAGGCATCCCCACTCAGCATCTCTTGCCTCTCTCTGTCTCTCTCTGCTTGTCTTCGTTCTCTGAAATCTCTTCCTTCTCCCCCTTTTCACTTCACACCTTGGAGTGCCTGACAGAGGGCCTAGAGACCAAAGAGCAAAGGGGGAAGGCCTCTGGCTCTACTGCTTGCCCATGGGGAGAGAAGTTCTGGTAGTCCATCTGGAAGGTCCAGAGAGTAGTGATTGATTGGGGAGCTACATCACGGGCGGACCTGGCCAGGTGAAGCTCCCTGACAAGTGGCAGCCTCTCCGGAGACTACTAATTCCGCTCCTAACATTCTATGCAAATAACCGGCTGAGTGCCATGGGCAGAAAACATTGACACATACCTGCCAGAGGCCTATTCTGGGTCTGAAGAGTCCACCCTGGTCTCCAGCAACTCATCATCTCAGCACACACTTTGCCTGCACGCATGGAAACCGCCTGCTAGGAAACACACGATGTCACTCAGCCAAAGGAGAGCACAGGCAAAGTCAACTGAAGCCCCCGTTTTCAAGATTTTGCCCTCTGCTGCTCCACAGCCTCCGGTGGCACACTGCATGTGCGTCACTTCTCGGTAGACAAGGCCCAAATCCGGGCATCCAGGGCCCCAGCCGTCCACAGTCTACGGAGGGCGGCATATGGATCACCTCTTTGCCTCGTACAGCAGGGAGGCCTGGGCCCTAGACTGGCTCCGCTAGAGCTCCACGACCTCAGCTATTTTCCCTGACCTTTGACCCGTGCCCTCGTGAGTGTGTCATCTCTACTTCCACTTCTCTTCCCACCACACTGAATCCGCCACCTGCGGATACCTGAGCGTGGACATCAACATCTATCACTGGCTGCAGTGTCACAGGTCACTAGGTGTCTAGGCTCAGGCTGACCTTGGCTGTCTTCTGCCCAGGCAAGGAGCCTAATCCTTCCAAGGAAATGAGGACACCTGCTCACTGGCCGACATCCTTTCTTTCATCCACACAGCGGTCTAGATGAGGGGAAAGAGGCCAGGTAGGCCAGGTGAAGGCTGAGTGTGGGGCCTAAGGCTTCTTTCCCAATCACCATGGTGACAGCCACCGGAAGGCTGGGCGGAACTTCTGACGGGGACGAGTCACAAACACTCAGCCAATGGGAGAGGTCCAGCCTAACCGGCCAGTTCCGCAGAGCCCTCCATTTTACCCATGGACAGAAAACGGCCCCTTGCGTCTTTGGCCACAAAATCGAGGGCACCCAGGGAATAACTTCACAGTAGGCAACCCCTGATGTGAACACGTTCGACACACCGGGACAGCAGGCAGGTACCTCTTTTCCACTTACGCTAGGATATCACTAGGCAAGGCGCCCTTCCTCAGCATCTCTGGCCTCTCACGTATGTGTTCACTCAGAGGAATCTCTTCGTTCTACCCCTGAGACACATCACAAGTATGAGGGGCCTGAGAGAGAGCCTAGAGATGGAACGGGGGAGGGTTCCGGCTGTACTGCTTCCCCGTGGGTAGAAAATAGCAGGTAGTCTCTCTGGAAGGTCTTAGCTTCTGTTGACTGACACGCGCAATACAGTAGGGGCGGACCCTGGCCAGGTGGAGCTTGTGGGCAGATGCAACCTCTCCGGCGACGAATAATTGCGCTGCTGCTTTGTATGGTGAAAACCTCCCCCCGCCAAGGGGGATGGGTAGAGAACATTGACCCACACCCGCCAGGGGCCTTTCCTGGGACTAAAGATCCCAACATGGTCTCAACGTCGTCACCCACTCAACACGCACCTTTCCTGCACACGTAATCCTGCCTTTCTCCGTCAGGGCCCTATCCTACCAGGAAAAAAATCAAGCCACTCAAAAAGGCCGATGCCAGGGAAATCGAGGAAACACTGCCAGTTCCCAAATTTTGGCTGTCTACATGTCCCCGCCTGCGGTGCAAGGCTGCCTATGTGGCCGGGCTCCGAAGGCAAGGCCGAAATCCTGGCAGCCTGGGCCCCAGCAGTGCAATGGTTGATGGATGTGGGGACACGGATGACCTGTTCGCCACATACAGGAGGGATCCTTGGGCCCTTCACTGGCTCGCCATTCAGCTCCACGACGTCCACTACTGGCCCTGGCCTTTGCTTTGGCTGGTGCCCCATTAAACGTGTGCTCCGGAGCGATCTTTCTCCACCCATCACTAGCATTCTGCCACCAGGGGATATGTGAGTGTGGGAGTCACCATTTGTCACTGGCAGCAGTGTCACAAGTCACTAGACTTCCAGCTACCCGCTGACCTAGGCTGCCTTCTGCCCCAGGCAAGGTCCCGAATCCTTTATTCCAGATGCTGACACCTGGGCACTGGCGGACATTGATTTTTATCAACACAGAGGTCTGAGTGAGGGTCAGAGGGCCAGGTAGGTGAAGTGAAGGCCAGGTGGGCGGGGCTGAGGCTTCTTTGCCATCACCATAGAGACAGTCCCCCCACCGCAAGAGTGGGCGGAGCTTGGGATGGGCCTGCTGACAAGACTGAGCCAATGGCAGAGATCCGGCCCGCCAGGCAGATGACACAGGGCCCTCCATTGTGACCTATGACCCCTAGTGGCCACAGGATTTGAGCACACCCCGGGAAAGGCTACGCAGGCACAAGGGAGCCCCTGGTGCGGACTGCTTCAGGGCATTGGCAGAGCACGCCAGGTACCTCTTTCCCACTTTCCTGAGGATATCAGTAGGCAAGGCATCCCCACTCAGCATCTCTTGCCTCTCTCTGTCTCTCTCTGCTTGTCTTCGTTCTCTGAAATCTCTTCCTTCTCCCCCTTGTCACTTCACACCTTGGAGTGCCTGACAGAGGGCCTTGAGACGAAAGAACAAAGGGGGAACGCCTCTGGCTCTACTGCTTGCCCATGGGGAGAGAAGTTCTGGTAGTCCATCTGGAAGGTCTAGAGAGTAGTGATTGATTGGGGAGCTACATCACGGGCGGACCTGGCCAGGTGAAGCTCCCTGACAAGTGGCAGCCTCTCCGGAGACTACTAATTCCGCTCCTAACATTCTATGCAAATAACCGGCTGAGTGCCATGGGCAGAAAACATTGACACATACCTGCCAGAGGCCTATTCTGGGTCTGAAGAGTCCACCCTGCTCTCCAGCAACTCATCATCTCAGCACACACTTTGCCTGCACGCATGGAAACCGCCTCTCTCCACGAATGTCTTCACCTGCTAGGAAACACACGATGTCACTCAGCCAAAGGAGAGCACAGGCAAAGTCAACTGAAGCCCCCGTTTTCAAGATTTTGCCCTCTGCTGCTCCACAGCCTCCGGTGGCACACTGCATGTGCGTCACTTCTCGGTAGACAAGGCCCAAATCCGGGCATCCAGGGCCCCAGCCGTCCACAGTCTACGGAGGGCGGCATATGGATCACCTCTTTGCCTCGTACAGCAGGGAGGCCTGGGCCCTAGACTGGCTCCGCTAGAGCTCCACGACCTCAGCTATTTTCCCTGACCTTTGACCCGTGCCCTCGTGAGTGTGTCATCTCTACTTCCACTTCTCTTCCCACCACACTGAATCCGCCACCTGCGGATACCTGAGCGTGGACATCAACATCTATCACTGGCTGCAGTGTCACAGGTCACTAGGTGTCTAGGCTCAGGCTGACCTTGGCTGTCTTCTGCCCAGGCAAGGAGCCTAATCCTTCCAAGGAAATCAGGACACGTGCTCACTGGCCGACATCCTTTCTTTCATCCACACAGCGGTCTAGATGAGGGGAAAGAGGCCAGGTAGGCCAGGTGAAGGCTGAGTGTGGGGCCTAAGGCTTCTTTCCCAATCACCATGGTGACAGCCACCGGAAGGCTGGGCGGAACTTCTGACGGGGACGAGTCACAAACACTCAGCCAATAGGAGAGGTCCAGCCTAACCGGCCAGTTCCGCAGAGCCCTCCATTTTACCCATGGACAGACAACGGCCCCTTGCGTCTTTGGCCACAAAATCGAGGGCACCCAGGGAATAACTTCACAGTAGGCAACCCCTGATGTGAACACGTTCGACACACCGGGACAGCAGGCAGGTACCTCTTTTCCACTTACGCTAGGATATCACTAGGCAAGGCGCCCTTCCTCAGCATCTCTGGCCTCTCTGTATGTGTTCACTCAGAGGAATCTCTTCGTTCTACCCCTGAGACACATCACAAGTATGAGGGGCCTGAGAGAGAGCCTAGAGATGGAACGGGGGAGGGTTCCGGCTGTACTGCTTCCCCGTGGTTAGAAAATAGCAGGTAGTCTCTCTGGAAGGTCTTAGCTTCTGTTGACTGACACGCGCAATACAGTAGGGGCGGACCCTGGCCAGGTGGAGCTTGTGGGCAGATGCAACCTCTCCGGCGACGAATAATTGCGCTGCTGCTTTGTATGGTGAAAACCTCCCCCCGCCAAGGGGGATGGGTAGAGAACATTGACCCACACCCGCCAGGGGCCTTTCCTGGGACTAAAGATCCCAACGTGGTCTCAACGTCGTCACCCTCTCAACACACACCTTTCTTGCACACGTAATCCTGCCTTTCTCCGTCAGGGCCCTATCCTACCAGGAAAAAAAGCAAGCCGCTCAAAAAGGCCGATGCCAGGGAAATCGAGGAAACACTGCCACTTTCCAAATTTTTGCTGTCTACACGTCCCCGCCTCCGGTGCAAGGCTGCCTATGTGGCCGGGCTCCGAAGGCAAGGCCGAAATCCTGGCAGCCTGGGCGCCAGCAGTGCAATGGTTGATGGACGTGGGGACACGGATGACCTGTTCGCCACATACAGGAGGGATCCTTGGGCCCTTCACTGGCTCGCCATTCAGCTCCACGACGTCCACTACTGGCCCTGGCCTTTGCTTTGGCTGGTGCCCCATTAAACGTGTGCTCCGGAGCCATGTTTCTCCACCCATCACTAGCATCCTGCCACCAGGGGATATGTGAGTGTGGGAGTCACCATTTGTCACTGGCAGCAGTGTCACAAGTCACTAGACTTCCAGCTACCCGCTGACCTAGGCTGCCTTCTGCCCCAGGCAAGGTCCCGAATCCTTTATCCCAGATGCTGACACCTGGGCACTGGCGGACATTGATTTTTATCAACACAGAGGTCTGAGTGAGGGTCAGAGGGCCAGGTAGGTGAAGTCAAGGCCAGGTGGGCGGGGCTGAGGCTTCTTTGCCATCACCATAGAGGCAGTCCCCCCACCGCAAGAGTGGGCGGAGCTTGGGATGGGCCTGCTGACAAGACTGAGCCAATGGCAGAGATCCGGCCCACCAGGCAGATGACACAGGGCCCTCCATTGTGACCTATGACCCCTAGTGGCCACAGGATTTGAGCACACCCCGGGAAAGGCTACGCAGGCACAAGGGAGCCCCTGGTGCGGACTGCTTCAGGGCATTGGCAGAGCACGCCAGGTACCTCTTTCCCACTTTCCTGAGGATATCAGTAGGCAAGGCATCCCCACTCAGCATCTCTTGCCTCTCTCTGTCTCTCTCTGCTTGTCTTCGTTCTCTGAAATCTCTTCCTTCTCCCCCTTGTCACTTCACACCTTGGAGTGCCTGACAGAGGGCCTTGAGACGAAAGAACAAAGGGGGAAGGCCTCTGGCTCTACTGCTTGCCCATGGGGAGAGAAGTTCTGGTAGTCCATCTGGAAGGTCCAGAGAGTAGTGATTGATTGGGGAGCTACATCACGGGCGGACCTGGCCAGGTGAAGCTCCCTGACAAGTGGCAGCCTCTCCGGAGACTACTAATTCCGCTGATAACATTCTATGCAAATAACCGGCTGAGTGCCATGGGCAGAAAACATTGACACATACCTGCCAGAGGCCTATTCTGGGTCTGAAGAGTCCACCCTGGTCTCCAGCAACTCATCATCTCAGCACACACTTTGCCTGCACGCATGGAAACCGCCTCTCTCCACGAATGTCTTCACCTGCTAGGAAACACACGATGTCACTCAGCCAAAGGAGAGCACAGGCAAAGTCAACTGAAGCCCCCATTTTCAAGATTTTGCCCTCTGCTGCTCCACAGCCTCCGGTGGCACACTGCATGTGCGTCACTTCTCGGTAGACAAGGCCGAAATCCGGGCATCCAGGGCCCCAGCCGTCCACAGTCTACGGATGGCGGCATATGGATCACCTCTTTGCCTCGTACAGCAGGGAGGCCTGGGCCCTAGACTGGCTCCGCTAGAGCTCCACGACCTCAGCTATTTTCCCTGACCTTTGACCCGTGCCCTCGTGAGTGTGTCATCTCTACTTCCACTTCTCTTCCCACCACACTGAATCCGCCACCTGCGGATACCTGAGCGTGGACATCAACATCTATCACTGGCTGCAGTGTCACAGGTCACTAGGTGTCTAGGCTCAGGCTGACCTTGGCTGTCTTCTGCCCAGGCAAGGAACCTAATCCTTCCAAGGAAATCAGGACACGTGCTCACTGGCCGACATCCTTTCTTTCATCCACACAGCGGTCTAGATGAGGGGAAAGAGGCCAGGTAGGCCAGGTGAAGGCTGAGTGTGGGGCTTAGGGCTTCTTTCCCAATCACCATGGTGACAGCCACCGGAAGGCTGGGCGGAACTTCTGACGGGGACGAGTCACAAACGCTCAGCCAATAGGAGAGGTCCAGCCTAACCGGCCAGTTCCGCAGAGCCCTCCATTTTACCCATGGACAGACAACGGCCCCTTGCGTCTTTGGCCACAAAATCGAGGGCACCCAGGGAATAACTTCACAGTAGGCAACCCCTGATGTGAACACGTTCGACACACCGGGACAGCAGGCAGGTACCTCTTTTCCACTTACGCTAGGATATCACTAGGCAAGGCGCCCTTCCTCAGCATCTCTGGCCTCTCTGTATGTGTTCACTCAGAGGAATCTCTTCTTTCTACCCCTGAGACACATCACAAGTATGAGGGGCCTGAGAGAGAGCCTAGAGATGGAACGGGGGAGGGTTCCGGCTGTACGGCTTCCCCGTGGGTAGAAAATAGCAGGTAGTCTCTCTGGAAGGTCTTAGCTTCTGTTGACTGACACGCGCAATACAGTAGGGGCGGACCCTGGCCAGGTGGAGCTTGTGGGCAGATGCAACCTCTCCGGCGACGAATAATTGCGCTGCTGCTTTGTATGGTGAAAACCTCCCCCCGCCAAGGGGGATGGGTAGAGAACATTGACCCACACCCGCCAGGGGCCTTTCCTGGGACTAAAGATCCCAACGTGGTCTCAACGTCGTCACCCTCTCAACACACACCTTTCTTGCACACGTAATCCTGCCTTTCTCCGTCACGGCCCTATCCTACCAGGAAAAAAAGCAAGCCGCTCAAAAAGGCCGATGCCAGGGAAATCGAGGAAACACTGCCACTTTCCAAATTTTGGCTGTCTACACGTCCCCGCCTCCGGTGCAAGGCTGCCTATGTGGCCGGGCTCCGAAGGCAAGGCCGAAATCCTGGCAGCCTGGGCGCCAGCAGTGCAATGGTTGATGGACGTGGGGACACGGATGACCTGTTCGCCACATACAGGAGGGATCCTTGGGCCCTTCACTGGCTCGCCATTCAGCTCCACGACGTCCACTACTGGCCCTGGCCTTTGCTTTGGCTGGTGCCCCATTAAACGTGTGCTCCGGAGCCATGTTTCTCCACCCATCACTAGCATCCTGCCACCAGGGGATATGTGAGTGTGGGAGTCACCATTTGTCACTGGCAGCAGTGTCACAAGTCACTAGACTTCCAGCTACCCGCTGACCTAGGCTGCCTTCTGCCCCAGGCAAGGTCCCGAATCCTTTATCCCAGATGCTGACACCTGGGCACTGGCGGACATTGATTTTTATCAACACAGAGGTCTGAGTGAGGGTCAGAGGGCCAGGTAGGTGAAGTCAAGGCCAGGTGGGCGGGGCTGAGGCTTCTTTGCCATCACCATAGAGACAGTCCCCCCACCGCAAGAGTGGGCGGAGCTTGGGATGGGCCTGCTGACAAGACTGAGCCAATGGCAGAGATCCGGCCCACCAGGCAGATGACACAGGGCCCTCCATTGTGACCTATGACCCCTAGTGGCCACAGGATTTGAGCACACCCCGGGAAAGGCTACGCAGGCACAAGGGAGCCCCTGGTGCGGACTGCTTCAGGGCATTGGCAGAGCACGCCAGGTACCTCTTTCCCACTTTCCTGAGGATATCAGTAGGCAAGGCATCCCCACTCAGCATCTCTTGCCTCTCTCTGTCTCTCTCTGCTTGTCTTCGTTCTCTGAAATCTCTTCCTTCTCCCCCTTGTCACTTCACACCTTGGAGTGCCTGACAGAGGGCCTTGAGACGAAAGAACAAAGGGGGAAGGCCTCTGGCTCTACTGCTTGCCCATGGGGAGAGAAGTTCTGGTAGTCCATCTGGAAGGTCCAGAGAGTAGTGATTGATCGGGGAGCTACATCACGGGCGGACCTGGCCAGGTGAAGCTCCCTGACAAGTGGCAGCCTCTCCGGAGACTACTAATTCCGCTGATAACATTCTATGCAAATAACCGGCTGAGTGCCATGGGCAGAAAACATTGACACATACCTGCCAGAGGCCTATTCTGGGTCTGAAGAGTCCACCCTGGTCTCCAGCAACTCATCATCTCAGCACACACTTTGCCTGCACGCATGGAAACCGCCTCTCTCCACGAATGTCTTCACCTGCTAGGAAACACACGATGTCACTCAGCCAAAGGAGAGCACAGGCAAAGTCAACTGAAGCCCCCATTTTCAAGATTTTGCCCTCTGCTGCTCCACAGCCTCCGGTGGCACACTGCATGTGCGTCACTTCTCGGTAGACAAGGCCGAAATCCGGGCATCCAGGGCCCCAGCCGTCCACAGTCTACGGATGGCGGCATATGGATCACCTCTTTGCCTCGTACAGCAGGGAGGCCTGGGCCCTAGACTGGCTCCGCTAGAGCTCCACGACCTCAGCTATTTTCCCTGACCTTTGACCCGTGCCCTCGTGAGTGTGTCATCTCTACTTCCACTTCTCTTCCCACCACACTGAATCCGCCACCTGCGGATACCTGAGCGTGGACATCAACATCTATCACTGGCTGCAGTGTCACAGGTCACTAGCTGTCTAGGCTCAGGCTGACCTTGGCTGTCTTCTGCCCAGGCAAGGAGCCTAATCCTTCCAAGGAAATCAGGACACGTGCTCACTGGCCGACATCCTTTCTTTCATCCACACAGCGGTCTAGATGAGGGGAAAGAGGCCAGGTAGGCCAGGTGAAGGCTGAGTGTGGGGCTTAGGGCTTCTTTCCCAATCACCATGGTGACAGCCACCGGAAGGCTGGGCGGAACTTCTGACGGGGACGAGTCACAAACACTCAGCCAATAGGAGAGGTCCAGCCTAACCGGCCAGTTCCGCAGAGCCCTCCATTTTACCCATGGACAGACAACGGCCCCTTGCGTCTTTGGCCACAAAATCGAGGGCACCCAGGGAATAACTTCACAGTAGGCAACCCCTGATGTGAACACGTTCGACACACCGGGACAGCAGGCAGGTACCTCTTTTCCACTTACGCTAGGATATCACTAGGCAAGGCGCCCTTCCTCAGCATCTCTGGCCTCTCTGTATGTGTTCACTCAGAGGAATCTCTTCGTTCTACCCCTGAGACACATCACAAGTATGAGGGGCCTGAGAGAGAGCCTAGAGATGGAACGGGGGAGGGTTCCGGCTGTACGGCTTCCCCGTGGGTAGAAAATAGCAGGTAGTCTCTCTGGAAGGTCTTAGCTTCTGTTGACTGACACGCGCAATACAGTAGGGGCGGACCCTGGCCAGGTGGAGCTTGTGGGCAGATGCAACCTCTCCGGCGACGAATAATTGCGCTGCTGCTTTGTATGGTGAAAACCTCCCCCCGCCAAGGGGGATGGGTAGAGAACATTGACCCACACCCGCCAGGGGCCTTTCCTGGGACTAAAGATCCCAACGTGGTCTCAACGTCGTCACCCTCTCAACACACACCTTTCTTGCACACGTAATCCTGCCTTTCTCCGTCAGGGCCCTATCCTACCAGGAAAAAAAGCAAGCCGCTCAAAAAGGCCGATGCCAGGGAAATCGAGGAAACACTGCCACTTTCCAAATTTTTGCTGTCTACACGTCCCCGCCTCCGGTGCAAGGCTGCCTATGTGGCCGGGCTCCGAAGGCAAGGCCGAAATCCTGGCAGCCTGGGCGCCAGCAGTGCAATGGTTGATGGACGTGGGGACACGGATGACCTGTTCGCCACATACAGGAGGGATCCTTGGGCCCTTCACTGGCTCGCCATTCAGCTCCACGACGTCCACTACTGGCCCTGGCCTTTGCTTTGGCTGGTGCCCCATTAAACGTGTGCTCCGGAGCCATGTTTCTCCACCCATCACTAGCATCCTGCCACCAGGGGATATGTGAGTGTGGGAGTCACCATTTGTCACTGGCAGCAGTGTCACAAGTCACTAGACTTCCAGCTACCCGCTGACCTAGGCTGCCTTCTGCCCCAGGCAAGGTCCCGAATCCTTTATCCCAGATGCTGACACCTGGGCACTGGCGGACATTGATTTTTATCAACACAGAGGTCTGAGTGAGGGTCAGAGGGCCAGGTAGGTGAAGTCAAGGCCAGGTGGGCGGGGCTGAGGCTTCTTTGCCATCACCATAGAGGCAGTCCCCCCACCGCAAGAGTGGGCGGAGCTTGGGATGGGCCTGCTGACAAGACTGAGCCAATGGCAGAGATCCGGCCCACCAGGCAGATGACACAGGGCCCTCCATTGTGACCTATGACCCCTAGTGGCCACAGGATTTGAGCACACCCCGGGAAAGGCTACGCAGGCACAAGGGAGCCCCTGGTGCGGACTGCTTCAGGGCATTGGCAGAGCACGCCAGGTACCTCTTTCCCACTTTCCTGAGGATATCAGTAGGCAAGGCATCCCCACTCAGCATCTCTTGCCTCTCTCTGTCTCTCTCTGCTTGTCTTCGTTCTCTGAAATCTCTTCCTTCTCCCCCTTGTCACTTCACACCTTGGAGTGCCTGACAGAGGGCCTTGAGACGAAAGAACAAAGGGGGAAGGCCTCTGGCTCTACTGCTTGCCCATGGGGAGAGAAGTTCTGGTAGTCCATCTGGAAGGTCCAGAGAGTAGTGATTGATCGGGGAGCTACATCACGGGCGGACCTGGCCAGGTGAAGCTCCCTGACAAGTGGCAGCCTCTCCGGAGACTACTAATTCCGCTGATAACATTCTATGCAAATAACCGGCTGAGTGCCATGGGCAGAAAACATTGACACATACCTGCCAGAGGCCTATTCTGGGTCTGAAGAGTCCACCCTGGTCTCCAGCAACTCATCATCTCAGCACACACTTTGCCTGCACGCATGGAAACCGCCTCTCTCCACGAATGTCTTCACCTGCTAGGAAACACACGATGTCACTCAGCCAAAGGAGAGCACAGGCAAAGTCAACTGAAGCCCCCATTTTCAAGATTTTGCCCTCTGCTGCTCCACAGCCTCCGGTGGCACACTGCATGTGCGTCACTTCTCGGTAGACAAGGCCGAAATCCGGGCATCCAGGGCCCCAGCCGTCCACAGTCTACGGATGGCGGCATATGGATCACCTCTTTGCCTCGTACAGCAGGGAGGCCTGGGCCCTAGACTGGCTCCGCTAGAGCTCCACGACCTCAGCTATTTTCCCTGACCTTTGACCCGTGCCCTCGTGAGTGTGTCATCTCTACTTCCACTTCTCTTCCCACCACACTGAATCCGCCACCTGCGGATACCTGAGCGTGGACATCAACATCTATCACTGGCTGCAGTGTCACAGGTCACTAGGTGTCTAGGCTCAGGCTGACCTTGGCTGTCTTCTGCCCAGGCAAGGAACCTAATCCTTCCAAGGAAATCAGGACACGTGCTCACTGGCCGACATCCTTTCTTTCATCCACACAGCGGTCTAGATGAGGGGAAAGAGGCCAGGTAGGCCAGGTGAAGGCTGAGTGTGGGGCTTAGGGCTTCTTTCCCAATCACCATGGTGACAGCCACCGGAAGGCTGGGCGGAACTTCTGACGGGGACGAGTCACAAACGCTCAGCCAATAGGAGAGGTCCAGCCTAACCGGCCAGTTCCGCAGAGCCCTCCATTTTACCCATGGACAGACAACGGCCCCTTGCGTCTTTGGCCACAAAATCGAGGGCACCCAGGGAATAACTTCACAGTAGGCAACCCCTGATGTGAACACGTTCGACACACCGGGACAGCAGGCAGGTACCTCTTTTCCACTTACGCTAGGATATCACTAGGCAAGGCGCCCTTCCTCAGCATCTCTGGCCTCTCTGTATGTGTTCACTCAGAGGAATCTCTTCGTTCTACCCCTGAGACACATCACAAGTATGAGGGGCCTGAGAGAGAGCCTAGAGATGGAACGGGGGAGGGTTCCGGCTGTACGGCTTCCCCGTGGGTAGAAAATAGCAGGTAGTCTCTCTGGAAGGTCTTAGCTTCTGTTGACTGACACGCGCAATACAGTAGGGGCGGACCCTGGCCAGGTGGAGCTTGTGGGCAGATGCAACCTCTCCGGCGACGAATAATTGCGCTGCTGCTTTGTATGGTGAAAACCTCCCCCCGCCAAGGGGGATGGGTAGAGAACATTGACCCACACCCGCCAGGGGCCTTTCCTGGGACTAAAGATCCCAACGTGGTCTCAACGTCGTCACCCTCTCAACACACACCTTTCTTGCACACGTAATCCTGCCTTTCTCCGTCAGGGCCCTATCCTACCAGGAAAAAAAGCAAGCCGCTCAAAAAGGCCGATGCCAGGGAAATCGAGGAAACACTGCCACTTTCCAAATTTTTGCTGTCTACACGTCCCCGCCTCCGGTGCAAGGCTGCCTATATGGCCGGGCTCCGAAGGCAAGGCCGAAATCCTGGCAGCCTGGGCGCCAGCAGTGCAATGGTTGATGGACGTGGGGACACGGATGACCTGTTCGCCACATACAGGAGGGATCCTTGGGCCCTTCACTGGCTCGCCATTCAGCTCCACGACGTCCACTACTGGCCCTGGCCTTTGCTTTGGCTGGTGCCCCATTAAACGTGTGCTCCGGAGCCATGTTTCTCCACCCATCACTAGCATCCTGCCACCAGGGGATATGTGAGTGTGGGAGTCACCATTTGTCACTGGCAGCAGTGTCACAAGTCACTAGACTTCCAGCTACCCGCTGACCTAGGCTGCCTTCTGCCCCAGGCAAGGTCCCGAATCCTTTATCCCAGATGCTGACACCTGGGCACTGGCGGACATTGATTTTTATCAACACAGAGGTCTGAGTGAGGGTCAGAGGGCCAGGTAGGTGAAGTCAAGGCCAGGTGGGCGGGGCTGAGGCTTCTTTGCCATCACCATAGAGACAGTCCCCCCACCGCAAGAGTGGGCGGAGCTTGGGATGGGCCTGCTGACAAGACTGAGCCAATGGCAGAGATCCGGCCCACCAGGCAGATGACACAGGGCCCTCCATTGTGACCTATGACCCCTAGTGGCCACAGGATTTGAGCACACCCCGGGAAAGGCTACGCAGGCACAAGGGAGCCCCTGGTGCGGACTGCTTCAGGGCATTGGCAGAGCACGCCAGGTACCTCTTTCCCACTTGCCTGAGGATATCAGTAGGCAAGGCATCCCCACTCAGCATCTCTTGCCTCTCTCTGTCTCTCTCTGCTTGTCTTCGTTCTCTGAAATCTCTTCCTTCTCCCCCTTGTCACTTCACACCTTGGAGTGCCTGACAGAGGGCCTTGAGACGAAAGAACAAAGGGGGAAGGCCTCTGGCTCTACTGCTTGCCCATGGGGAGAGAAGTTCTGGTAGTCCATCTGGAAGGTCCAGAGAGTAGTGATTGATTGGGGAGCTACATCACGGGCGGACCTGGCCAGGTGAAGCTCCCTGACAAGTGGCAGCCTCTCCGGAGACTACTAATTCCGCTGATAACATTCTATGCAAATAACCGGCTGAGTGCCATGGGCAGAAAACATTGACACATACCTGCCAGAGGCCTATTCTGGGTCTGAAGAGTCCACCCTGGTCTCCAGCAACTCATCATCTCAGCACACACTTTGCCTGCACGCATGGAAACCGCCTCTCTCCACGAATGTCTTCACCTGCTAGGAAACACACGATGTCACTCAGCCAAAGGAGAGCACAGGCAAAGTCAACTGAAGCCCCCATTTTCAAGATTTTGCCCTCTGCTGCTCCACAGCCTCCGGTGGCACACTGCATGTGCGTCACTTCTCGGTAGACAAGGCCGAAATCCGGGCATCCAGGGCCCCAGCCGTCCACAGTCTACGGATGGCGGCATATGGATCACCTCTTTGCCTCGTACAGCAGGGAGGCCTGGGCCCTAGACTGGCTCCGCTTGAGCTCCACGACCTCAGCTATTTTCCCTGACCTTTGACCCGTGCCCTCGTGAGTGTGTCATCTCTACTTCCACTTCTCTTCCCACCACACTGAATCCGCCACCTGCGGATACCTGAGCGTGGACATCAACATCTATCACTGGCTGCAGTGTCACAGGTCACTAGGTGTCTAGGCTCAGGCTGACCTTGGCTGTCTTCTGCCCAGGCAAGGAACCTAATCCTTCCAAGGAAATCAGGACACGTGCTCACTGGCCGACATCCTTTCTTTCATCCACACAGCGGTCTAGATGAGGGGAAAGAGGCCAGGTAGGCCAGGTGAAGGCTGAGTGTGGGGCTTAGGGCTTCTTTCCCAATCACCATGGTGACAGCCACCGGAAGGCTGGGCGGAACTTCTGACGGGGACGAGTCACAAACGCTCAGCCAATAGGAGAGGTCCAGCCTAACCGGCCAGTTCCGCAGAGCCCTCCATTTTACCCATGGACAGACAACGGCCCCTTGCGTCTTTGGCCACAAAATCGAGGGCACCCAGGGAATAACTTCACAGTAGGCAACCCCTGATGTGAACACGTTCGACACACCGGGACAGCAGGCAGGTACCTCTTTTCCACTTACGCTAGGATATCACTAGGCAAGGCGCCCTTCCTCAGCATCTCTGGCCTCTCTGTATGTGTTCACTCAGAGGAATCTCTTCTTTCTACCCCTGAGACACATCACAAGTATGAGGGGCCTGAGAGAGAGCCTAGAGATGGAACGGGGGAGGGTTCCGGCTGTACGGCTTCCCCGTGGGTAGAAAATAGCAGGTAGTCTCTCTGGAAGGTCTTAGCTTCTGTTGACTGACACGCGCAATACAGTAGGGGCGGACCCTGGCCAGGTGGAGCTTGTGGGCAGATGCAACCTCTCCGGCGACGAATAATTGCGCTGCTGCTTTGTATGGTGAAAACCTCCCCCCGCCAAGGGGGATGGGTAGAGAACATTGACCCACACCCGCCAGGGGCCTTTCCTGGGACTAAAGATCCCAACGTGGTCTCAACGTCGTCACCCTCTCAACACACACCTTTCTTGCACACGTAATCCTGCCTTTCTCCGTCACGGCCCTATCCTACCAGGAAAAAAAGCAAGCCGCTCAAAAAGGCCGATGCCAGGGAAATCGAGGAAACACTGCCACTTTCCAAATTTTTGCTGTCTACACGTCCCCGCCTCCGGTGCAAGGCTGCCTATGTGGCCGGGCTCCGAAGGCAAGGCCGAAATCCTGGCAGCCTGGGCGCCAGCAGTGCAATGGTTGATGGACGTGGGGACACGGATGACCTGTTCGCCACATACAGGAGGGATCCTTGGGCCCTTCACTGGCTCGCCATTCAGCTCCACGACGTCCACTACTGGCCCTGGCCTTTGCTTTGGCTGGTGCCCCATTAAACGTGTGCTCCGGAGCCATGTTTCTCCACCCATCACTAGCATCCTGCCACCAGGGGATATGTGAGTGTGGGAGTCACCATTTGTCACTGGCAGCAGTGTCACAAGTCACTAGACTTCCAGCTACCCGCTGACCTAGGCTGCCTTCTGCCCCAGGCAAGGTCCCGAATCCTTTATCCCAGATGCTGACACCTGGGCACTGGCGGACATTGATTTTTATCAACACAGAGGTCTGAGTGAGGGTCAGAGGGCCAGGTAGGTGAAGTCAAGGCCAGGTGGGCGGGGCTGAGGCTTCTTTGCCATCACCATAGAGACAGTCCCCCCACCGCAAGAGTGGGCGGAGCTTGGGATGGGCCTGCTGACAAGACTGAGCCAATGGCAGAGATCCGGCCCACCAGGCAGATGACACAGGGCCCTCCATTGTGACCTATGACCCCTAGTGGCCACAGGATTTGAGCACACCCCGGGAAAGGCTACGCAGGCACAAGGGAGCCCCTGGTGCGGACTGCTTCAGGGCATTGGCAGAGCACGCCAGGTACCTCTTTCCCACTTTCCTGAGGATATCAGTAGGCAAGGCATCCCCACTCAGCATCTCTTGCCTCTCTCTGTCTCTCTCTGCTTGTCTTCGTTCTCTGAAATCTCTTCCTTCTCCCCCTTGTCACTTCACACCTTGGAGTGCCTGACAGAGGGCCTTGAGACGAAAGAACAAAGGGGGAAGGCCTCTGGCTCTACTGCTTGCCCATGGGGAGAGAAGTTCTGGTAGTCCATCTGGAAGGTCCAGAGAGTAGTGATTGATCGGGGAGCTACATCACGGGCGGACCTGGCCAGGTGAAGCTTGACATCACCGTGGGACCTGGCCAGGTGAAGCTCGCTGACAAGTGGCAGCCTCTCCGGAGACTACTAATTCCGCTGCTAACATTCTGTGCCAATAACCGGCTGAGTGCCATGGGCAGAAAACATTGACACGTACCTGCCAGAGGCCTATTCTGGGTCTGAAGAGTCCACCCTGGTCTCCAGCAACTCATCATCTCAGCACACACTTTGCCTGCACGCATGGAAACAGCCTCTCTCCACGAATATCTTCACCTGCTAGGAAACACACGATGTCACTCAGCCAAAGGAGAGCACAGGCAAAGTCAACTGAAGCCCCCATTTTCAAGATTTTGCCCTCTGCTGTTCCACAGCCTCCGGTGGCACACTGCATCTGCGTCACTTCTCGGTAGACGAGGCCGAAATCCGGGCATCCAGGGCCCCAGCCGTCCAGAGTCTACGGATGGCGGCATATGGATCACCTCTTTGCCTCGTACAGCAGGGAGGCCTGGGCCCTAGACTGGCTCCGCTAGAGCTCCACGACCTCAGCTATTTTCCCTGACCTTTGGCCCGTGCCCTCGTGAGTGTGTCATCTCTACTTCCACTTCTCTTCCCACCACACTGAATCCGCCACCTGCGGATACCTGAGCGTGGACATCAACATCTGTCACTGGCTGCAGTGTCACAGGTCACTAGGTGTCTAGGCTCAGGCTGACCTTGGCTGTCTTCTGCCCAGGCAAGGAGCCTAATCCTTCCAAGGAAATCAGGACACGTGCTCACTGGCCGACATCCTTTCTTTCATCCACACAGCGGTCTAGATGAGGGGAAAGAGGCCAGGTAGGCCAGGTGAAGGCTGAGTGTGGGGCCTAAGGCTTCTTTCCCAATCACCGCGGTGACAGCCACCGGAAGGCTGGGCGGAACTTCTGACGGGGACGAGTCACAAACACTCAGCCAATAGGAGAGGTCCAGCCTAACCGGCCAGTTCCGCAGAGCCCTCCATTTTACCCATGGACAGACAACGGCCCCTTGCGTCTTTGGCCACAAAATCGAGGGCACCCAGGGAATAACTTCACAGTAGGCAACCCCTGATGTCAACACGTTCGACACACTGGGACAGCAGGCAGGTACCTCTTTTCCACTTACGCTAGGATATCACTAGGCAAGGCGCCCTTCCTCAGCATCTCTGGCCTCTCTGTATGTGTTCACTCAGAGGAATCTCTTCATTCTACCCCTGAGACACATCACAAGTATGAGGGGCCTGAGAGAGAGTCTAGAGATGGAACGGGGGAGGCTTCTGGCTGTACTGCTTCCCCGTGGGGACAGAATAGCAGGTAGTCTCTCTGGAAGGTCTTAGCTTCTGTTGACTGACACGCGCAATACAGTAGGGGCGGACCCTGGCCAGGTGGAGCTTGTGGGCAGATGCAACCTCTCCGGCGACGAATAATTGCGCTGCTGCTTTGTATGGTGAAAACCTCCCCCCGCCAAGGGGGATGGGTAGAGAACATTGACCCACACCCGCCAGGGGCCTTTCCTGGGACTAAAGATCCCAACGTGGTCTCAACGTCGTCACCCTCTCAACACACACCTTTCCTGCACACCTACTCCTGCCTTTCTCCGTCACGGCCCTATCCTACCAGGAAAAAAAGCAAGCCGCTCAAAAAGGCCGATGCCAGGGAAATCGAGGAAACACTGCCAGTTTCCAAAGTTTTGCTCTCTACACGTCCCCGCCTCCGGTGCAAGGCTGCCTATGTGGCCGGGCTCCGAAGGCAAGGCCGAAATCCTGGCAGCCTGGGCCCCAGCAGTCCAATGCTTGATGGACGTGGGGACACGGATGACCTGTTCGCCACATACAGGAGGGATCCTTGGGCCCTTCACTGGCTCGCCATTCAGCTCCACGACGTCCACTACTGGCCCTGGCCTTTGCTTTGGCTGGTGCCCCATTAAACGTGTGCTCCGGAGCCATGTTTCTCCACCCATCACTAGCATTCTGCCACCAGGGGATATGTGAGTGTGGGAGTCACCATTTGTCACTGGCAGCAGTGTCACAAGTCACTAGACTTCCAGCTACCCGCTGACCTAGGCTGCCTTCTTTCCCAGGCAAGGTCCCGAATCCTTTATCCCAGATGCTGACACCTGGGCACTGGCGGACATTGATTTTTATCAACACAGAGGTCTGAGTGAGGGTCAGAGGGCCAGGTAGGTGAAGTCAAGGCCAGGTGGGCGGGGCTAAAGCTTCTTTGCCATCACCATAGAGACAGTCCCCCCACCGCAAGAGTGGGCGGAGCTCGTGATGGGCCTGGTGACAAGACTGAGCCAATGGCAGAGATCCGGACCGCCAGGCAGATGACACAGGGCCCTCCATTGTGACCTATGACACCTAGTGGCCACAGGATTTGAGCACGCCCCGGGAAAGGCTGCGCAGGCACAAGGGAGCCCCTGGTGCGGACTGCTTCAGGGCATTGGCAGAGCACGCCAGGTACCTCTTTCCCACTTGCCTGAGGATATCAGTAGGCAAGGCATCCCCACTCAGCATCATTTGCCTCTCTCTGTCTCTCTCTGCTTGTCTTCGTTCTCTGAAATCTCTTCCTTCTCCCCCTTGTCACTTCACACCTTGGAGTGCCTGACAGAGGGCCTAGAGACCAAAGAGCAAAGGGGGAAGGCCTCTGGCTCTACTGCTTGCCCTTGAGGGGAGAGAAGTTCTGCTAGTCTATCTGGAAGGTCTAGAGAGTAGTGATTGATTGGGGAGCTACATCACGGGCGGACCTGGCCAGGTGAAGCTTGACATCACCGTGGGACCTGGCCAGGTGAAGCTCGCTGACAAGTGGCAGCCTCTCCGGAGACTACTAATTCCGCTGCTAACATTCTATGCAAATAACCGGCTGAGTGCCATGGGCGGAAAACATTGACACATACCTGCCAGAGGCCTATTCTGGGTCTGAAGAGTCCACCCTGGTCTCCAGCAACTCATCATCTCAGCACACACTTTGCCTGCACGCATGGAAACCGCCTCTCTCCACGAATGCCTTCACCTGCTAGGAAACACACGATGTCACTCAGCCAAAGAAGAGCACAGGCAAAGTCAACTGAAGCCCCCATTTTCAAGATTTTGCCCTCTGCTGTTCCACAGCCTCCGGTGGCACACTGCATCTGCGTCACTTCTCGGTAGACGAGGCCGAAATCCGGGCATCCAGGGCCCCAGCCGTCCAGAGTCTACGGATGGCGGCATATGGATCACCTCTTTGCCTCGTACAGCAGGGAGGCCTGGGCCCTAGACTGGCTCCGCTAGAGCTCCACGACCTCAGCTATTTTCCCTGACCTTTGGCCCGTGCCCTCGTGAGTGTGTCATCTCTACTTCCACTTCTCTTCCCACCACACTGAATCCGCCACCTGCGGATACCTGAGCGTGGACATCAACATCTGTCACTGGCTGCAGTGTCACAGGTCACTAGGTGTCTAGGCTCAGGCTGACCTTGGCTGTCTTCTGCCCAGGCAAGGAGCCTAATCCTTCCAAGGAAATCAGGACACGTGCTCACTGGCCGACATCCTTTCTTTCATCCACACAGCGGTCTAGATGAGGGGAAAGAGGCCAGGTAGGCCAGGTGAAGGCTGAGTGTGGGGCCTAAGGCTTCTTTCCCAATCACCATGGTGACAGCCACCGGAAGGCTGGGCGGAACTTCTGACGGGGACGAGTCACAAACACTCAGCCAATAGGAGAGGTCCAGCCTAACCGGCCAGTTCCGCAGAGCCCTCCATTTTACCCATGGACAGACAACGGCCCCTTGCGTCTTTGGCCACAAAATCCAGGGCACCCAGGGAATAACTTCACAGTAGGCAACCCCTGATGTCAACACGTTCGACACACTGGGACAGCAGGCAGGTACCTCTTTTCCACTTACGCTAGGATATCACTAGGCAAGGCGCCCTTCCTCAGCATCTCTGGCCTCTCTGTATGTGTTCACTCAGAAGAATCTCTTCATTCTACCCCTGAGACACATCACAAGTATGAGGGGCCTGAGAGAGAGCCTAGAGATGGAACGGGGGAGGCTTCTGGCTGTACTGCTTCCCCGTGTGTAGAGAATAGCAGGTAGTCTCTCTAGAAGGTCTTAGCTTCTGTTGACTGACACGCGCAATACAGTAGGGGCGGACCCTGGCCAGGTGGAGCTTGTGGGCAGATGCAACCTCTCCGGTGACGAATAATTGCGCTGCTGCTTTGTATGGTGAAAACCTCCCCCCGCCAAGGGGGATGGGTAGAGAACATTGACCCACACCCGCCAGGGGCCTTTCCTGGGACTAAAGATCCCAACGTGGTCTCAACGTCGTCACCCTCTCAACACACACCTTTCCTGCACACGTAATCCTGCCTTTCTCCGTCACGGCCCTATCCTACCAGGAAAAAAAGCAAGCCGCTCAAAAAGGCCGATGCCAGGGAAATCGGGGAAACACGGCCAGTTTCCAAATTTTTGCTCTCTACACGTCCCCGCCTCCGGTGCAAGGCTGCCTATGTGGCCGGGCTCCGAAGGCAAGGCCGAAATCCTGGCAGCCTGGGCCCCAGCAGTGCAATGGTTGATGGACGTGGGGACACGGATGACCTGTTCGCCACATACAGGAGGGATCCTTGGGCCCTTCACTGGCTCGCCATTCAGCTCCACGACGTCCACTACTGGCCCTGGCCTTTGCTTTGGCTGGTGCCCCATTAAACGTGTGCTCCGGAGCGATGTTTCTCCACCCATCACTAGCATTCTGCCACCAGGGGATATGTGAGTGTGGGAGTCACCATTTGTCACTGGCAGCAGTGTCACAAGTCACTAGACTTCCAGCTACCCGCTGACCTAGGCTGCCTTCTGCCCCAGGCAAGGTCCCGAATCCTTTATCCCAGATGCTGACACCTGGGCACTGGCGGACATTGATTTTTATCAACACAGAGGTCTGAGTGAGGGTCAGAGGGCCAGGTAGGTGAAGTGAAGGCCAGGTGGGCGGGGCTAAGGCTTCTTTGCCATCACCATAGAGACAGTCCCCCCACCGCAAGAGTGGGCGGAGCTCGTGATGGGCCTGGTGACAAGACTGAGCCAATGGCAGAGATCCAGCCCGCCAGGCAGATGACACAGGGCCCTCCATTGTGACCTATGACACCTAGTGGCCACAGGATTTGAGCACGCCCCGGGAAAGGCTACGCAGGCACAAGGGAGCCCCTGGTGCGGACTGCTTCAGGGCATTGGCAGAGCACGCCAGGTACCTCTTTCCCACTTGCCTGAGGATATCAGTAGGCAAGGCATCCCCACTCAGCATCATTTGCCTCTCTCTGTCTCTCTCTGCTTGTCTTCGTTCTCTGAAATCTCTTCCTTCTCCCCCTTGTCACTTCACACCTTGGAGTGCCTGACACAGGGCCTAGAGACCAAAGAGCAAAGAGGGAAGGCCTCTGGCTCTACTGCTTGCCCTTGAGGGGAGAGAAGTTCTGCTAGTCTATCTGGAAGGTCTAGAGAGTAGTGATTGATTGGGGAGCTACATCACGGGCGGACCTGGCCAGGTGAAGCTTGACATCACCGTGGGACCTGGCCAGGTGAAGCTCCCTGACAAGTGGCAGCCTCTCCGGAGACTACTAATTCCGCTTCTAACATTCTATGCAAGTAACCGGCTGAGTGCCATGGGCAGAAAACATTGACACATACCTGCCAGAGGCCTATTCTGGGTCTGAAGAGTCCACCCTGGTCTCCAGCAACTCATCATCTCAGCACACACTTTGCCTGCACGCATGGAAACCGCCTCTCTCCACGAATGCCTTCACCTGCTAGGAAACACACGATGTCACTCAGCCAAAGAAGAGCACAGGCAAAGTCAACTGAAGCCCCCATTTTCAAGATTTTGCCCTCTGCTGTTCCACAGCCTCCGGCGGCACACTGCATCTGCGTCACTTCTCGGTAGACGAGGCCGAAATCCGGGCATCCAGGGCCCCAGCCGTCCAGAGTCTACGGATGGCGGCATATGGATCACCTCTTTGCCTCGTACAGCAGGGAGGCCTGGGCCCTAGACTGGCTCCGCTAGAGCTCCACGACCTCAGCTATTTTCCCTGACCTTTGGCCCGTGCCCTCGTGAGTGTGTCATCTCTACTTCCACTTCTCTTCCCACCACACTGAATCCGCCACCTGCGGATACCTGAGCGTGGACATCAACATCTGTCACTGGCTGCAGTGTCACAGGTCACTAGGTGTCTAGGCTCAGGCTGACCTTGGCTGTCTTCTGCCCAGGCAAGGAGCCTAATCCTTCCAAGGAAATCAGGACACGTGCTCACTGGCCGACATCCTTTCTTTCATCCACACAGCGGTCTAGATGAGGGGAAAGAGGCCAGGTAGGCCAGGTGAAGGCTGAGTGTGGGGCCTAAGGCTTCTTTCCCAATCACCATGGTGACAGCCACCGGAAGGCTGGGCGGAACTTCTGACGGGGACGAGTCACAAACACTCAGCCAATAGGAGAGGTCCAGCCTAACCGGCCAGTTCCGCAGAGCCCTCCATTTTACCCATGGACAGACAACGGCCCCTTGCGTCTTTGGCCACAAAATCCAGGGCACCCAGGGAATAACTTCACAGTAGGCAACCCCTGATGTCAACACGTTCGACACACTGGGACAGCAGGCAGGTACCTCTTTTCCACTTACGCTAGGATATCACTAGGCAAGGCGCCCTTCCTCAGCATCTCTGGCCTCTCTGTATGTGTTCACTCAGAAGAATCTCTTCATTCTACCCCTGAGACACATCACAAGTATGAGGGGCCTGAGAGAGAGCCTAGAGATGGAACGGGGGAGGCTTCTGGCTGTACTGCTTCCCCGTGTGTAGAGAATAGCAGGTAGTCTCTCTAGAAGGTCTTAGCTTCTGTTGACTGACACGCGCAATACAGTAGGGGCGGACCCTGGCCAGGTGGAGCTTGTGGGCAGATGCAACCTCTCCGGTGACGAATAATTGCGCTGCTGCTTTGTATGGTGAAAACCTCCCCCCGCCAAGGGGGATGGGTAGAGAACATTGACCCACACCCGCCAGGGGCCTTTCCTGGGACTAAAGATCCCAACGTGGTCTCAACGTCGTCACCCTCTCAACACACACCTTTCCTGCACACGTAATCCTGCCTTTCTCCGTCACGGCCCTATCCTACCAGGAAAAAAAGCAAGCCGCTCAAAAAGGCCGATGCCAGGGAAATCGGGGAAACACGGCCAGTTTCCAAATTTTTGCTCTCTACACGTCCCCGCCTCCGGTGCAAGGCTGCCTATGTGGCCGGGCTCCGAAGGCAAGGCCGAAATCCTGGCAGCCTGGGCCCCAGCAGTGCAATGGTTGATGGACGTGGGGACACGGATGACCTGTTCGCCACATACAGGAGGGATCCTTGGGCCCTTCACTGGCTCGCCATTCAGCTCCACGACGTCCACTACTGGCCCTGGCCTTTGCTTTGGCTGGTGCCCCATTAAACGTGTGCTCCGGAGCGATGTTTCTCCACCCATCACTAGCATTCTGCCACCAGGGGATATGTGAGTGTGGGAGTCACCATTTGTCACTGGCAGCAGTGTCACAAGTCACTAGACTTCCAGCTACCCGCTGACCTAGGCTGCCTTCTGCCCCAGGCAAGGTCCCGAATCCTTTATCCCAGATGCTGACACCTGGGCACTGGCGGACATTGATTTTTATCAACACAGAGGTCTGAGTGAGGGTCAGAGGGCCAGGTAGGTGAAGTGAAGGCCAGGTGGGCGGGGCTAAGGCTTCTTTGCCATCACCATAGAGACAGTCCCCCCACCGCAAGAGTGGGCGGAGCTCTTGATGGGCCTGGTGACAAGACTGAGCCAATGGCAGAGATCCAGCCCGCCAGGCAGATGACACAGGGCCCTCCATTGTGACCTATGACACCTAGTGGCCACAGGATTTGAGCACGCCCCGGGAAAGGCTACGCAGGCACAAGGGAGCCCCTGGTGCGGACTGCTTCAGGGCATTGGCAGAGCACGCCAGGTACCTCTTTCCCACTTGCCTGAGGATATCAGTAGGCAAGGCATCCCCACTCAGCATCATTTGCCTCTCTCTGTCTCTCTCTGCTTGTCTTCGTTCTCTGAAATCTCTTCCTTCTCCCCCTTGTCACTTCACACCTTGGAGTGCCTGACACAGGGCCTAGAGACCAAAGAGCAAAGAGGGAAGGCCTCTGGCTCTACTGCTTGCCCTTGAGGGGAGAGAAGTTCTGCTAGTCTATCTGGAAGGTCTAGAGAGTAGTGATTGATTGGGGAGCTACATCACGGGCGGACCTGGCCAGGTGAAGCTTGACATCACCGTGGGACCTGGCCAGGTGAAGCTCCCTGACAAGTGGCAGCCTCTCCGGAGACTACTAATTCCGCTTCTAACATTCTGTGCAAATAACCGGCTGAGTGCCATGGGCAGAAAACATTGACACATACCTGCCAGAGGCCTATTCTGGGTCTGAAGAGTCCACCCTGGTCTCCAGCAACTCATCATCTCAGCACACACTTTCCCTGCACGCATGGAAACCGCCTCTCTCCACGAATGCCTTCACCTGCTAGGAAACACACGATGTCACTCAGCCAAAGAAGAGCACAGGCAAAGTCAACTGAAGCCCCCATTTTCAAGATTTTGCCCTCTGCTGTTCCACAGCCTCCGGCGGCACACTGCATCTGCGTCACTTCTCGGTAGACGAGGCCGAAATCCGGGCATCCAGGGCCCCAGCCGTCCAGAGTCTACGGATGGCGGCATATGGATCACCTCTTTGCCTCGTACAGCAGGGAGGCCTGGGCCCTAGACTGGCTCCGCTAGAGCTCCACGACCTCAGCTATTTTCCCTGACCTTTGGCCCGTGCCCTCGTGAGTGTGTCATCTCTACTTCCACTTCTCTTCCCACCACACTGAATCCGCCACCTGCGGATACCTGAGCGTGGACATCAACATCTGTCACTGGCTGCAGTGTCACAGGTCACTAGGTGTCTAGGCTCAGGCTGACCTTGGCTGTCTTCTGCCCAGGCAAGGAGCCTAATCCTTCCAAGGAAATCAGGACACGTGCTCACTGGCCGACATCCTTTCTTTCATCCACACAGCGGTCTAGATGAGGGGAAAGAGGCCAGGTAGGCCAGGTGAAGGCTGAGTGTGGGGCCTAAGGCTTCTTTCCCAATCACCATGGTGACAGCCACCGGAAGGCTGGGCGGAACTTCTGACGGGGACGAGTCACAAACACTCAGCCAATAGGAGAGGTCCAGCCTAACCGGCCAGTTCCGCAGAGCCCTCCATTTTACCCATGGACAGACAACGGCCCCTTGCGTCTTTGGCCACAAAATCGAGGGCACCCAGGGAATAACTTCACAGTAGGCAACCCCTGATGTCAACACGTTCGACACACTGGGACAGCAGGCAGGTACCTCTTTTCCACTTACGCTAGGATATCACTAGGCAAGGCGCCCTTCCTCAGCATCTCTGGCCTCTCTGTATGTGTTCACTCAGAGGAATCTCTTCATTCTACCCCTGAGACACATCACAAGTATGAGGGGCCTGAGAGAGAGCCTAGAGATGGAACGGGGGAGGCTTCTGGCTGTACTGCTTCCCCGTGGGGACAGAATAGCAGGTAGTCTCTCTGGAAGGTCTTAGCTTCTGTTGACTGACACGCGCAATACAGTAGGGGCGGACCCTGGCCAGGTGGAGCTTGTGGGCAGATGCAACCTCTCCGGCGACGAATAATTGCGCTGCTGCTTTGTATGGTGAAAACCTCCCCCCGCCAAGGGGGATGGGTAGAGAACATTGACCCACACCCGCCAGGGGCCTTTCCTGGGACTAAAGATCCCAACGTGGTCTCAACGTCGTCACCCTCTCAACACACACCTTTCCTGCACACGTAATCCTGCCTTTCTCCGTCACGGCCCTATCCTACCAGGAAAAAAAGCAAGCCGCTCAAAAAGGCCGATGCCAGGGAAATCGAGGAAACACTGCCACTTTCCAAATTTTTGCTCTCTACACGTCCCCGCCTCCGGTGCAAGGCTGCCTATGTGGCCGGGCTCCGAAGGCAAGGCCGAAATCCTGGCAGCCTGGGCCCCAGCAGTCCAATGCTTGATGGACGTGGGGACACGGATGACCTGTTCGCCACATACAGGAGGGATCCTTGGGCCCTTCACTGGCTCGCCATTCAGCTCCACGACGTCCACTACTGGCCCTGGCCTTTGCTTTGGCTGGTGCCCCATTAAACGTGTGCTCCGGAGCCATGTTTCTCCACCCATCACTAGCATTCTGCCACCAGGGGATATGTGAGTGTGGGAGTCACCATTTGTCACTGGCAGCAGTGTCACAAGTCACTAGACTTCCAGCTACCCGCTGACCTAGGCTGCCTTCTGCCCCAGGCAAGGTCCCGAATCCTTTATCCCAGATGCTGACACCTGGGCACTGGCGGACATTGATTTTTATCAACACAGAGGTCTGAGTGAGGGTCAGAGGGCCAGGTAGGTGAAGTGAAGGCCAGGTGGGCGGGGCTAAGGCTTCTTTGCCATCACCATAGAGACAGTCCCCCCACCGCAAGAGTGGGCGGAGCTCGTGATGGGCCTGGTGACAAGACTGAGCCAATGGCAGAGATCCAGCCCGCCAGGCAGATGACACAGGGCCCTCCATTGTGACCTATGACACCTAGTGGCCACAGGATTTGAGCACGCCCCGGGAAAGGCTACGCAGGCACAAGGGAGCCCCTGGTGCGGACTGCTTCAGGGCATTGGCAGAGCACGCCAGGTACCTCTTTCCCACTTGCCTGAGGATATCAGTAGGCAAGGCATCCCCACTCAGCATCATTTGCCTCTCTCTGTCTCTCTCTGCTTGTCTTCGTTCTCTGAAATCTCTTCCTTCTCCCCCTTGTCACTTCACACCTTGGAGTGCCTGACAGAGGGCCTAGAGACCAAAGAGCAAAGGGGGAAGGCCTCTGGCTCTACTGCTTGCCCTTGAGGGGAGAGAAGTTCTGCTAGTCTATCTGGAAGGTCTAGAGAGTAGTGATTGATTGGGGAGCTACATCACGGGCGGACCTGGCCAGGTGAAGCTTGACATCACCGTGGGACCTGGCCAGGTGAAGCTCCCTGACAAGTGGCAGCCTCTCCGGAGACTACTAATTGCGCTTCTAACATTCTATGCAAGTAACCGGCTGAGTGCCATGGGCAGAAAACATTGACACATACCTGCCAGAGGCCTATTCTGGGTCTGAAGAGTCCACCCTGGTCTCCAGCAACTCATCATCTCAGCACACACTTTGCCTGCACGCATGGAAACCGCCTCTCTCCACGAATGCCTTCACCTGCTAGGAAACACACGATGTCACTCAGCCAAAGAAGAGCACAGGCAAAGTCAACTGAAGCCCCCATTTTCAAGATTTTGCCCTCTGCTGTTCCACAGCCTCCGGCGGCACACTGCATCTGCGTCACTTCTCGGTAGACGAGGCCGAAATCCGGGCATCCAGGGCCCCAGCCGTCCAGAGTCTACGGATGGCGGCATATGGATCACCTCTTTGCCTCGTACAGCAGGGAGGCCTGGGCCCTAGACTGGCTCCGCTAGAGCTCCACGACCTCAGCTATTTTCCCTGACCTTTGGCCCGTGCCCTCGTGAGTGTGTCATCTCTACTTCCACTTCTCTTCCCACCACACTGAATCCGCCACCTGCGGATACCTGAGCGTGGACATCAACATCTGTCACTGGCTGCAGTGTCACAGGTCACTAGGTGTCTAGGCTCAGGCTGACCTTGGCTGTCTTCTGCCCAGGCAAGGAGCCTAATCCTTCCAAGGAAATCAGGACACGTGCTCACTGGCCGAGATCCTTTCTTTCATCCACACAGCGGTCTAGATGAGGGGAAAGAGGCCAGGTAGGCCAGGTGAAGGCTGAGTGTGGGGCCTAAGGCTTCTTTCCCAATCACCATGGTGACAGCCACCGGAAGGCTGGGCGGAACTTCTGACGGGGACGAGTCACAAACACTCAGCCAATAGGAGAGGTCCAGCCTAACCGGCCAGTTCCGCAGAGCCCTCCATTTTACCCATGGACAGACAACGGCCCCTTGCGTCTTTGGCCACAAAATCGAGGGCACCCAGGGAATAACTTCACAGTAGGCAACCCCTGATGTCAACACGTTCGACACACTGGGACAGCAGGCAGGTACCTCTTTTCCACTTACGCTAGGATATCACTAGGCAAGGCGCCCTTCCTCAGCATCTCTGGCCTCTCTGTATGTGTTCACTCAGAGGAATCTCTTCTTTCTACCCCTGAGACACATCACAAGTATGAGGGGCCTGAGAGAGAGCCTAGAGATGGAACGGGGGAGGCTTCTGGCTGTACTGCTTCCCCGTGGGGACAGAATAGCAGGTAGTCTCTCTGGAAGGTCTTAGCTTCTGTTGACTGACACGCGCAATACAGTAGGGGCGGACCCTGGCCAGGTGGAGCTTGTGGGCAGATGCAACCTCTCCGGCGACGAATAATTGCGCTGCTGCTTTGTATGGTGAAAACCTCCCCCCGCCAAGGGGGATGGGTAGAGAACATTGACCCACACCCGCCAGGGGCCTTTCCTGGGACTAAAGATCCCAACGTGGTCTCAACGTCGTCACCCTCTCAACACACACCTTTCCTGCACACGTAATCCTGCCTTTCTCCGTCACGGCCCTATCCTACCAGGAAAAAAAGCAAGCCGCTCAAAAAGGCCGATGCCAGGGAAATCGAGGAAACACTGCCACTTTCCAAATTTTTGCTGTCTACACGTCCCCGCCTCCGGTGCAAGGCTGCCTATGTGGCCGGGCTCCGAAGGCAAGGCCGAAATCCTGGCAGCCTGGGCCCCAGCAGTCCAATGCTTGATGGACGTGGGGACACGGATGACCTGTTCGCCACATACAGGAGGGATCCTTGGGCCCTTCACTGGCTCGCCATTCAGCTCCACGACGTCCACTACTGGCCCTGGCCTTTGCTTTGGCTGGTGCCCCATTAAACGTGTGCTCCGGAGCGATGTTTCTCCACCCATCACTAGCATTCTGCCACCAGGGGATATGTGAGTGTGGGAGTCACCATTTGTCACTGGCAGCAGTGTCACAAGTCACTAGACTTCCAGCTACCCGCTGACCTAGGCTGCCTTCTGCCCCAGGCAAGGTCCCGAATCCTTTATCCAAGATGCTGACACCTGGGCACTGGCGGACATTGATTTTTATCAACACAGAGGTCTGAGTGAGGGTCAGAGGGCCAGGTAGGTGAAGTCAAGGCCAGGTGGGCGGGGCTAAGGCTTCTTTGCCATCACCATAGAGACAGTCCCCCCACCGCGAGAGTGGGCGGAGCTCGTGATGGGCCTGGTGACAAGACTGAGCCAATGGCAGAGATCCAGCCCGCCAGGCAGATGACACAGGGCCCTCCATTGTGACCTATGACACCTAGTGGCCACAGGATTTGAGCACGCCCCGGGAAAGGCTACGCAGGCACAAGGGAGCCCCTGGTGCGGACTGCTTCAGGGCATTGGCAGAGCACGCCAGGTACCTCTTTCCCACTTGCCTGAGGATATCAGTAGGCAAGGCATCCCCACTCAGCATCATTTGCCTCTCTCTGTCTCTCTCTGCTTGTCTTCGTTCTCTGAAATCTCTTCCTTCTCCCCCTTGTCACTTCACACCTTGGAGTGCCTGACAGAGGGCCTAGAGACCAAAGAGCAAAGGGGGAAGGCCTCTGGCTCTACTGCTTGCCCTTGAGGGGAGAGAAGTTCTGCTAGTCTATCTGGAAGGTCTAGAGAGTAGTGATTGATTGGGGAGCTACATCACGGGCGGACCTGGCCAGGTGAAGCTTGACATCACCGTGGGACCTGGCCAGGTGAAGCTCCCTGACAAGTGGCAGCCTCTCCGGAGACTACTAATTGCGCTTCTAACATTCTATGCAAGTAACCGGCTGAGTGCCATGGGCAGAAAACATTGACACATACCTGCCAGAGGCCTATTCTGGGTCTGAAGAGTCCACCCTGGTCTCCAGCAACTCATCATCTCAGCACACACTTTGCCTGCACGCATGGAAACCGCCTCTCTCCACGAATGCCTTCACCTGCTAGGAAACACACGATGTCACTCAGCCAAAGAAGAGCACAGGCAAAGTCAACTGAAGCCCCCATTTTCAAGATTTTGCCCTCTGCTGTTCCACAGCCTCCGGCGGCACACTGCATCTGCGTCACTTCTCGGTAGACGAGGCCGAAATCCGGGCATCCAGGGCCCCAGCCGTCCAGAGTCTACGGATGGCGGCATATGGATCACCTCTTTGCCTCGTACAGCAGGGAGGCCTGGGCCCTAGACTGGCTCCGCTAGAGCTCCACGACCTCAGCTATTTTCCCTGACCTTTGGCCCGTGCCCTCGTGAGTGTGTCATCTCTACTTCCACTTCTCTTCCCACCACACTGAATCCGCCACCTGCGGATACCTGAGCGTGGACATCAACATCTGTCACTGGCTGCAGTGTCACAGGTCACTAGGTGTCTAGGCTCAGGCTGACCTTGGCTGTCTTCTGCCCAGGCAAGGAGCCTAATCCTTCCAAGGAAATCAGGACACGTGCTCACTGGCCGAGATCCTTTCTTTCATCCACACAGCGGTCTAGATGAGGGGAAAGAGGCCAGGTAGGCCAGGTGAAGGCTGAGTGTGGGGCCTAAGGCTTCTTTCCCAATCACCATGGTGACAGCCACCGGAAGGCTGGGCGGAACTTCTGACGGGGACGAGTCACAAACACTCAGCCAATAGGAGAGGTCCAGCCTAACCGGCCAGTTCCGCAGAGCCCTCCATTTTACCCATGGACAGACAACGGCCCCTTGCGTCTTTGGCCACAAAATCGAGGGCACCCAGGGAATAACTTCACAGTAGGCAACCCCTGATGTCAACACGTTCGACACACTGGGACAGCAGGCAGGTACCTCTTTTCCACTTACGCTAGGATATCACTAGGCAAGGCGCCCTTCCTCAGCATCTCTGGCCTCTCTGTATGTGTTCACTCAGAGGAATCTCTTCTTTCTACCCCTGAGACACATCACAAGTATGAGGGGCCTGAGAGAGAGCCTAGAGATGGAACGGGGGAGGCTTCTGGCTGTACTGCTTCCCCGTGGGGACAGAATAGCAGGTAGTCTCTCTGGAAGGTCTTAGCTTCTGTTGACTGACACGCGCAATACAGTAGGGGCGGACCCTGGCCAGGTGGAGCTTGTGGGCAGATGCAACCTCTCCGGCGACGAATAATTGCGCTGCTGCTTTGTATGGTGAAAACCTCCCCCCGCCAAGGGGGATGGGTAGAGAACATTGACCCACACCCGCCAGGGGCCTTTCCTGGGACTAAAGATCCCAACGTGGTCTCAACGTCGTCACCCTCTCAACACACACCTTTCCTGCACACGTAATCCTGCCTTTCTCCGTCACGGCCCTATCCTACCAGGAAAAAAAGCAAGCCGCTCAAAAAGGCCGATGCCAGGGAAATCGAGGAAACACTGCCACTTTCCAAATTTTTGCTGTCTACACGTCCCCGCCTCCGGTGCAAGGCTGCCTATGTGGCCGGGCTCCGAAGGCAAGGCCGAAATCCTGGCAGCCTGGGCCCCAGCAGTCCAATGCTTGATGGACGTGGGGACACGGATGACCTGTTCGCCACATACAGGAGGGATCCTTGGGCCCTTCACTGGCTCGCCATTCAGCTCCACGACGTCCACTACTGGCCCTGGCCTTTGCTTTGGCTGGTGCCCCATTAAACGTGTGCTCCGGAGCGATGTTTCTCCACCCATCACTAGCATTCTGCCACCAGGGGATATGTGAGTGTGGGAGTCACCATTTGTCACTGGCAGCAGTGTCACAAGTCACTAGACTTCCAGCTACCCGCTGACCTAGGCTGCCTTCTGCCCCAGGCAAGGTCCCGAATCCTTTATCCAAGATGCTGACACCTGGGCACTGGCGGACATTGATTTTTATCAACACAGAGGTCTGAGTGAGGGTCAGAGGGCCAGGTAGGTGAAGTCAAGGCCAGGTGGGCGGGGCTAAGGCTTCTTTGCCATCACCATAGAGACAGTCCCCCCACCGCGAGAGTGGGCGGAGCTCGTGATGGGCCTGGTGACAAGACTGAGCCAATGGCAGAGATCCAGCCCGCCAGGCAGATGACACAGGGCCCTCCATTGTGACCTATGACACCTAGTGGCCACAGGATTTGAGCACGCCCCGGGAAAGGCTACGCAGGCACAAGGGAGCCCCTGGTGCGGACTGCTTCAGGGCATTGGCAGAGCACGCCAGGTACCTCTTTCCCACTTGCCTGAGGATATCAGTAGGCAAGGCATCCCCACTCAGCATCATTTGCCTCTCTCTGTCTCTCTCTGCTTGTCTTCGTTCTCTGAAATCTCTTCCTTCTCCCCCTTGTCACTTCACACCTTGGAGTGCCTGACAGAGGGCCTAGAGACCAAAGAGCAAAGGGGGAAGGCCTCTGGCTCTACTGCTTGCCCTTGAGGGGAGAGAAGTTCTGCTAGTCTATCTGGAAGGTCTAGAGAGTAGTGATTGATTGGGGAGCTACATCACGGGCGGACCTGGCCAGGTGAAGCTTGACATCACCGTGGGACCTGGCCAGGTGAAGCTCCCTGACAAGTGGCAGCCTCTCCGGAGACTACTAATTCCGCTTCTAACATTCTGTGCAAATAACCGGCTGAGTGCCATGGGCAGAAAACATTGACACATACCTGCCAGAGGCCTATTCTGGGTCTGAAGAGTCCACCCTGGTCTCCAGCAACTCATCATCTCAGCACACACTTTGCCTGCACGCATGGAAACCGCCTCTCTCCACGAATGCCTTCACCTGCTAGGAAACACACGATGTCACTCAGCCAAAGAAGAGCACAGGCAAAGTCAACTGAAGCCCCCATTTTCAAGATTTTGCCCTCTGCTGTTCCACAGCCTCCGGCGGCACACTGCATCTGCGTCACTTCTCGGTAGACGAGGCCGAAATCCGGGCATCCAGGGCCCCAGCCGTCCAGAGTCTACGGATGGCGGCATATGGATCACCTCTTTGCCTCGTACAGCAGGGAGGCCTGGGCCCTAGACTGGCTCCGCTAGAGCTCCACGACCTCAGCTATTTTCCCTGACCTTTGGCCCGTGCCCTCGTGAGTGTGTCATCTCTACTTCCACTTCTCTTCCCACCACACTGAATCCGCCACCTGCGGATACCTGAGCGTGGACATCAACATCTGTCACTGGCTGCAGTGTCACAGGTCACTAGGTGTCTAGGCTCAGGCTGACCTTGGCTGTCTTCTGCCCAGGCAAGGAGCCTAATCCTTCCAAGGAAATCAGGACACGTGCTCACTGGCCGACATCCTTTCTTTCATCCACACAGCGGTCTAGATGAGGGGAAAGAGGCCAGGTAGGCCAGGTGAAGGCTGAGTGTGGGGCCTAAGGCTTCTTTCCCAATCACCGCGGTGACAGCCACCGGAAGGCTGGGCGGAACTTCTGACGGGGACGAGTCACAAACACTCAGCCAATAGGAGAGGTCCAGCCTAACCGGCCAGTTCCGCAGAGCCCTCCATTTTACCCATGGACAGACAACGGCCCCTTGCGTCTTTGGCCACAAAATCCAGGGCACCCAGGGAATAACTTCACAGTAGGCAACCCCTGATGTCAACACGTTCGACACACTGGGACAGCAGGCAGGTACCTCTTTTCCACTTACGCTAGGATATCACTAGGCAAGGCGCCCTTCCTCAGCATCTCTGGCCTCTCTGTATGTGTTCACTCAGAGGAATCTCTTCATTCTACCCCTGAGACACATCACAAGTATGAGGGGCCTGAGAGAGAGCCTAGAGATGGAACGGGGGAGGCTTCTGGCTGTACTGCTTCCCCGTGGGGACAGAATAGCAGGTAGTCTCTCTGGAAGGTCTTAGCTTCTGTTGACTGACACGCGCAATACAGTAGGGGCGGACCCTGGCCAGGTGGAGCTTGTGGGCAGATGCAACCTCTCCGGCGACGAATAATTGCGCTGCTGCTTTGTATGGTGAAAACCTCCCCCCACCAAGGGGGATGGGTAGAGAACATTGACCCACACCCGCCAGGGGCCTTTCCTGGGACTAAAGATCCCAACGTGGTCTCAACGTCGTCACCCTCTCAACACACACCTTTCCTGCACACGTAATCCTGCCTTTCTCCGTCACGGCCCTATCCTACCAGGAAAAAAAGCAAGCCGCTCAAAAAGGCCGATGCCAGGGAAATCGAGGAAACACTGCCACTTTCCAAATTTTTGCTCTCTACACGTCCCCGCCTCCGGTGCAAGGCTGCCTATGTGGCCGGGCTCCGAAGGCAAGGCCGAAATCCTGGCAGCCTGGGCCCCAGCAGTCCAATGCTTGATGGACGTGGGGACACGGATGACCTGTTCGCCACATACAGGAGGGATCCTTGGGCCCTTCACTGGCTCGCCATTCAGCTCCACGACGTCCACTACTGGCCCTGGCCTTTGCTTTGGCTGGTGCCCCATTAAACGTGTGCTCCGGAGCCATGTTTCTCCACCCATCACTAGCATTCTGCCACCAGGGGATATGTGAGTGTGGGAGTCACCATTTGTCACTGGCAGCAGTGTCACAAGTCACTAGACTTCCAGCTACCCGCTGACCTAGGCTGCCTTCTGCCCCAGGCAAGGTCCCGAATCCTTTATCCCAGATGCTGACACCTGGGCACTGGCGGACATTGATTTTTATCAACACAGAGGTCTGAGTGAGGGTCAGAGGGCCAGGTAGGTGAAGTGAAGGCCAGGTGGGCGGGGCTAAGGCTTCTTTGCCATCACCATAGAGACAGTCCCCCCACCGCAAGAGTGGGCGGAGCTCGTGATGGGCCTGGTGACAAGACTGAGCCAATGGCAGAGATCCAGCCCGCCAGGCAGATGACACAGGGCCCTCCATTGTGACCTATGACACCTAGTGGCCACAGGATTTGAGCACGCCCCGGGAAAGGCTACGCAGGCACAAGGGAGCCCCTGGTGCGGACTGCTTCAGGGCATTGGCAGAGCACGCCAGGTACCTCTTTCCCACTTGCCTGAGGATATCAGTAGGCAAGGCATCCCCACTCAGCATCATTTGCCTCTCTCTGTCTCTCTCTGCTTGTCTTCGTTCTCTGAAATCTCTTCCTTCTCCCCCTTGTCACTTCACACCTTGGAGTGCCTGACAGAGGGCCTAGAGACCAAAGAGCAAAGGGGGAAGGCCTCTGGCTCTACTGCTTGCCCTTGAGGGGAGAGAAGTTCTGCTAGTCTATCTGGAAGGTCTAGAGAGTAGTGATTGATTGGGGAGCTACATCACGGGCGGACCTGGCCAGGTGAAGCTTGACATCACCGTGGGACCTGGCCAGGTGAAGCTCCCTGACAAGTGGCAGCCTCTCCGGAGACTACTAATTGCGCTTCTAACATTCTATGCAAGTAACCGGCTGAGTGCCATGGGCAGAAAACATTGACACATACCTGCCAGAGGCCTATTCTGGGTCTGAAGAGTCCACCCTGGTCTCCAGCAACTCATCATCTCAGCACACACTTTGCCTGCACGCATGGAAACCGCCTCTCTCCACGAATGCCTTCACCTGCTAGGAAACACACGATGTCACTCAGCCAAAGAAGAGCACAGGCAAAGTCAACTGAAGCCCCCATTTTCAAGATTTTGCCCTCTGCTGTTCCACAGCCTCCGGCGGCACACTGCATCTGCGTCACTTCTCGGTAGACGAGGCCGAAATCCGGGCATCCAGGGCCCCAGCCGTCCAGAGTCTACGGATGGCGGCATATGGATCACCTCTTTGCCTCGTACAGCAGGGAGGCCTGGGCCCTAGACTGGCTCCGCTAGAGCTCCACGACCTCAGCTATTTTCCCTGACCTTTGGCCCGTGCCCTCGTGAGTGTGTCATCTCTACTTCCACTTCTCTTCCCACCACACTGAATCCGCCACCTGCGGATACCTGAGCGTGGACATCAACATCTGTCACTGGCTGCAGTGTCACAGGTCACTAGGTGTCTAGGCTCAGGCTGACCTTGGCTGTCTTCTGCCCAGGCAAGGAGCCTAATCCTTCCAAGGAAATCAGGACACGTGCTCACTGGCCGACATCCTTTCTTTCATCCACACAGCGGTCTAGATGAGGGGAAAGAGGCCAGGTAGGCCAGGTGAAGGCTGAGTGTGGGGCCTAAGGCTTCTTTCCCAATCACCGCGGTGACAGCCACCGGAAGGCTGGGCGGAACTTCTGACGGGGACGAGTCACAAACACTCAGCCAATAGGAGAGGTCCAGCCTAACCGGCCAGTTCCGCAGAGCCCTCCATTTTACCCATGGACAGACAACGGCCCCTTGCGTCTTTGGCCACAAAATCCAGGGCACCCAGGGAATAACTTCACAGTAGGCAACCCCTGATGTCAACACGTTCGACACACTGGGACAGCAGGCAGGTACCTCTTTTCCACTTACGCTAGGATATCACTAGGCAAGGCGCCCTTCCTCAGCATCTCTGGCCTCTCTGTATGTGTTCACTCAGAGGAATCTCTTCATTCTACCCCTGAGACACATCACAAGTATGAGGGGCCTGAGAGAGAGCCTAGAGATGGAACGGGGGAGGCTTCTGGCTGTACTGCTTCCCCGTGGGGACAGAATAGCAGGTAGTCTCTCTGGAAGGTCTTAGCTTCTGTTGACTGACACGCGCAATACAGTAGGGGCGGACCCTGGCCAGGTGGAGCTTGTGGGCAGATGCAACCTCTCCGGCGACGAATAATTGCGCTGCTGCTTTGTATGGTGAAAACCTCCCCCCGCCAAGGGGGATGGGTAGAGAACATTGACCCACACCCGCCAGGGGCCTTTCCTGGGACTAAAGATCCCAACGTGGTCTCAACGTCGTCACCCTCTCAACACACACCTTTCCTGCACACGTAATCCTGCCTTTCTCCGTCACGGCCCTATCCTACCAGGAAAAAAAGCAAGCCGCTCAAAAAGGCCGATGCCAGGGAAATCGAGGAAACACTGCCACTTTCCAAATTTTTGCTCTCTACACGTCCCCGCCTCCGGTGCAAGGCTGCCTATGTGGCCGGGCTCCGAAGGCAAGGCCGAAATCCTGGCAGCCTGGGCCCCAGCAGTCCAATGCTTGATGGACGTGGGGACACGGATGACCTGTTCGCCACATACAGGAGGGATCCTTGGGCCCTTCACTGGCTCGCCATTCAGCTCCACGACGTCCACTACTGGCCCTGGCCTTTGCTTTGGCTGGTGCCCCATTAAACGTGTGCTCCGGAGCCATGTTTCTCCACCCATCACTAGCATTCTGCCACCAGGGGATATGTGAGTGTGGGAGTCACCATTTGTCACTGGCAGCAGTGTCACAAGTCACTAGACTTCCAGCTACCCGCTGACCTAGGCTGCCTTCTGCCCCAGGCAAGGTCCCGAATCCTTTATCCCAGATGCTGACACCTGGGCACTGGCGGACATTGATTTTTATCAACACAGAGGTCTGAGTGAGGGTCAGAGGGCCAGGTAGGTGAAGTGAAGGCCAGGTGGGCGGGGCTAAGGCTTCTTTGCCATCACCATAGAGACAGTCCCCCCACCGCAAGAGTGGGCGGAGCTCGTGATGGGCCTGGTGACAAGACTGAGCCAATGGCAGAGATCCAGCCCGCCAGGCAGATGACACAGGGCCCTCCATTGTGACCTATGACACCTAGTGGCCACAGGATTTGAGCACGCCCCGGGAAAGGCTACGCAGGCACAAGGGAGCCCCTGGTGCGGACTGCTTCAGGGCATTGGCAGAGCACGCCAGGTACCTCTTTCCCACTTGCCTGAGGATATCAGTAGGCAAGGCATCCCCACTCAGCATCATTTGCCTCTCTCTGTCTCTCTCTGCTTGTCTTCGTTCTCTGAAATCTCTTCCTTCTCCCCCTTGTCACTTCACACCTTGGAGTGCCTGACAGAGGGCCTAGAGACCAAAGAGCAAAGGGGGAAGGCCTCTGGCTCTACTGCTTGCCCTTGAGGGGAGAGAAGTTCTGCTAGTCTATCTGGAAGGTCTAGAGAGTAGTGATTGATTGGGGAGCTACATCACGGGCGGACCTGGCCAGGTGAAGCTTGACATCACCGTGGGACCTGGCCAGGTGAAGCTCCCTGACAAGTGGCAGCCTCTCCGGAGACTACTAATTGCGCTTCTAACATTCTATGCAAGTAACCGGCTGAGTGCCATGGGCAGAAAACATTGACACATACCTGCCAGAGGCCTATTCTGGGTCTGAAGAGTCCACCCTGGTCTCCAGCAACTCATCATCTCAGCACACACTTTGCCTGCACGCATGGAAACCGCCTCTCTCCACGAATGCCTTCACCTGCTAGGAAACACACGATGTCACTCAGCCAAAGAAGAGCACAGGCAAAGTCAACTGAAGCCCCCATTTTCAAGATTTTGCCCTCTGCTGTTCCACAGCCTCCGGCGGCACACTGCATCTGCGTCACTTCTCGGTAGACGAGGCCGAAATCCGGGCATCCAGGGCCCCAGCCGTCCAGAGTCTACGGATGGCGGCATATGGATCACCTCTTTGCCTCGTACAGCAGGGAGGCCTGGGCCCTAGACTGGCTCCGCTAGAGCTCCACGACCTCAGCTATTTTCCCTGACCTTTGGCCCGTGCCCTCGTGAGTGTGTCATCTCTACTTCCACTTCTCTTCCCACCACACTGAATCCGCCACCTGCGGATACCTGAGCGTGGACATCAACATCTGTCACTGGCTGCAGTGTCACAGGTCACTAGGTGTCTAGGCTCAGGCTGACCTTGGCTGTCTTCTGCCCAGGCAAGGAGCCTAATCCTTCCAAGGAAATCAGGACACGTGCTCACTGGCCGACATCCTTTCTTTCATCCACACAGCGGTCTAGATGAGGGGAAAGAGGCCAGGTAGGCCAGGTGAAGGCTGAGTGTGGGGCCTAAGGCTTCTTTCCCAATCACCGCGGTGACAGCCACCGGAAGGCTGGGCGGAACTTCTGACGGGGACGAGTCACAAACACTCAGCCAATAGGAGAGGTCCAGCCTAACCGGCCAGTTCCGCAGAGCCCTCCATTTTACCCATGGACAGACAACGGCCCCTTGCGTCTTTGGCCACAAAATCCAGGGCACCCAGGGAATAACTTCACAGTAGGCAACCCCTGATGTCAACACGTTCGACACACTGGGACAGCAGGCAGGTACCTCTTTTCCACTTACGCTAGGATATCACTAGGCAAGGCGCCCTTCCTCAGCATCTCTGGCCTCTCTGTATGTGTTCACTCAGAGGAATCTCTTCATTCTACCCCTGAGACACATCACAAGTATGAGGGGCCTGAGAGAGAGCCTAGAGATGGAACGGGGGAGGCTTCTGGCTGTACTGCTTCCCCGTGGGGACAGAATAGCAGGTAGTCTCTCTGGAAGGTCTTAGCTTCTGTTGACTGACACGCGCAATACAGTAGGGGCGGACCCTGGCCAGGTGGAGCTTGTGGGCAGATGCAACCTCTCCGGCGACGAATAATTGCGCTGCTGCTTTGTATGGTGAAAACCTCCCCCCGCCAAGGGGGATGGGTAGAGAACATTGACCCACACCCGCCAGGGGCCTTTCCTGGGACTAAAGATCCCAACGTGGTCTCAACGTCGTCACCCTCTCAACACACACCTTTCCTGCACACGTAATCCTGCCTTTCTCCGTCACGGCCCTATCCTACCAGGAAAAAAAGCAAGCCGCTCAAAAAGGCCGATGCCAGGGAAATCGAGGAAACACTGCCACTTTCCAAATTTTTGCTCTCTACACGTCCCCGCCTCCGGTGCAAGGCTGCCTATGTGGCCGGGCTCCGAAGGCAAGGCCGAAATCCTGGCAGCCTGGGCCCCAGCAGTCCAATGCTTGATGGACGTGGGGACACGGATGACCTGTTCGCCACATACAGGAGGGATCCTTGGGCCCTTCACTGGCTCGCCATTCAGCTCCACGACGTCCACTACTGGCCCTGGCCTTTGCTTTGGCTGGTGCCCCATTAAACGTGTGCTCCGGAGCCATGTTTCTCCACCCATCACTAGCATTCTGCCACCAGGGGATATGTGAGTGTGGGAGTCACCATTTGTCACTGGCAGCAGTGTCACAAGTCACTAGACTTCCAGCTACCCGCTGACCTAGGCTGCCTTCTGCCCCAGGCAAGGTCCCGAATCCTTTATCCCAGATGCTGACACCTGGGCACTGGCGGACATTGATTTTTATCAACACAGAGGTCTGAGTGAGGGTCAGAGGGCCAGGTAGGTGAAGTGAAGGCCAGGTGGGCGGGGCTAAGGCTTCTTTGCCATCACCATAGAGACAGTCCCCCCACCGCAAGAGTGGGCGGAGCTCGTGATGGGCCTGGTGACAAGACTGAGCCAATGGCAGAGATCCAGCCCGCCAGGCAGATGACACAGGGCCCTCCATTGTGACCTATGACACCTAGTGGCCACAGGATTTGAGCACGCCCCGGGAAAGGCTACGCAGGCACAAGGGAGCCCCTGGTGCGGACTGCTTCAGGGCATTGGCAGAGCACGCCAGGTACCTCTTTCCCACTTGCCTGAGGATATCAGTAGGCAAGGCATCCCCACTCAGCATCATTTGCCTCTCTCTGTCTCTCTCTGCTTGTCTTCGTTCTCTGAAATCTCTTCCTTCTCCCCCTTGTCACTTCACACCTTGGAGTGCCTGACAGAGGGCCTAGAGACCAAAGAGCAAAGGGGGAAGGCCTCTGGCTCTACTGCTTGCCCTTGAGGGGAGAGAAGTTCTGCTAGTCTATCTGGAAGGTCTAGAGAGTAGTGATTGATTGGGGAGCTACATCACGGGCGGACCTGGCCAGGTGAAGCTTGACATCACCGTGGGACCTGGCCAGGTGAAGCTCCCTGACAAGTGGCAGCCTCTCCGGAGACTACTAATTGCGCTTCTAACATTCTATGCAAGTAACCGGCTGAGTGCCATGGGCAGAAAACATTGACACATACCTGCCAGAGGACTATTCTGGGTCTGAAGAGTCCACCCTGGTCTCCAGCAACTCATCATCTCAGCACACACTTTGCCTGCACGCATGGAAACCGCCTCTCTCCACGAATGCCTTCACCTGCTAGGAAACACACGATGTCACTCAGCCAAAGAAGAGCACAGGCAAAGTCAACTGAAGCCCCCATTTTCAAGATTTTGCCCTCTGCTGTTCCACAGCCTCCGGCGGCACACTGCATCTGCGTCACTTCTCGGTAGACGAGGCCGAAATCCGGGCATCCAGGGCCCCAGCCGTCCAGAGTCTACGGATGGCGGCATATGGATCACCTCTTTGCCTCGTACAGCAGGGAGGCCTGGGCCCTAGACTGGCTCCGCTAGAGCTCCACGACCTCAGCTATTTTCCCTGACCTTTGGCCCGTGCCCTCGTGAGTGTGTCATCTCTACTTCCACTTCTCTTCCCACCACACTGAATCCGCCACCTGCGGATACCTGAGCGTGGACATCAACATCTGTCACTGGCTGCAGTGTCACAGGTCACTAGGTGTCTAGGCTCAGGCTGACCTTGGCTGTCTTCTGCCCAGGCAAGGAGCCTAATCCTTCCAAGGAAATCAGGACACGTGCTCACTGGCCGACATCCTTTCTTTCATCCACACAGCGGTCTAGATGAGGGGAAAGAGGCCAGGTAGGCCAGGTGAAGGCTGAGTGTGGGGCCTAAGGCTTCTTTCCCAATCACCATGGTGACAGCCACCGGAAGGCTGGGCGGAACTTCTGACGGGGACGAGTCACAAACACTCAGCCAATAGGAGAGGTCCAGCCTAACCGGCCAGTTCCGCAGAGCCCTCCATTTTACCCATGGACAGACAACGGCCCCTTGCGTCTTTGGCCACAAAATCGAGGGCACCCAGGGAATAACTTCACAGTAGGCAACCCCTGATGTCAACACGTTCGACACACTGGGACAGCAGGCAGGTACCTCTTTTCCACTTACGCTAGGATATCACTAGGCAAGGCGCCCTTCCTCAGCATCTCTGGCCTCTCTGTATGTGTTCACTCAGAGGAATCTCTTCATTCTACCCCTGAGACACATCACAAGTATGAGGGGCCTGAGAGAGAGCCTAGAGATGGAACGGGGGAGGCTTCTGGCTGTACTGCTTCCCCGTGGGGACAGAATAGCAGGTAGTCTCTCTGGAAGGTCTTAGCTTCTGTTGACTGACACGCGCAATACAGTAGGGGCGGACCCTGGCCAGGTGGAGCTTGTGGGCAGATGCAACCTCTCCGGCGACGAATAATTGCGCTGCTGCTTTGTATGGTGAAAACCTCCCCCCACCAAGGGGGATGGGTAGAGAACATTGACCCACACCCGCCAGGGGCCTTTCCTGGGACTAAAGATCCCAACGTGGTCTCAACGTCGTCACCCTCTCAACACACACCTTTCCTGCACACGTAATCCTGCCTTTCTCCGTCACGGCCCTATCCTACCAGGAAAAAAAGCAAGCCGCTCAAAAAGGCCGATGCCAGGGAAATCGAGGAAACACTGCCACTTTCCAAATTTTTGCTCTCTACACGTCCCCGCCTCCGGTGCAAGGCTGCCTATGTGGCCGGGCTCCGAAGGCAAGGCCGAAATCCTGGCAGCCTGGGCCCCAGCAGTCCAATGCTTGATGGACGTGGGGACACGGATGACCTGTTCGCCACATACAGGAGGGATCCTTGGGCCCTTCACTGGCTCGCCATTCAGCTCCACGACGTCCACTACTGGCCCTGGCCTTTGCTTTGGCTGGTGCCCCATTAAACGTGTGCTCCGGAGCCATGTTTCTCCACCCATCACTAGCATTCTGCCACCAGGGGATATGTGAGTGTGGGAGTCACCATTTGTCACTGGCAGCAGTGTCACAAGTCACTAGACTTCCAGCTACCCGCTGACCTAGGCTGCCTTCTGCCCCAGGCAAGGTCCCGAATCCTTTATCCCAGATGCTGACACCTGGGCACTGGCGGACATTGATTTTTATCAACACAGAGGTCTGAGTGAGGGTCAGAGGGCCAGGTAGGTGAAGTGAAGGCCAGGTGGGCGGGGCTAAGGCTTCTTTGCCATCACCATAGAGACAGTCCCCCCACCGCAAGAGTGGGCGGAGCTCGTGATGGGCCTGGTGACAAGACTGAGCCAATGGCAGAGATCCAGCCCGCCAGGCAGATGACACAGGGCCCTCCATTGTGACCTATGACACCTAGTGGCCACAGGATTTGAGCACGCCCCGGGAAAGGCTACGCAGGCACAAGGGAGCCCCTGGTGCGGACTGCTTCAGGGCATTGGCAGAGCACGCCAGGTACCTCTTTCCCACTTGCCTGAGGATATCAGTAGGCAAGGCATCCCCACTCAGCATCATTTGCCTCTCTCTGTCTCTCTCTGCTTGTCTTCGTTCTCTGAAATCTCTTCCTTCTCCCCCTTGTCACTTCACACCTTGGAGTGCCTGACAGAGGGCCTAGAGACCAAAGAGCAAAGGGGGAAGGCCTCTGGCTCTACTGCTTGCCCTTGAGGGGAGAGAAGTTCTGCTAGTCTATCTGGAAGGTCTAGAGAGTAGTGATTGATTGGGGAGCTACATCACGGGCGGACCTGGCCAGGTGAAGCTTGACATCACCGTGGGACCTGGCCAGGTGAAGCTCCCTGACAAGTGGCAGCCTCTCCGGAGACTACTAATTGCGCTTCTAACATTCTATGCAAGTAACCGGCTGAGTGCCATGGGCAGAAAACATTGACACATACCTGCCAGAGGCCTATTCTGGGTCTGAAGAGTCCACCCTGGTCTCCAGCAACTCATCATCTCAGCACACACTTTGCCTGCACGCATGGAAACCGCCTCTCTCCACGAATGCCTTCACCTGCTAGGAAACACACGATGTCACTCAGCCAAAGAAGAGCACAGGCAAAGTCAACTGAAGCCCCCATTTTCAAGATTTTGCCCTCTGCTGTTCCACAGCCTCCGGCGGCACACTGCATCTGCGTCACTTCTCGGTAGACGAGGCCGAAATCCGGGCATCCAGGGCCCCAGCCGTCCAGAGTCTACGGATGGCGGCATATGGATCACCTCTTTGCCTCGTACAGCAGGGAGGCCTGGGCCCTAGACTGGCTCCGCTAGAGCTCCACGACCTCAGCTATTTTCCCTGACCTTTGGCCCGTGCCCTCGTGAGTGTGTCATCTCTACTTCCACTTCTCTTCCCACCACACTGAATCCGCCACCTGCGGATACCTGAGCGTGGACATCAACATCTGTCACTGGCTGCAGTGTCACAGGTCACTAGGTGTCTAGGCTCAGGCTGACCTTGGCTGTCTTCTGCCCAGGCAAGGAGCCTAATCCTTCCAAGGAAATCAGGACACGTGCTCACTGGCCGACATCCTTTCTTTCATCCACACAGCGGTCTAGATGAGGGGAAAGAGGCCAGGTAGGCCAGGTGAAGGCTGAGTGTGGGGCCTAAGGCTTCTTTCCCAATCACCGCGGTGACAGCCACCGGAAGGCTGGGCGGAACTTCTGACGGGGACGAGTCACAAACACTCAGCCAATAGGAGAGGTCCAGCCTAACCGGCCAGTTCCGCAGAGCCCTCCATTTTACCCATGGACAGACAACGGCCCCTTGCGTCTTTGGCCACAAAATCCAGGGCACCCAGGGAATAACTTCACAGTAGGCAACCCCTGATGTCAACACGTTCGACACACTGGGACAGCAGGCAGGTACCTCTTTTCCACTTACGCTAGGATATCACTAGGCAAGGCGCCCTTCCTCAGCATCTCTGGCCTCTCTGTATGTGTTCACTCAGAGGAATCTCTTCATTCTACCCCTGAGACACATCACAAGTATGAGGGGCCTGAGAGAGAGCCTAGAGATGGAACGGGGGAGGCTTCTGGCTGTACTGCTTCCCCGTGGGGACAGAATAGCAGGTAGTCTCTCTGGAAGGTCTTAGCTTCTGTTGACTGACACGCGCAATACAGTAGGGGCGGACCCTGGCCAGGTGGAGCTTGTGGGCAGATGCAACCTCTCCGGCGACGAATAATTGCGCTGCTGCTTTGTATGGTGAAAACCTCCCCCCGCCAAGGGGGATGGGTAGAGAACATTGACCCACACCCGCCAGGGGCCTTTCCTGGGACTAAAGATCCCAACGTGGTCTCAACGTCGTCACCCTCTCAACACACACCTTTCCTGCACACGTAATCCTGCCTTTCTCCGTCACGGCCCTATCCTACCAGGAAAAAAAGCAAGCCGCTCAAAAAGGCCGATGCCAGGGAAATCGAGGAAACACTGCCACTTTCCAAATTTTTGCTCTCTACACGTCCCCGCCTCCGGTGCAAGGCTGCCTATGTGGCCGGGCTCCGAAGGCAAGGCCGAAATCCTGGCAGCCTGGGCCCCAGCAGTCCAATGCTTGATGGACGTGGGGACACGGATGACCTGTTCGCCACATACAGGAGGGATCCTTGGGCCCTTCACTGGCTCGCCATTCAGCTCCACGACGTCCACTACTGGCCCTGGCCTTTGCTTTGGCTGGTGCCCCATTAAACGTGTGCTCCGGAGCCATGTTTCTCCACCCATCACTAGCATTCTGCCACCAGGGGATATGTGAGTGTGGGAGTCACCATTTGTCACTGGCAGCAGTGTCACAAGTCACTAGACTTCCAGCTACCCGCTGACCTAGGCTGCCTTCTGCCCCAGGCAAGGTCCCGAATCCTTTATCCCAGATGCTGACACCTGGGCACTGGCGGACATTGATTTTTATCAACACAGAGGTCTGAGTGAGGGTCAGAGGGCCAGGTAGGTGAAGTGAAGGCCAGGTGGGCGGGGCTAAGGCTTCTTTGCCATCACCATAGAGACAGTCCCCCCACCGCAAGAGTGGGCGGAGCTCGTGATGGGCCTGGTGACAAGACTGAGCCAATGGCAGAGATCCAGCCCGCCAGGCAGATGACACAGGGCCCTCCATTGTGACCTATGACACCTAGTGGCCACAGGATTTGAGCACGCCCCGGGAAAGGCTACGCAGGCACAAGGGAGCCCCTGGTGCGGACTGCTTCAGGGCATTGGCAGAGCACGCCAGGTACCTCTTTCCCACTTGCCTGAGGATATCAGTAGGCAAGGCATCCCCACTCAGCATCATTTGCCTCTCTCTGTCTCTCTCTGCTTGTCTTCGTTCTCTGAAATCTCTTCCTTCTCCCCCTTGTCACTTCACACCTTGGAGTGCCTGACAGAGGGCCTAGAGACCAAAGAGCAAAGGGGGAAGGCCTCTGGCTCTACTGCTTGCCCTTGAGGGGAGAGAAGTTCTGCTAGTCTATCTGGAAGGTCTAGAGAGTAGTGATTGATTGGGGAGCTACATCACGGGCGGACCTGGCCAGGTGAAGCTTGACATCACCGTGGGACCTGGCCAGGTGAAGCTCCCTGACAAGTGGCAGCCTCTCCGGAGACTACTAATTGCGCTTCTAACATTCTATGCAAGTAACCGGCTGAGTGCCATGGGCAGAAAACATTGACACATACCTGCCAGAGGCCTATTCTGGGTCTGAAGAGTCCACCCTGGTCTCCAGCAACTCATCATCTCAGCACACACTTTGCCTGCACGCATGGAAACCGCCTCTCTCCACGAATGCCTTCACCTGCTAGGAAACACACGATGTCACTCAGCCAAAGAAGAGCACAGGCAAAGTCAACTGAAGCCCCCATTTTCAAGATTTTGCCCTCTGCTGTTCCACAGCCTCCGGCGGCACACTGCATCTGCGTCACTTCTCGGTAGACGAGGCCGAAATCCGGGCATCCAGGGCCCCAGCCGTCCAGAGTCTACGGATGGCGGCATATGGATCACCTCTTTGCCTCGTACAGCAGGGAGGCCTGGGCCCTAGACTGGCTCCGCTAGAGCTCCACGACCTCAGCTATTTTCCCTGACCTTTGGCCCGTGCCCTCGTGAGTGTGTCATCTCTACTTCCACTTCTCTTCCCACCACACTGAATCCGCCACCTGCGGATACCTGAGCGTGGACATCAACATCTGTCACTGGCTGCAGTGTCACAGGTCACTAGGTGTCTAGGCTCAGGCTGACCTTGGCTGTCTTCTGCCCAGGCAAGGAGCCTAATCCTTCCAAGGAAATCAGGACACGTGCTCACTGGCCGACATCCTTTCTTTCATCCACACAGCGGTCTAGATGAGGGGAAAGAGGCCAGGTAGGCCAGGTGAAGGCTGAGTGTGGGGCCTAAGGCTTCTTTCCCAATCACCGCGGTGACAGCCACCGGAAGGCTGGGCGGAACTTCTGACGGGGACGAGTCACAAACACTCAGCCAATAGGAGAGGTCCAGCCTAACCGGCCAGTTCCGCAGAGCCCTCCATTTTACCCATGGACAGACAACGGCCCCTTGCGTCTTTGGCCACAAAATCCAGGGCACCCAGGGAATAACTTCACAGTAGGCAACCCCTGATGTCAACACGTTCGACACACTGGGACAGCAGGCAGGTACCTCTTTTCCACTTACGCTAGGATATCACTAGGCAAGGCGCCCTTCCTCAGCATCTCTGGCCTCTCTGTATGTGTTCACTCAGAGGAATCTCTTCATTCTACCCCTGAGACACATCACAAGTATGAGGGGCCTGAGAGAGAGCCTAGAGATGGAACGGGGGAGGCTTCTGGCTGTACTGCTTCCCCGTGGGGACAGAATAGCAGGTAGTCTCTCTGGAAGGTCTTAGCTTCTGTTGACTGACACGCGCAATACAGTAGGGGCGGACCCTGGCCAGGTGGAGCTTGTGGGCAGATGCAACCTCTCCGGCGACGAATAATTGCGCTGCTGCTTTGTATGGTGAAAACCTCCCCCCGCCAAGGGGGATGGGTAGAGAACATTGACCCACACCCGCCAGGGGCCTTTCCTGGGACTAAAGATCCCAACGTGGTCTCAACGTCGTCACCCTCTCAACACACACCTTTCCTGCACACGTAATCCTGCCTTTCTCCGTCACGGCCCTATCCTACCAGGAAAAAAAGCAAGCCGCTCAAAAAGGCCGATGCCAGGGAAATCGAGGAAACACTGCCACTTTCCAAATTTTTGCTCTCTACACGTCCCCGCCTCCGGTGCAAGGCTGCCTATGTGGCCGGGCTCCGAAGGCAAGGCCGAAATCCTGGCAGCCTGGGCCCCAGCAGTCCAATGCTTGATGGACGTGGGGACACGGATGACCTGTTCGCCACATACAGGAGGGATCCTTGGGCCCTTCACTGGCTCGCCATTCAGCTCCACGACGTCCACTACTGGCCCTGGCCTTTGCTTTGGCTGGTGCCCCATTAAACGTGTGCTCCGGAGCCATGTTTCTCCACCCATCACTAGCATTCTGCCACCAGGGGATATGTGAGTGTGGGAGTCACCATTTGTCACTGGCAGCAGTGTCACAAGTCACTAGACTTCCAGCTACCCGCTGACCTAGGCTGCCTTCTGCCCCAGGCAAGGTCCCGAATCCTTTATCCCAGATGCTGACACCTGGGCACTGGCGGACATTGATTTTTATCAACACAGAGGTCTGAGTGAGGGTCAGAGGGCCAGGTAGGTGAAGTGAAGGCCAGGTGGGCGGGGCTAAGGCTTCTTTGCCATCACCATAGAGACAGTCCCCCCACCGCAAGAGTGGGCGGAGCTCGTGATGGGCCTGGTGACAAGACTGAGCCAATGGCAGAGATCCAGCCCGCCAGGCAGATGACACAGGGCCCTCCATTGTGACCTATGACACCTAGTGGCCACAGGATTTGAGCACGCCCCGGGAAAGGCTACGCAGGCACAAGGGAGCCCCTGGTGCGGACTGCTTCAGGGCATTGGCAGAGCACGCCAGGTACCTCTTTCCCACTTGCCTGAGGATATCAGTAGGCAAGGCATCCCCACTCAGCATCATTTGCCTCTCTCTGTCTCTCTCTGCTTGTCTTCGTTCTCTGAAATCTCTTCCTTCTCCCCCTTGTCACTTCACACCTTGGAGTGCCTGACAGAGGGCCTAGAGACCAAAGAGCAAAGGGGGAAGGCCTCTGGCTCTACTGCTTGCCCTTGAGGGGAGAGAAGTTCTGCTAGTCTATCTGGAAGGTCTAGAGAGTAGTGATTGATTGGGGAGCTACATCACGGGCGGACCTGGCCAGGTGAAGCTTGACATCACCGTGGGACCTGGCCAGGTGAAGCTCCCTGACAAGTGGCAGCCTCTCCGGAGACTACTAATTGCGCTTCTAACATTCTATGCAAGTAACCGGCTGAGTGCCATGGGCAGAAAACATTGACACATACCTGCCAGAGGACTATTCTGGGTCTGAAGAGTCCACCCTGGTCTCCAGCAACTCATCATCTCAGCACACACTTTGCCTGCACGCATGGAAACCGCCTCTCTCCACGAATGCCTTCACCTGCTAGGAAACACACGATGTCACTCAGCCAAAGAAGAGCACAGGCAAAGTCAACTGAAGCCCCCATTTTCAAGATTTTGCCCTCTGCTGTTCCACAGCCTCCGGCGGCACACTGCATCTGCGTCACTTCTCGGTAGACGAGGCCGAAATCCGGGCATCCAGGGCCCCAGCCGTCCAGAGTCTACGGATGGCGGCATATGGATCACCTCTTTGCCTCGTACAGCAGGGAGGCCTGGGCCCTAGACTGGCTCCGCTAGAGCTCCACGACCTCAGCTATTTTCCCTGACCTTTGGCCCGTGCCCTCGTGAGTGTGTCATCTCTACTTCCACTTCTCTTCCCACCACACTGAATCCGCCACCTGCGGATACCTGAGCGTGGACATCAACATCTGTCACTGGCTGCAGTGTCACAGGTCACTAGGTGTCTAGGCTCAGGCTGACCTTGGCTGTCTTCTGCCCAGGCAAGGAGCCTAATCCTTCCAAGGAAATCAGGACACGTGCTCACTGGCCGACATCCTTTCTTTCATCCACACAGCGGTCTAGATGAGGGGAAAGAGGCCAGGTAGGCCAGGTGAAGGCTGAGTGTGGGGCCTAAGGCTTCTTTCCCAATCACCATGGTGACAGCCACCGGAAGGCTGGGCGGAACTTCTGACGGGGACGAGTCACAAACACTCAGCCAATAGGAGAGGTCCAGCCTAACCGGCCAGTTCCGCAGAGCCCTCCATTTTACCCATGGACAGACAACGGCCCCTTGCGTCTTTGGCCACAAAATCGAGGGCACCCAGGGAATAACTTCACAGTAGGCAACCCCTGATGTCAACACGTTCGACACACTGGGACAGCAGGCAGGTACCTCTTTTCCACTTACGCTAGGATATCACTAGGCAAGGCGCCCTTCCTCAGCATCTCTGGCCTCTCTGTATGTGTTCACTCAGAGGAATCTCTTCTTTCTACCCCTGAGACACATCACAAGTATGAGGGGCCTGAGAGAGAGCCTAGAGATGGAACGGGGGAGGCTTCTGGCTGTACTGCTTCCCCGTGGGGACAGAATAGCAGGTAGTCTCTCTGGAAGGTCTTAGCTTCTGTTGACTGACACGCGCAATACAGTAGGGGCGGACCCTGGCCAGGTGGAGCTTGTGGGCAGATGCAACCTCTCCGGCGACGAATAATTGCGCTGCTGCTTTGTATGGTGAAAACCTCCCCCCGCCAAGGGGGATGGGTAGAGAACATTGACCCACACCCGCCAGGGGCCTTTCCTGGGACTAAAGATCCCAACGTGGTCTCAACGTCGTCACCCTCTCAACACACACCTTTCCTGCACACGTAATCCTGCCTTTCTCCGTCACGGCCCTATCCTACCAGGAAAAAAAGCAAGCCGCTCAAAAAGGCCGATGCCAGGGAAATCGAGGAAACACTGCCACTTTCCAAATTTTTGCTGTCTACACGTCCCCGCCTCCGGTGCAAGGCTGCCTATGTGGCCGGGCTCCGAAGGCAAGGCCGAAATCCTGGCAGCCTGGGCCCCAGCAGTCCAATGCTTGATGGACGTGGGGACACGGATGACCTGTTCGCCACATACAGGAGGGATCCTTGGGCCCTTCACTGGCTCGCCATTCAGCTCCACGACGTCCACTACTGGCCCTGGCCTTTGCTTTGGCTGGTGCCCCATTAAACGTGTGCTCCGGAGCCATGTTTCTCCACCCATCACTAGCATTCTGCCACCAGGGGATATGTGAGTGTGGGAGTCACCATTTGTCACTGGCAGCAGTGTCACAAGTCACTAGACTTCCAGCTACCCGCTGACCTAGGCTGCCTTCTGCCCCAGGCAAGGTCCCGAATCCTTTATCCAAGATGCTGACACCTGGGCACTGGCGGACATTGATTTTTATCAACACAGAGGTCTGAGTGAGGGTCAGAGGGCCAGGTAGGTGAAGTGAAGGCCAGGTGGGCGGGGCTAAGGCTTCTTTGCCATCACCATAGAGACAGTCCCCCCACCACGAGAGTGGGCGGAGCTCGTGATGGGCCTGGTGACAAGACTGAGCCAATGGCAGAGATCCAGCCCGCCAGGCAGATGACACAGGGCCCTCCATTGTGACCTATGACACCTAGTGGCCACAGGATTTGAGCACGCCCCGGGAAAGGCTACGCAGGCACAAGGGAGCCCCTGGTGCGGACTGCTTCAGGGCATTGGCAGAGCACGCCAGGTACCTCTTTCCCACTTGCCTGAGGATATCAGTAGGCAAGGCATCCCCACTCAGCATCATTTGCCTCTCTCTGTCTCTCTCTGCTTGTCTTCGTTCTCTGAAATCTCTTCCTTCTCCCCCTTGTCACTTCACACCTTGGAGTGCCTGACAGAGGGCCTAGAGACCAAAGAGCAAAGGGGGAAGGCCTCTGGCTCTACTGCTTGCCCTTGAGGGGAGAGAAGTTCTGCTAGTCTATCTGGAAGGTCTAGAGAGTAGTGATTGATTGGGGAGCTACATCACGGGCGGACCTGGCCAGGTGAAGCTTGACATCACCGTGGGACCTGGCCAGGTGAAGCTCCCTGACAAGTGGCAGCCTCTCCGGAGACTACTAATTGCGCTTCTAACATTCTATGCAAGTAACCGGCTGAGTGCCATGGGCAGAAAACATTGACACATACCTGCCAGAGGCCTATTCTGGGTCTGAAGAGTCCACCCTGGTCTCCAGCAACTCATCATCTCAGCACACACTTTGCCTGCACGCATGGAAACCGCCTCTCTCCACGAATGCCTTCACCTGCTAGGAAACACACGATGTCACTCAGCCAAAGAAGAGCACAGGCAAAGTCAACTGAAGCCCCCATTTTCAAGATTTTGCCCTCTGCTGTTCCACAGCCTCCGGCGGCACACTGCATCTGCGTCACTTCTCGGTAGACGAGGCCGAAATCCGGGCATCCAGGGCCCCAGCCGTCCAGAGTCTACGGATGGCGGCATATGGATCACCTCTTTGCCTCGTACAGCAGGGAGGCCTGGGCCCTAGACTGGCTCCGCTAGAGCTCCACGACCTCAGCTATTTTCCCTGACCTTTGGCCCGTGCCCTCGTGAGTGTGTCATCTCTACTTCCACTTCTCTTCCCACCACACTGAATCCGCCACCTGCGGATACCTGAGCGTGGACATCAACATCTGTCACTGGCTGCAGTGTCACAGGTCACTAGGTGTCTAGGCTCAGGCTGACCTTGGCTGTCTTCTGCCCAGGCAAGGAGCCTAATCCTTCCAAGGAAATCAGGACACGTGCTCACTGGCCGAGATCCTTTCTTTCATCCACACAGCGGTCTAGATGAGGGGAAAGAGGCCAGGTAGGCCAGGTGAAGGCTGAGTGTGGGGCCTAAGGCTTCTTTCCCAATCACCATGGTGACAGCCACCGGAAGGCTGGGCGGAACTTCTGACGGGGACGAGTCACAAACACTCAGCCAATAGGAGAGGTCCAGCCTAACCGGCCAGTTCCGCAGAGCCCTCCATTTTACCCATGGACAGACAACGGCCCCTTGCGTCTTTGGCCACAAAATCGAGGGCACCCAGGGAATAACTTCACAGTAGGCAACCCCTGATGTCAACACGTTCGACACACTGGGACAGCAGGCAGGTACCTCTTTTCCACTTACGCTAGGATATCACTAGGCAAGGCGCCCTTCCTCAGCATCTCTGGCCTCTCTGTATGTGTTCACTCAGAGGAATCTCTTCTTTCTACCCCTGAGACACATCACAAGTATGAGGGGCCTGAGAGAGAGCCTAGAGATGGAACGGGGGAGGCTTCTGGCTGTACTGCTTCCCCGTGGGGACAGAATAGCAGGTAGTCTCTCTGGAAGGTCTTAGCTTCTGTTGACTGACACGCGCAATACAGTAGGGGCGGACCCTGGCCAGGTGGAGCTTGTGGGCAGATGCAACCTCTCCGGCGACGAATAATTGCGCTGCTGCTTTGTATGGTGAAAACCTCCCCCCGCCAAGGGGGATGGGTAGAGAACATTGACCCACACCCGCCAGGGGCCTTTCCTGGGACTAAAGATCCCAACGTGGTCTCAACGTCGTCACCCTCTCAACACACACCTTTCCTGCACACGTAATCCTGCCTTTCTCCGTCACGGCCCTATCCTACCAGGAAAAAAAGCAAGCCGCTCAAAAAGGCTGATGCCAGGGAAATCGAGGAAACACTGCCACTTTCCAAATTTTTGCTGTCTACACGTCCCCGCCTCCGGTGCAAGGCTGCCTATGTGGCCGGGCTCCGAAGGCAAGGCCGAAATCCTGGCAGCCTGGGCCCCAGCAGTCCAATGCTTGATGGACGTGGGGACACGGATGACCTGTTCGCCACATACAGGAGGGATCCTTGGGCCCTTCACTGGCTCGCCATTCAGCTCCACGACGTCCACTACTGGCCCTGGCCTTTGCTTTGGCTGGTGCCCCATTAAACGTGTGCTCCGGAGCGATCTTTCTCCACCCATCACTAGCATTCTGCCACCAGGGGATATGTGAGTGTGGGAGTCACCATTTGTCACTGGCAGCAGTGTCACAAGTCACTAGACTTCCAGCTACCCGCTGACCTAGGCTGCCTTCTGCCCCAGGCAAGGTCCCGAATCCTTTATCCAAGATGCTGACACCTGGGCACTGGCGGACATTGATTTTTATCAACACAGAGGTCTGAGTGAGGGTCAGAGGGCCAGGTAGGTGAAGTCAAGGCCAGGTGGGCGGGGCTAAGGCTTCTTTGCCATCACCATAGAGACAGTCCCCCCACCGCGAGAGTGGGCGGAGCTCGTGATGGGCCTGGTGACAAGACTGAGCCAATGGCAGAGATCCAGCCCGCCAGGCAGATGACACAGGGCCCTCCATTGTGACCTATGACACCTAGTGGCCACAGGATTTGAGCACGCCCCGGGAAAGGCTACGCAGGCACAAGGGAGCCCCTGGTGCGGACTGCTTCAGGGCATTGGCAGAGCACGCCAGGTACCTCTTTCCCACTTGCCTGAGGATATCAGTAGGCAAGGCATCCCCACTCAGCATCATTTGCCTCTCTCTGTCTCTCTCTGCTTGTCTTCGTTCTCTGAAATCTCTTCCTTCTCCCCCTTGTCACTTCACACCTTGGAGTGCCTGACAGAGGGCCTAGAGACCAAAGAGCAAAGGGGGAAGGCCTCTGGCTCTACTGCTTGCCCTTGAGGGGAGAGAAGTTCTGCTAGTCTATCTGGAAGGTCTAGAGAGTAGTGATTGATTGGGGAGCTACATCACGGGCGGACCTGGCCAGGTGAAGCTTGACATCACCGTGGGACCTGGCCAGGTGAAGCTCCCTGACAAGTGGCAGCCTCTCCGGAGACTACTAATTCCGCTTCTAACATTCTGTGCAAATAACCGGCTGAGTGCCATGGGCAGAAAACATTGACACATACCTGCCAGAGGCCTATTCTGGGTCTGAAGAGTCCACCCTGGTCTCCAGCAACTCATCATCTCAGCACACACTTTGCCTGCACGCATGGAAACCGCCTCTCTCCACGAATGCCTTCACCTGCTAGGAAACACACGATGTCACTCAGCCAAAGAAGAGCACAGGCAAAGTCAACTGAAGCCCCCATTTTCAAGATTTTGCCCTCTGCTGTTCCACAGCCTCCGGCGGCACACTGCATCTGCGTCACTTCTCGGTAGACGAGGCCGAAATCCGGGCATCCAGGGCCCCAGCCGTCCAGAGTCTACGGATGGCGGCATATGGATCACCTCTTTGCCTCGTACAGCAGGGAGGCCTGGGCCCTAGACTGGCTCCGCTAGAGCTCCACGACCTCAGCTATTTTCCCTGACCTTTGGCCCGTGCCCTCGTGAGTGTGTCATCTCTACTTCCACTTCTCTTCCCACCACACTGAATCCGCCACCTGCGGATACCTGAGCGTGGACATCAACATCTGTCACTGGCTGCAGTGTCACAGGTCACTAGGTGTCTAGGCTCAGGCTGACCTTGGCTGTCTTCTGCCCAGGCAAGGAGCCTAATCCTTCCAAGGAAATCAGGACACGTGCTCACTGGCCGACATCCTTTCTTTCATCCACACAGCGGTCTAGATGAGGGGAAAGAGGCCAGGTAGGCCAGGTGAAGGCTGAGTGTGGGGCCTAAGGCTTCTTTCCCAATCACCGCGGTGACAGCCACCGGAAGGCTGGGCGGAACTTCTGACGGGGACGAGTCACAAACACTCAGCCAATAGGAGAGGTCCAGCCTAACCGGCCAGTTCCGCAGAGCCCTCCATTTTACCCATGGACAGACAACGGCCCCTTGCGTCTTTGGCCACAAAATCCAGGGCACCCAGGGAATAACTTCACAGTAGGCAACCCCTGATGTCAACACGTTCGACACACTGGGACAGCAGGCAGGTACCTCTTTTCCACTTACGCTAGGATATCACTAGGCAAGGCGCCCTTCCTCAGCATCTCTGGCCTCTCTGTATGTGTTCACTCAGAGGAATCTCTTCATTCTACCCCTGAGACACATCACAAGTATGAGGGGCCTGAGAGAGAGCCTAGAGATGGAACGGGGGAGGCTTCTGGCTGTACTGCTTCCCCGTGGGGACAGAATAGCAGGTAGTCTCTCTGGAAGGTCTTAGCTTCTGTTGACTGACACGCGCAATACAGTAGGGGCGGACCCTGGCCAGGTGGAGCTTGTGGGCAGATGCAACCTCTCCGGCGACGAATAATTGCGCTGCTGCTTTGTATGGTGAAAACCTCCCCCCGCCAAGGGGGATGGGTAGAGAACATTGACCCACACCCGCCAGGGGCCTTTCCTGGGACTAAAGATCCCAACGTGGTCTCAACGTCGTCACCCTCTCAACACACACCTTTCCTGCACACGTAATCCTGCCTTTCTCCGTCACGGCCCTATCCTACCAGGAAAAAAAGCAAGCCGCTCAAAAAGGCCGATGCCAGGGAAATCGAGGAAACACTGCCACTTTCCAAATTTTTGCTGTCTACACGTCCCCGCCTCCGGTGCAAGGCTGCCTATGTGGCCGGGCTCCGAAGGCAAGGCCGAAATCCTGGCAGCCTGGGCCCCAGCAGTCCAATGCTTGATGGACGTGGGGACACGGATGACCTGTTCGCCACATACAGGAGGGATCCTTGGGCCCTTCACTGGCTCGCCATTCAGCTCCACGACGTCCACTACTGGCCCTGGCCTTTGCTTTGGCTGGTGCCCCATTAAACGTGTGCTCCGGAGCCATGTTTCTCCACCCATCACTAGCATTCTGCCACCAGGGGATATGTGAGTGTGGGAGTCACCATTTGTCACTGGCAGCAGTGTCACAAGTCACTAGACTTCCAGCTACCCGCTGACCTAGGCTGCCTTCTGCCCCAGGCAAGGTCCCGAATCCTTTATCCCAGATGCTGACACCTGGGCACTGGCGGACATTGATTTTTATCAACACAGAGGTCTGAGTGAGGGTCAGAGGGCCAGGTAGGTGAAGTCAAGGCCAGGTGGGCGGGGCTAAGGCTTCTTTGCCATCACCATAGAGACAGTCCCCCCACCGCGAGAGTGGGCGGAGCTCGTGATGGGCCTGGTGACAAGACTGAGCCAATGGCAGAGATCCAGCCCGCCAGGCAGATGACACAGGGCCCTCCATTGTGACCTATGACACCTAGTGGCCACAGGATTTGAGCACGCCCCGGGAAAGGCTACGCAGGCACAAGGGAGCCCCTGGTGCGGACTGCTTCAGGGCATTGGCAGAGCACGCCAGGTACCTCTTTCCCACTTGCCTGAGGATATCAGTAGGCAAGGCATCCCCACTCAGCATCATTTGCCTCTCTCTGTCTCTCTCTGCTTGTCTTCGTTCTCTGAAATCTCTTCCTTCTCCCCCTTGTCACTTCACACCTTGGAGTGCCTGACAGAGGGCCTAGAGACCAAAGAGCAAAGGGGGAAGGCCTCTGGCTCTACTGCTTGCCCTTGAGGGGAGAGAAGTTCTGCTAGTCTATCTGGAAGGTCTAGAGAGTAGTGATTGATTGGGGAGCTACATCACGGGCGGACCTGGCCAGGTGAAGCTTGACATCACCGTGGGACCTGGCCAGGTGAAGCTCCCTGACAAGTGGCAGCCTCTCCGGAGACTACTAATTCCGCTTCTAACATTCTGTGCAAATAACCGGCTGAGTGCCATGGGCAGAAAACATTGACACATACCTGCCAGAGGCCTATTCTGGGTCTGAAGAGTCCACCCTGGTCTCCAGCAACTCATCATCTCAGCACACACTTTGCCTGCACGCATGGAAACCGCCTCTCTCCACGAATGCCTTCACCTGCTAGGAAACACACGATGTCACTCAGCCAAAGAAGAGCACAGGCAAAGTCAACTGAAGCCCCCATTTTCAAGATTTTGCCCTCTGCTGTTCCACAGCCTCCGGCGGCACACTGCATCTGCGTCACTTCTCGGTAGACGAGGCCGAAATCCGGGCATCCAGGGCCCCAGCCGTCCAGAGTCTACGGATGGCGGCATATGGATCACCTCTTTGCCTCGTACAGCAGGGAGGCCTGGGCCCTAGACTGGCTCCGCTAGAGCTCCACGACCTCAGCTATTTTCCCTGACCTTTGGCCCGTGCCCTCGTGAGTGTGTCATCTCTACTTCCACTTCTCTTCCCACCACACTGAATCCGCCACCTGCGGATACCTGAGCGTGGACATCAACATCTGTCACTGGCTGCAGTGTCACAGGTCACTAGGTGTCTAGGCTCAGGCTGACCTTGGCTGTCTTCTGCCCAGGCAAGGAGCCTAATCCTTCCAAGGAAATCAGGACACGTGCTCACTGGCCGACATCCTTTCTTTCATCCACACAGCGGTCTAGATGAGGGGAAAGAGGCCAGGTAGGCCAGGTGAAGGCTGAGTGTGGGGCCTAAGGCTTCTTTCCCAATCACCATGGTGACAGCCACCGGAAGGCTGGGCGGAACTTCTGACGGGGACGAGTCACAAACACTCAGCCAATAGGAGAGGTCCAGCCTAACCGGCCAGTTCCGCAGAGCCCTCCATTTTACCCATGGACAGACAACGGCCCCTTGCGTCTTTGGCCACAAAATCGAGGGCACCCAGGGAATAACTTCACAGTAGGCAACCCCTGATGTCAACACGTTCGACACACTGGGACAGCAGGCAGGTACCTCTTTTCCACTTACGCTAGGATATCACTAGGCAAGGCGCCCTTCCTCAGCATCTCTGGCCTCTCTGTATGTGTTCACTCAGAGGAATCTCTTCATTCTACCCCTGAGACACATCACAAGTATGAGGGGCCTGAGAGAGAGCCTAGAGATGGAACGGGGGAGGCTTCTGGCTGTACTGCTTCCCCGTGGGGACAGAATAGCAGGTAGTCTCTCTGGAAGGTCTTAGCTTCTGTTGACTGACACGCGCAATACAGTAGGGGCGGACCCTGGCCAGGTGGAGCTTGTGGGCAGATGCAACCTCTCCGGCGACGAATAATTGCGCTGCTGCTTTGTATGGTGAAAACCTCCCCCCGCCAAGGGGGATGGGTAGAGAACATTGACCCACACCCGCCAGGGGCCTTTCCTGGGACTAAAGATCCCAACGTGGTCTCAACGTCGTCACCCTCTCAACACACACCTTTCCTGCACACGTAATCCTGCCTTTCTCCGTCACGGCCCTATCCTACCAGGAAAAAAAGCAAGCCGCTCAAAAAGGCCGATGCCAGGGAAATCGAGGAAACACTGCCACTTTCCAAATTTTTGCTGTCTACACGTCCCCGCCTCCGGTGCAAGGCTGCCTATGTGGCCGGGCTCCGAAGGCAAGGCCGAAATCCTGGCAGCCTGGGCCCCAGCAGTCCAATGCTTGATGGACGTGGGGACACGGATGACCTGTTCGCCACATACAGGAGGGATCCTTGGGCCCTTCACTGGCTCGCCATTCAGCTCCACGACGTCCACTACTGGCCCTGGCCTTTGCTTTGGCTGGTGCCCCATTAAACGTGTGCTCCGGAGCCATGTTTCTCCACCCATCACTAGCATTCTGCCACCAGGGGATATGTGAGTGTGGGAGTCACCATTTGTCACTGGCAGCAGTGTCACAAGTCACTAGACTTCCAGCTACCCGCTGACCTAGGCTGCCTTCTGCCCCAGGCAAGGTCCCGAATCCTTTATCCCAGATGCTGACACCTGGGCACTGGCGGACATTGATTTTTATCAACACAGAGGTCTGAGTGAGGGTCAGAGGGCCAGGTAGGTGAAGTCAAGGCCAGGTGGGCGGGGCTAAGGCTTCTTTGCCATCACCATAGAGACAGTCCCCCCACCGCAAGAGTGGGCGGAGCTCGTGATGGGCCTGGTGACAAGACTGAGCCAATGGCAGAGATCCAGCCCGCCAGGCAGATGACACAGGGCCCTCCATTGTGACCTATGACACCTAGTGGCCACAGGATTTGAGCACGCCCCGGGAAAGGCTACGCAGGCACAAGGGAGCCCCTGGTGCGGACTGCTTCAGGGCATTGGCAGAGCACGCCAGGTACCTCTTTCCCACTTGCCTGAGGATATCAGTAGGCAAGGCATCCCCACTCAGCATCATTTGCCTCTCTCTGTCTCTCTCTGCTTGTCTTCGTTCTCTGAAATCTCTTCCTTCTCCCCCTTGTCACTTCACACCTTGGAGTGCCTGACAGAGGGCCTAGAGACCAAAGAGCACAGGGGGAAGGCCTCTGGCTCTACTGCTTGCCCTTGAGGGGAGAGAAGTTCTGCTAGTCTATCTGGAAGGTCTAGAGAGTAGTGATTGATTGGGGAGCTACATCACGGGCGGACCTGGCCAGGTGAAGCTTGACATCACCGTGGGACCTGGCCAGGTGAAGCTCCCTGACAAGTGGCAGCCTCTCCGGAGACTACTAATTCCGCTTCTAACATTCTATGCAAGTAACCGGCTGAGTGCCATGGGCAGAAAACATTGACACATACCTGCCAGAGGCCTATTCTGGGTCTGAAGAGTCCACCCTGGTCTCCAGCAACTCATCATCTCAGCACACACTTTGCCTGCACGCATGGAAACCGCCTCTCTCCACGAATGCCTTCACCTGCTAGGAAACACACGATGTCACTCAGCCAAAGAAGAGCACAGGCAAAGTCAACTGAAGCCCCCATTTTCAAGATTTTGCCCTCTGCTGTTCCACAGCCTCCGGCGGCACACTGCATCTGCGTCACTTCTCGGTAGACGAGGCCGAAATCCGGGCATCCAGGGCCCCAGCCGTCCAGAGTCTACGGATGGCGGCATATGGATCACCTCTTTGCCTCGTACAGCAGGGAGGCCTGGGCCCTAGACTGGCTCCGCTAGAGCTCCACGACCTCAGCTATTTTCCCTGACCTTTGGCCCGTGCCCTCGTGAGTGTGTCATCTCTACTTCCACTTCTCTTCCCACCACACTGAATCCGCCACCTGCGGATACCTGAGCGTGGACATCAACATCTGTCACTGGCTGCAGTGTCACAGGTCACTAGGTGTCTAGGCTCAGGCTGACCTTGGCTGTCTTCTGCCCAGGCAAGGAGCCTAATCCTTCCAAGGAAATCAGGACACGTGCTCACTGGCCGACATCCTTTCTTTCATCCACACAGCGGTCTAGATGAGGGGAAAGAGGCCAGGTAGGCCAGGTGAAGGCTGAGTGTGGGGCCTAAGGCTTCTTTCCCAATCACCATGGTGACAGCCACCGGAAGGCTGGGCGGAACTTCTGACGGGGACGAGTCACAAACACTCAGCCAATAGGAGAGGTCCAGCCTAACCGGCCAGTTCCGCAGAGCCCTCCATTTTACCCATGGACAGACAACGGCCCCTTGCGTCTTTGGCCACAAAATCGAGGGCACCCAGGGAATAACTTCACAGTAGGCAACCCCTGATGTCAACACGTTCGACACACTGGGACAGCAGGCAGGTACCTCTTTTCCACTTACGCTAGGATATCACTAGGCAAGGCGCCCTTCCTCAGCATCTCTGGCCTCTCTGTATGTGTTCACTCAGAGGAATCTCTTCATTCTACCCCTGAGACACATCACAAGTATGAGGGGCCTGAGAGAGAGCCTAGAGATGGAACGGGGGAGGCTTCTGGCTGTACTGCTTCCCCGTGGGGACAGAATAGCAGGTAGTCTCTCTGGAAGGTCTTAGCTTCTGTTGACTGACACGCGCAATACAGTAGGGGCGGACCCTGGCCAGGTGGAGCTTGTGGGCAGATGCAACCTCTCCGGCGACGAATAATTGCGCTGCTGCTTTGTATGGTGAAAACCTCCCCCCGCCAAGGGGGATGGGTAGAGAACATTGACCCACACCCGCCAGGGGCCTTTCCTGGGACTAAAGATCCCAACGTGGTCTCAACGTCGTCACCCTCTCAACACACACCTTTCCTGCACACGTAATCCTGCCTTTCTCCGTCACGGCCCTATCCTACCAGGAAAAAAAGCAAGCCGCTCAAAAAGGCCGATGCCAGGGAAATCGAGGAAACACTGCCACTTTCCAAATTTTTGCTCTCTACACGTCCCCGCCTCCGGTGCAAGGCTGCCTATGTGGCCGGGCTCCGAAGGCAAGGCCGAAATCCTGGCAGCCTGGGCCCCAGCAGTCCAATGCTTGATGGACGTGGGGACACGGATGACCTGTTCGCCACATACAGGAGGGATCCTTGGGCCCTTCACTGGCTCGCCATTCAGCTCCACGACGTCCACTACTGGCCCTGGCCTTTGCTTTGGCTGGTGCCCCATTAAACGTGTGCTCCGGAGCGATGTTTCTCCACCCATCACTAGCATTCTGCCACCAGGGGATATGTGAGTGTGGGAGTCACCATTTGTCACTGGCAGCAGTGTCACAAGTCACTAGACTTCCAGCTACCCGCTGACCTAGGCTGCCTTCTGCCCCAGGCAAGGTCCCGAATCCTTTATCCCAGATGCTGACACCTGGGCACTGGCGGACATTGATTTTTATCAACACAGAGGTCTGAGTGAGGGTCAGAGGGCCAGGTAGGTGAAGTGAAGGCCAGGTGGGCGGGGCTAAGGCTTCTTTGCCATCACCATAGAGACAGTCCCCCCACCGCGAGAGTGGGCGGAGCTCGTGATGGGCCTGGTGACAAGACTGAGCCAATGGCAGAGATCCAGCCCGCCAGGCAGATGACACAGGGCCCTCCATTGTGACCTATGACACCTAGTGGCCACAGGATTTGAGCACGCCCCGGGAAAGGCTACGCAGGCACAAGGGAGCCCCTGGTGCGGACTGCTTCAGGGCATTGGCAGAGCACGCCAGGTACCTCTTTCCCACTTTCCTGAGGATATCAGTAGGCAAGGCATCCCCACTCAGCATCTCTTGCCTCTCTCTGTCTCTCTCTGCTTGTCTTCGTTCTCTGAAATCTCTTCCTTCTCCCCCTTGTCACTTCACACCTTGGAGTGCCTGACAGAGGGCCTAGAGACCAAAGAGCAAAGGGGGAAGGCCTCTGGCTCTACTGCTTGCCCTTGAGGGGAGAGAAGTTCTGCTAGTCTATCTGGAAGGTCTAGAGAGTAGTGATTGATTGGGGAGCTACATCACGGGCGGACCTGGCCAGGTGAAGCTTGACATCACCGTGGGACCTGGCCAGGTGAAGCTCCCTGACAAGTGGCAGCCTCTCCGGAGACTACTAATTCCGCTTCTAACATTCTGTGCAAATAACCGGCTGAGTGCCATGGGCAGAAAACATTGACACATACCTGCCAGAGGCCTATTCTGAGTCTGAAGAGTCCACCCTGGTCTCCAGCAACTCATCATCTCAGCACACACTTTGCCTGCACGCATGGAAACCGCCTCTCTCCACGAATGCCTTCACCTGCTAGGAAACACACGATGTCACTCAGCCAAAGAAGAGCACAGGCAAAGTCAACTGAAGCCCCCATTTTCAAGATTTTGCCCTCTGCTGTTCCACAGCCTCCGGCGGCACACTGCATCTGCGTCACTTCTCGGTAGACGAGGCCGAAATCCGGGCATCCAGGGCCCCAGCCGTCCAGAGTCTACGGATGGCGGCATATGGATCACCTCTTTGCCTCGTACAGCAGGGAGGCCTGGGCCCTAGACTGGCTCCGCTAGAGCTCCACGACCTCAGCTATTTTCCCTGACCTTTGGCCCGTGCCCTCGTGAGTGTGTCATCTCTACTTCCACTTCTCTTCCCACCACACTGAATCCGCCACCTGCGGATACCTGAGCGTGGACATCAACATCTGTCACTGGCTGCAGTGTCACAGGTCACTAGGTGTCTAGGCTCAGGCTGACCTTGGCTGTCTTCTGCCCAGGCAAGGAGCCTAATCCTTCCAAGGAAATCAGGACACGTGCTCACTGGCCGACATCCTTTCTTTCATCCACACAGCGGTCTAGATGAGGGGAAAGAGGCCAGGTAGGCCAGGTGAAGGCTGAGTGTGGGGCCTAAGGCTTCTTTCCCAATCACCATGCTGACAGCCACCGGAAGGCTGGGCGGAACTTCGGACGGGGACGAGTCACAAACACTCAGCCAATAGGAGAGGTCCAGCCTAACCGGCCAGTTCCGCAGAGCCCTCCATTTTACCCATGGACAGACAACGGCCCCTTGCGTCTTTGGCCACAAAATCCAGGGCACCCAGGGAATAACTTCACAGTAGGCAACCCCTGATGTGAACACGTTCGACACACTGGGACAGCAGGCAGGTACCTCTTTTCCACTTACGCTAGGATATCACTAGGCAAGGCGCCCTTCCTCAGCATCTCTGGCCTCTCACGTATGTGTTCACTCAGAGGAATCTCTTCATTCTACCCCTGAGACACATCACAAGTATGAGGGGCCTGAGAGAGAGCCTAGAGATGGAACGGGGGAGGCTTCTGGCTGTACTGCTTCCCCGTGGGAACAGAATAGCAGGTAGTCTCTCTGGAAGGTCTTAGCTTCTGTTGACTGACACGCGCAATACAGTAGGGGCGGACCCAGGCCAGGGGGAGCTTGTGGGCAGATGCAACCTCTCCGGCGACGAATAATTGCGCTGCTGCTTTGTATGGTGAAAACCTCCCCCCGCCAAGGGGGATGGGTAGAGAACATTGACCCACACCCGCCAGGGGCCTTTCCTGGGACTAAAGATCCCAACGTGGTCTCAACGTCGTCACCCTCTCAACACACACCTTTCCTGCACACGTAATCCTGCCTTTCTCCGTCAGGGCCCTATCCTACCAGGAAAAAAAGCAAGCCGCTCAAAGAGGCCGATGCCAGGGAAATCGAGGAAACACTGCCAGTTTCCAAATTTTTGCTGTCTACACGTCCCCGCCTCCGGTGCAAGGCTGCCTATGTGGCCGGGCTCCGAAGGCAAGGCCGAAATCCTGGCAGCCTGGGCCCCAGCAGTCCAATGCTTGATGGACGTGGGGACACGGATGACCTGTTCGCCACATACAGGAGGGATCCTTGGGCCCTTCACTGGCTCGCCATTCAGCTCCACGACGTCCACTACTGGCCCTGGCCTTTGCTTTGGCTGGTGCCCCATTAAACGTGTGCTCCGGAGCGATCTTTCTCCACCCATCACTAGCATTCTGCCACCAGGGGATATGTGAGTGTGGGAGTCACCATTTGTCACTGGCAGCAGTGTCACAAGTCACTAGACTTCCAGCTACCCGCTGACCTAGGCTGCCTTCTGCCCCAGGCAAGGTCCCGAATCCTTTATCCCAGATGCTGACACCTGGGCACTGGCGGACATTGATTTTTATCAACACAGAGGTCTGAGTGAGGGTCAGAGGGCCAGGTAGGTGAAGTCAAGGCCAGGTGGGCGGGGCTGAGGCTTCTTTGCCATCACCATAGAGACAGTCCCCCCACCGCAAGAGTGGGCGGAGCTTGGGATGGGCCTGCTGACAAGACTGAGCCAATGGCAGAGATCCGGCCCGCCAGGCAGATGACACAGGGCCCTCCATTGTGACCTATGACCCCTAGTGGCCACAGGATTTGAGCACGCCCCGGGAAAGGCTACGCAGGCACAAGGGAGCCCCTGGTGCGGACTGCTTCAGGGCATTGGCAGAGCACGCCAGGTACCTCTTTCCCACTTTCCTGAGGATATCAGTAGGCAAGGCATCCCCACTCAGCATCTCTTGCCTCTCTCTGTCTCTCTCTGCTTGTCTTCGTTCTCTGAAATCTCTTCCTTCTCCCCCTTGTCACTTCACACCTTGGAGTGCCTGACAGAGGGCCTAGAGACGAAAGAGCAAAGGGGGAAGGCCTCTGGCTCTACTGCTTGCCCATGGGGAGAGAAGTTCTGGGAGTCTATCTGGAAGGTCTAGAGAGTAGTGATTGATTGGGGAGCTACATCACGGGCGGACCTGGCCAGGTGAAGCTTGACATCACCGTGGGACCTGGCCAGGTGAAGCTCGCTGACAAGTGGCAGCCTCTCCGGAGACTACTAATTCCGCTCCTAACATTCTATGCAAATAACCGGCTGAGTGCCATGGGCAGAAAACATTGACACATACCTGCCAGAGGCCTATTCTGGGTCTGAAGAGTCCACCCTGGTGTCCCCTGCAACTCATCATCTCAGCACACACTTTGCCTGCACGCATGGAAACCGCCTCTCTCCACGAATGTCTTCACCTGCTAGGAAACACACGATGTCACTCAGCCAAAGGACAGCACAGGCCAAGTCAACTGAAGCCCCCATTTTCAAGATTTTGCCCTCTGCTGCTCCACAGCCTCCGGTGGCACACTGCATGTGAGTCACTTCTCGGTAGACGAGGCCGAAATCCGGGCATCCAGGGCCCCAGCCGTCCAGAATCTACGGATGGCGGCATATGGATCACCTCTTTGCCTCGTACAGCAGGGAGGCCTGGGCCCTAGACTGGCTCCGCTAGAGCTCCACGACCTCAGCTATTTTCCCTGACCTTTGGCCTGTGCACTCCTGAGTGTGTCATCTCTACTTCCACTTCTCTTCCCACCACACTGAATCCGCCACCTGCGGATACCTGAGCGTGGACATCAACATCTATCACTGGCTGCAGTGTCACAGGTCACTAGGTGTCTAGGCTCAGGCTGACCTTGGCTGTCTTCTGCCCAGGCAAGGAACCTAATCCTTCCAAGGAAATGAGGACACGTGCTCACTGGCCGACATCCTTTCTTTCATCCACACAGCGGTCTAGATGAGGGGAAAGAGGCCAGGTAGGCCAGGTGAGGGCTGAGTGTGGGGCCTAAGGCTTCTTTCCCAATCACCATGCTGACAGCCACCGGAAGGCTGGGCGGAACTTCGGACGGGGACGAGTCACAAACACTCAGCCAATAGGAGAGGTCCAGCCTAACCGGCCAGTTCCGCAGAGCCCTCCATTTTACCCATGGACAGACAACGGCCCCTTGCGTCTTTGGCCACAAAATCCAGGGCACCCAGGGAATAACTTCACAGTAGGCAACCCCTGATGTGAACACGTTCGACACACTGGGACAGCAGGCAGGTACCTCTTTTCCACTTACGATAGCATATCACTAGGCAAGGCGCCCTTCCTCAGCATCTCTGGCCTCTCACGTATGTGTTCACTCAGAGGAATCTCTTCATTCTACCCCTGAGACACATCACAAGTATGAGGGGCCTGAGAGAGAGCCTAGAGATGGAACGGGGGAGGCTTCTGGCTGTACTGCTTCCCCGTGGGGACAGAATAGCAGGTAGTCTCTCTGGAAGGTCTTAGCTTCTGTTGACTGACACGCGCAATACAGTAGGGGCGGACCCTGGCCAGGGGGAGCTTGTGGGCAGATGCAACCTCTCCGGCGACGAATAATTGCGCTGCTGCTTTGTATGGTGAAAACCTCCCCCCGCCAAGGGGGATGGGTAGAGAACATTGACCCACACCCGCCAGGGGCCTTTCCTGGGACTAAAGATCCCAACGTGGTCTCAACGTCGTCACCCTCTCAACACACACCTTTCCTGCACACGTCATCCTGCCTTTCTCCGTCAGGGCCCTATCCTACCAGGAAAAAAAGCAAGCCGCTCAAAGAGGCCGATGCCAGGGAAATCGAGGAAACACTGCCACTTTCCAAATTTTTGCTGTCTACACGTCCCTGCCTCCGGTGCAAGGCTGCCTATGTGGCCGGGCTCCGAAGGCAAGGCCGAAATCCTGGCAGCCTGGGCCCCAGCAGTCCAATGCTTGATGGACGTGGGGACACGGATGACCTGTTCGCCACATACAGGAGGGATCCTTGGGCCCTTCACTGGCTCGCCATTCAGCTCCACGACGTCCACTACTGGCCCTGGCCTTTGCTTTGGCTGGTGCCCCATTAAACGTGTGCTCCGGAGCGATCTTTCTCCACCCATCACTAGCATTCTGCCACCAGGGGATATGTGAGTGTGGGAGTCACCATTTGTCACTGGCAGCAGTGTCACAAGTCACTAGACTTCCAGCTACCCGCTGACCTAGGCTGCCTTCTGCCCCAGGCAAGGTCCCGAATCCTTTATCCCAGATGCTGACACCTGGGCACTGGCGGACATTGATTTTTATCAACACAGAGGTCTGAGTGAGGGTCAGAGGGCCAGGTAGGTGAAGTCAAGGCCAGGTGGGCGGGGCTGAGGCTTCTTTGCCATCACCATAGAGACAGTCCCCCCACCGCAAGAGTGGGCGGAGCTTGGGATGGGCCTGGTGACAAGACTGAGCCAATGGCAGAGATCCGGCCCGCCAGGCAGATGACACAGGGCCCTCCATTGTGACCTATGACCCCTAGTGGCCACAGGATTTGAGCACGCCCCGGGAAAGGCTACGCAGGCACAAGGGAGCCCCTGGTGCAGACTGCTTCAGGGCATTGGCAGAGCACGCCAGGTACCTCTTTCCCACTTTCCTGAGGATATCAGTAGGCAAGGCATCCCCACTCAGCATCTCTTGCCTCTCTCTGTCTCTCTCTGCTTGTCTTCGTTCTCTGAAATCTCTTCCTTCTCCCCCTTGTCACTTCACACCTTGGAGTGCCTGACAGAGGGCCTAGAGACCAAAGAGCAAAGGGGGAAGGCCTCTGGCTCTACTGCTTGCCCATGGGGAGAGAAGTTCTGGGAGTCTATCTGGAAGGTCTAGAGAGTAGTGATTGATTGGGGAGCTACATCACGGGCGGACCTGGCCAGGTGAAGCTTGACATCACCGTGGGACCTGGCCAGGTGAAGCTCGCTGACAAGTGGCAGCCTCTCCGGAGACTACTAATTCCGCTCCTAACATTCTATGCAAATAACCGGCTGAGTGCCATGGGCAGAAAACATTGACACATACCTGCCAGAGGCCTATTCTGGGTCTGGAGAGTCCACTCTGGTCTCCCCTGCAACTCATCATCTCAGCACACACTTTGCCTGCACGCATGGAAACCGCCTCTCTCCACGAATGTCTTCACCTGCTAGGAAACACACGATGTCACTCAGCCAAAGGAGAGCACAGGCCAAGTCAACTGAAGCCCCCATTTTCAAGATTTTGCCCTCTGCTGCTCCACAGCCTCCGGTGGCACACTGCATGTGCGTCACTTCTCGGTAGACGAGGCCGAAATCCGGGCATCCAGGGCCCCAGCCGTCCAGAATCTACGGATGGCGGCATATGGATCACCTCTTTGCCTCGTACAGCAGGGAGGCCTGGGCCCTAGACTGGCTCCGCTAGAGCTCCACGACCTCAGCTATTTTCCCTGATCTTTGGCCTGTGCCCTCCTGAGTGTGTCATCTCTACTTCCACTTCTCTTCCCACCACACTGAATCCGCCACCTGCGGATACCTGAGCGTGGACATCAACATCTATCACTGGCTGCAGTGTCACAGGTCACTAGGTGTCTAGGCTCAGGCTGACCTTGGCTGTCTTCTGCCCAGGCAAGGAGCCTAATCCTTCCAAGGAAATCAGGACACGTGCTCACTGGCCGACATCCTTTCTTTCATCCACACAGCGGTCTAGATGAGGGGAAAGAGGCCAGGTAGGCCAGGTGAGGGCTGAGTGTGGGGCCTAAGGCTTCTTTCCCAATCACCATGCTGACAGCCACCGGAAGGCTGGGCGGAACTTCGGACGGAGACGAGTCACAAACACTCAGCCAATAGGAGAGGTCCAGCCTAACCGGCCAGTTCCGCAGAGCCCTCCATTTTACCCATGGACAGACAACGGCCCCTTGCGTCTTTGGCCACAAAATCCAGGGCACCCAGGGAATAACTTCACAGTAGGCAACCCCTGATGTCAACACGTTCGACACACTGGGACAGCAGGCAGGTACCTCTTTTCCACTTACGCTAGGATATCACTAGCAAGGCGCCCTTCCTCAGCATCTGTGGCCTCTCACGTATGTGTTCACTCAGAGGAATCTCTTCATTCTACCCCTGAGACACATCACAAGTATGAGGGGCCTGAGAGAGAGCCTAGAGTTGGAACGGGGGAGGCTTCTGGCTGTACTGCTTCTCCGTGGGGACAGAAGAGCATGTAGTCTCTCTGGAAGGTCTTAGCTTCTGTTGACTGACACGTGCAATACAGTAGGGGCGGACCCTGTCTAGGGGGAGTTTGTGGGCAGATGCAACCTCTCCGGCGACGAATAATTGCGCTGCTGCTTTGTATGGTGAAAACCTCCCCCCGCCAAGGGGGATGGGTAGAGAACATTGACCCACACCCGCCAGGGGCCTTTCCTGGGACTAAAGATCCCAACGTGGTCTCAACGTCGTCACCCTCTCAACACACACCTTTCCTGCACACGTCATCCTGCCTTTCTCCGTCAGGGCCCTATCCTACCAGGAAAAAAAGCAAGCCGCTCAAAGAGGCCGATGCCAGGGAAATCGAGGAAACACTGCCAGTTTCCAAATTTTTGCTGTCTACACGTCCCCGCCTCCGGTGCAAGGCTGCCTATGTGGTCGGGCTCCGAAGGCAAGGCCGAAATCCTGGCAGCCTGGGCCCCAGCAGTCCAATGGTTGATGGACGTGGGGACACGGATGACCTGTTCGCCACATACAGGAGGGATCCTTGGGCCCTTCACTGGCTCGCCATTCAGCTCCACGACGTCCACTACTGGCCCTGGCCTTTGCTTTGGCTGGTGCCCCATTAAACGTGTGCTCCGGAGCCATGTTTCTCCACCCATCACTAGCATTCTGCCACCAGGGGATATGTGAGTGTGGGAGTCACCATTTGTCACTGGCAGCAGTGTCACAAGTCACTAGACTTCCAGCTACCCGCTGACCTAGGCTGCCTTCTGCCCCAGGCAAGGTCCCGAATCCTTTATCCCAGATGCTGACACCTGGGCACTGGCGGACATTGATTTTTATCAACACAGAGGTCTGAGTGAGGGTCAGAGGGCCAGGTAGGTGAAGTCAAGGCCAGGTGGGCGGGGCTGAGGCTTCTTTGCCATCACCATAGAGACAGTCCCCCCACCGCAAGAGTGGGCGGAGCTTGGGATGGGCCTGCTGACAAGACTGAGCCAATGGCAGAGATCCGGCCCGCCAGGCAGATGACACAGGGCCCTCCATTGTGACCTATGACCCCTAGTGGCCACAGGATTTGAGCACGCCCCGGGAAAGGCTACGCAGGCACAAGGGAGCCCCTGGTGCGGACTGCTTCAGGGCATTGGCAGAGCACGCCAGGTACCTCTTTCCCACTTTCCTGAGGATATCAGTAGGCAAGGCATCCCCACTCAGCATCTCTTGCCTCTCTCTGTCTCTCTCTGCTTGTCTTCGTTCTCTGAAATCTCTTCCTTCTCCCCCTTGTCACTTCACACCTTGGAGTGCCTGACAGAGGGCCTAGAGACCAAAGAGCAAAGGGGGAAGGCCTCTGGCTCTACTGCTTGCCCATGGGGAGAGAAGTTCTGGGAGTCTATCTGGAAGGTCTAGAGAGTAGTGATTGATTGGGGAGCTACATCACGGGCGGACCTGGCCAGGTGAAGCTCCCTGACAAGTGGCAGCCTCTCCGGGGACTACTAATTCCGCTGATAACATTCTATGCAAATAACTGGCTGAGTGCCATGGGCAGAAAACATTGACACATACCTGCCAGAGGCCTATTCTGGGTCTGAAGAGTCCACCCTGGTCTCCAGCAACTCATCATCTCAGCACACACTTTGCCTGCACGCATGGAAACCGCCTCTCTCCACGAATGTCTTCACCTGCTAGGAAACACACCATGTCACTCAGCCAAAGGAGAGCACAGGCAAAGTCAACTGAAGCCCCCATTTTCAAGATTTTGCCCTCTGCTGCTCCACAGCCTCCGGTGGCACACTGCATGTGCGTCACTTCTCGGTAGACAAGGCCGAAATCCGGGCATCCAGGGCCCCAGCCGTCCACAGTCTACGGATGGCGGCATATGGATCACCTCTTTGCCTCGTACAGCAGGGAGGCCTGGGCCCTAGACTGGCTCCGCTAGAGCTCCACGACCTCAGCTATTTTCCCTGACCTTTGACCCGTGCCCTCGTGAGTGTGTCGTCTCTACTTCCACTTCTCTTCCCACCACACTGAATCCACCACCTGCGGATACCTGAGCGTGGACATCAACATCTATCACTGGCTGCAGTGTCACAGGTCACTAGGTGTCTAGGCTCAGGCTGACCTTGGCTGTCTTCTGCCCAGGCAAGGAGCCTAATCCTTCCAAGGAAATCAGGACACGTGCTCACTGGCCGACATCCTTTCTTTCATCCACACAGCGGTCTAGATGAGGGGAAAGAGGCCAGGTAGGCCAGGTGAAGGCTGAGTGTGGGGCCTAAGGCTTCTTTCCCAATCACCATGCTGACAGCCACCGGAAGGCTGGGCGGAACTTCTGACGGGGACGAGTCACAAACACTCAGCAAATAGGAGAGGTCCAGCCTAACCGGCCAGTTCCGCAGAGCCCTCCATTTTACCCATGGACAGACAACGGCCCCTTGCGTCTTTGGCCACAAAATCGAGGGCACCCAGGGAATAACTTCACAGTAGGCAACCCCTGATGTGAACACGATCGACACACCGGGACAGCAGGCAGGTACCTCTTTTCCACTTACGCTAGGATATCACTAGGCAAGGCGCCCTTCCTCAGCATCTCTGGCCTCTCTGTATGTGTTCACTCAGAGGAATCTCTTCATTCTACCCCTGAGACACATCACAAGTATGAGGGGCCTGAGAGAGAGCCTAGAGATGGAACGGGGGAGGGTTCCGGCTGTACTGCTTCCCCGTGGGTAGAAAATAGCAGGTAGTCTCTCTGGAAGGTCTTAGCTTCTGTTGACTGACACGCGCAATACAGTAGGGGCGGACCCTGGCCAGGTGGAGCTTGTGGGCAGATGCAACCTCTCCGGCGACGAATAATTGCGCTGCTGCTTTGTATGGTGAAGACCTCCCCCCTCCAAGGGGGATGGGTAGAGAACATTGACCCACACACGCCAGGGGCCTTTCCTGGGACTAAAGATCCCAACGTGGTCTCAACGTCGTCACCCTCTCAACACACACCTTTCCTGCACACGTAATCCTGCCTTTCTCCGTCACGGCCCTATCCTACCAGGAAAAAAAGCAAGCCGCTCAAAAAGGCCGATGCCAGGGAAATCGAGGAAACACTGCCACTTTCCAAATTTTTGCTGTCTACACGTCCCCGCCTCCGGTGCAAGGCTGCCTATGTGGCCGGGCTCCGAAGGCAAGGCCGAAATCCTGGCAGCCTGGGCCCCAGCAGTCCAATGGTTGATGGACGTGGGGACACGGATGACCTGTTCGCCACATACAGGAGGGATCCTTGGGCCCTTCACTGGCTCGCCATTCAGCTCCACGACGTCCACTACTGGCCCTGGCCTTTGCTTTGGCTGGTGCCCCATTAAACGTGTGCTCCGGAGCCATGTTTCTCCACCCATCACTAGCGTTCTGCCACCAGGGGATATGTGAGTGTGGGAGTCACCATTTGTCACTGGCAGCAGTGTCACAAGTCACTAGACTTCCAGCTACCCGCTGACCTAGGCTGCCTTCTGCCCCAGGCAAGGTCCCGAATCCTTTATCCCAGATGCTGACACCTGGGCACTGGCGGACATTGATTTTTATCAACACAGAGGTCTGAGTGAGTGTCAGAGGGCCAGGTAGGTGAAGTCAAGGCCAGGTGGGCGGGGCTAAGGCTTCTTTGCCATCACCATAGAGACAGTCCCCCCACCGCAAGAGTGGGCGGAGCTTGGGATGGGCCTGCTGACAAGACTGAGCCAATGGCAGAGATCCGGCCCGCCAGGCAGATGACACAGGGCCCTCCATTGTGACCTATGACCCCTAGTGGCCACAGGATTTGAGCACGCCCCGGGAAAGGCTACGCATGCACAAGGGAGCCCCTGGTGCAGACTGCTTCAGGGCATTGGCAGAGCACGCCAGGTACCTCTTTCCCACTTTCCTGAGGATATCAGTAGGCAAGGCATCCCCACTCAGCATCTCTTGCCTCTCTCTGTCTCTCTCTGCTTGTCTTCGTTCTCTGAAATCTCTTCCTTCTCCCCCTTGTCACTTCACACCTTGGAGTGCCTGACAGAGGGCCTTGAGACGAAAGAACAAAGGGGGAAGGCCTCTGGCTCTACTGCTTGCCCATGGGGAGAGAAGTTCTGGTAGTCCATCTGGAAGGTCCAGAGAGTAGTGATTGATTGGGGAGCTACATCACGGGCGGACCTGGCCAGGTGAAGCTCCCTGACAAGTGGCAGCCTCTCCGGAGACTACTAATTCCGCTGATAACATTCTATGCAAATAACCGGCTGAGTGCCATGGGCAGAAAACATTGACACATACCTGCCAGAGGCCTATTCTGAGTCTGAAGAGTCCACCCTGGTCTCCAGCAACTCATCATCTCAGCACACACTTTGCCTGCACGCATGGAAACCGCCTCTCTCCACGAATGTCTTCACCTGCTAGGAAACACACGATGTCACTCAGCCAAAGGAGAGCACAGGCAAAGTCAACTGAAGCCCCCATTTTCAAGATTTTGCCCTCTGCTGCTCCACAGCCTCCGGTGGCACACTGCATGTGCGTCACTTCTCGGTAGACAAGGCTGAAATCCGGGCATCCAGGGCCCTAGCCGTCCACAGTCTACGGATGGCGGCATATGGATCACCTCTTTGCCTCGTACAGCAGGGAAGCCTGGGCCCTAGACTGGCTCCGCTAGAGCTCCACGACCTCAGCTATTTTCCCTGACCTTTGACCCGTGCCCTCGTGAGTGTGTCGTCTCTACTTCCACTTCTCTTCCCACCACACTGAATCCGCCACCTGCGGATACCTGAGCGTGGACATCAACATCTATCACTGGCTGCAGTGTCACAGGTCACTAGGTGTCTAGGCTCAGGCTGACCTTGGCTGTCTTCTGCCCAGGCAAGGAGCCTAATCCTTCCAAGGAAATCAGGACACGTGCTCACTGGCCGACATCCTTTCTTTCATCCACACAGCGGTCTAGATGAGGGGAAAGAGGCCAGGTAGGCCAGGTGAAGGCTGAGTGTGGGGCCTAAGGCTTCTTTCCCAATCACCATGGTGACAGCCACCGGAAGGCTGGGCGGAACTCCTGACGGGGACGAGTCACAAACACTCAGCCAATGGGAGAGGTCCAGCCTAACCGGCCAGTTCCGCAGAGCCCTCCATTTTACCCATGGACAGACAACGGCCCCTTGCGTCTTTGGCCACAAAATCGAGGGCACCCAGGGAGTAACTTCACAGTAGGCAACCCCTGATGTGAACACGTTCGACACACCGGGACAGCAGGCAGGTACCTCTTTTCCACTTACGCTAGGATATCACTAGGCAAGGCGCCCTTCCTCAGCATCTCTGGCCTCTCTGTATGTGTTCACTCAGAGGAATCTCTTCGTTCTACCCCTGAGACACTTCACAAGTATGAGGGGCCTGAGAGAGAGCCTAGAGATGGAATGGGGGAGGGTTCCGGCTGTACTGCTTCCCCGTGGGTAGAAAATAGCAGGTAGTCTCTCTGGAAGGTCTTAGCTTCTGTTGACTGACACGCGCAATACAGTAGGGGCGGACCCTGGCCAGGTGGAGCTTGTGGGCAGATGCAACCTCTCCGGCGACGAATAATTGCGCTGCTGCTTTGTATGGTGAAAACCTCCCCCCGCCAAGGGGGATGGGTAGAGAACATTGACCCACACCCGCCAGGGGCCTTTCCTGGGACTAAAGATCCCAACGTGGTCTCAACGTCGTCACCCTCTCAACACACACCTTTCCTGCACACGTAATCCTGCCTTTCTCCGTCAGGGCCCTATCCTACCAGGAAAAAAAGCAAGCCGCTCAAAGAGGCCGATGCCAGGGAAATCGAGGAAACACTGCCAGTTTCCAAATTTTTGCTGTCTACACGTCCCTGCCTCCGGTGCAAGGCTGCCTATGTGGCCGGGCTCCGAAGGCAAGGCCGAAATCCTGGCAGCCTGGGCCCCAGCAGTCCAATGGTTGATGGACGTGGGGACACGGATGACCTGTTCGCCACATACAGGAGGGATCCTTGGGCCCTTCACTGGCTCGCCATTCAGCTCCACGACGTCCACTACTGGCCCTGGCCTTTGCTTTGGCTGGTGCCCCATTAAACGTGTGCTCCGGAGCCATGTTTCTCCACCCATCACTAGCATCCTGCCACCAGGGGATATGTGAGTGTGGGAGTCACCATTTGTCACTGGCAGCAGTGTCACAAGTCACTAGACTTCCAGCTACCCGCTGACCTAGGCTGCCTTCTGCCCCAGGCAAGGTCCCGAATCCTTTATCCCAGATGCTGACACCTGGGCACTGGCGGACATTGATTTTTATCAACACAGAGGTCTGAGTGAGGGTCAGAGGGCCAGGTAGGTGAAGTGAAGGCCAGGTGGGCGGGGCTAAGGCTTCTTTGCCATCACCATAGAGACAGTCCCCCCACCGCAAGAGTGGGCGGAGCTTGGGATGTGCCTGGTGACAAGACTGAGCCAATGGCAGAGATCCGGCCCGCCAGGCAGATGACACAGGGCCCTCCATTGTGACCTATGACCCCTAGTGGCCACAGGATTTGAGCACACCCCGGGAAAGGCTACGCAGGCACAAGGGAGCCCCTGGTGCGGACTGCTTCAGGGCATTGGCAGAGCACGCCAGGTACCTCTTTCCCACTTTCCTGAGGATATCAGTAGGCAAGGCATCCCCACTCAGCATCTCTTGCCTCTCTCTGTCTCTCTCTGCTTGTCTTCGTTCTCTGAAATCTCTTCCTTCTCCCCCTTGTCACTTCACACCTTGGAGTGCCTGACAGAGGGCCTTGAGACGAAAGAACAAAGGGGGAAGGCCTCTGGCTCTACTGCTTGCCCATGGGGAGAGAAGTTCTGGTAGTCCATCTGGAAGGTCCAGAGAGTAGTGATTGATTGGGGAGCTACATCACGGGTGGACCTGGCCAGGTGAAGCTGGCTGACAAGTGGCAGCCTCTCCGGAGACTACTAATTCTGCTGACAACATTCTATGCAAATAACCGGCTGAGTGCCATGGGCAGAAAACATTGACATATACCTGCCAGAGGCCTATTCTGAGTCTGAAGAGTCCACCCTGGTCTCCAGCAACTCATCATCTCAGCACACACTTTGCCTGCACGCATGGAAACCGCCTCTCTCCACGAATGTCTTCACCTGCTAGGAAACACACCATGTCACTCAGCCAAAGGAGAGCACAGGCAAAGTCAACTGAAGCCCCCATTTTCAAGATTTTGCCCTCTGCTGCTCCACAGCCTCCGGTGGCACACTGCATGTGCGTCACTTCTCGGTAGACAAGGCCGAAATCCGGGCATCCAGGGCCCCAGCCGTCCACAGTCTACGGATGGCGGCATATGGATCACCTCTTTGCCTCGTACAGCAGGGAGGCCTGGGCCCTAGACTGGCTCCGCTAGAGCTCCACGACCTCAGCTATTTTCCCTGACCTTTGACCCGTGCCCTCGTGAGTGTGTCATCTCTACTTCCACTTCTCTTCCCACCACACTGAATCCGCCACCTGCGGATACCTGAGCGTGGACATCAACATCTGTCACTGGCTGCAGTGTCACAGGTCACTAGGTGTCTAGGCTCAGGCTGACCTTGGCTGTCTTCTGCCCAGGCAAGGAGCCTAATCCTTCCAAGGAAATCAGGACACGTGCTCACTGGCCGACATCCTTTCTTTCATCCACACAGCGGTCTAGATGAGGGGAAAGAGGCCAGGTAGGCCAGGTGAAGGCTGAGTGTGGGGCCTAAGGCTTCTTTCCCAATCACCATGCTGACAGCCACCGGAAGGCTGGGCGGAACTTCTGACGGGGACGAGTCACAAACACTCAGCCAATGGGAGAGGTCCAGCCTAACCGGCCAGTTCCGCAGAGCCCTCCATTTTACCCATGGACAGACAACGGCCCCTTGCGTCTTTGGCCACAAAATCGAGGGCACCCAGGGAATAACTTCACAGTAGGCAACCCCTGATGTGAACACGTTCGACACACCGGGACAGCAGGCAGGTACCTCTTTTCCACTTACGCTAGGATATCACTAGGCAAGGCGCCCTTCCTCAGCATCTCTGGCCTCTCTGTATGTGTTCACTCAGAGGAATCTCTTCTTTCTACCCCTGAGACACATCACAAGTATGAGGGGCCTGAGAGAGAGCCTAGAGATGGAACGGGGGAGGGTTCCGGCTGTACTGCTTCCCCGTGGGTAGAAAATAGCAGGTAGTCTCTCTGGAAGGTCTTAGCTTCTGTTGACTGACACGCGCAATACAGTAGGGGCGGACCCTGGCCAGGTGGAGCTTGTGGGCAGATGCAACCTCTCCGACGACGAATAATTGCGCTGCTGCTTTGTATGGTGAAAACCTCCCCCCGCCAAGGGGGATGGGTAGAGAACATTGACCCACACCCGCCAGGGGCCTTTCCTGGGACTAAAGATCCCAACGTGGTCTCAACGTCGTCACCCACTCAACACACACCTTTCCTGCACACGTAATCCTGCCTTTCTCCGTCAGGGCCCTATCCTACCAGGAAAAAAAGCAAGCCGCTCAAAAAGGCCGATGCCAGGGAAATCGAGGAAACACTGCCAGTTCCCAAATTTTGGCTGTCTACATGTCCCCGCCTCCGGTGCAAGGCTGCCTATGTGGCCGGGCTCCGAAGGCAAGGCCGAAATCCTGGCAGCCTGGGCCCCAGCAGTGCAATGGTTGATGGACGTGGGGACACGGATGACCTGTTCGCCACATCCTTAGGCCCTTCACTGGCTCGCCATTCAGCTCCACGACGTCCAATACTGGCCCTGGCCTTTGCTTTGGCTGGTGCCCCATTAAACGTGTGCTCCGGAGCGATGTTTCTCCACCCATCACTAGCATCCTGCCACCAGGGGATATGTGAGTGTGGGAGTCACCATTTGTCACTGGCAGCAGTGTCACAAGTCACTAGACTTCCAGCTACCCGCTGACCTAGGCTGCCTTCTGCCCCAGGCAAGGTCCCGAATCCTTTATCCCAGATGCTGACACCTGGGCACTGGCGGACATTGATTTTTATCAACACAGAGGTCTGAGTGAGGGTCAGAGGGCCAGGTAGGTGAAGTCAAGGCCAGGTGGGCGGGGCTAAGGCTTCTTTGCCATCACCATAGAGACAGTCCCCCCACCGCAAGAGTGGGCGGAGCTTGGGATGGGCCTGCTGACAAGACTGAGCCAATGGCAGAGATCCGGCCCGCCAGGCAGATGACACAGGGCCCTCCATTGTGACCTATGACCCCTAGTGGCCACAGGATTTGAGCACACCCCGGGAAAGGCTACGCAGGCACAAGGGAGCCCCTGGTGCGGACTGCTTCAGGGCATTGGCAGAGCACGCCAGGTACCTCTTTCCCACTTTCCTGAGGATATCAGTAGGCAAGGCATCCCCACTCAGCATCTCTTGCCTCTCTCTGTCTCTCTCTGCTTGTCTTCGTTCTCTGAAATCTCTTCCTTCTCCCCCTTGTCACTTCACACCTTGGAGTGCCTGACAGAGGGCCTTGAGACGAAAGAACAAAGGGGGAAGGCCTCTGGCTCTACTGCTTGCCCATGGGGAGAGAAGTTCTGGTAGTCCATCTGGAAGGTCCAGAGAGTAGTGATTGATTGGGGAGCTACATCACGGGCGGACCTGGCCAGGTGAAGCTCCCTGACAAGTGGCAGCCTCTCCGGAGACTACTAATTCCGCTCCTAACATTCTATGCAAATAACCGGCTGAGTGCCATGGGCAGAAAACATTGACACATACCTGCCAGAGGCCTATTCTGAGTCTGAAGAGTCCACCCTGGTCTCCAGCAACTCATCATCTCAGCATTCAGACTCAGCACACTAGGCCTCTGCGCACGGTAACCGCCTCGCTCCACATGTCTTCCTCTGACACACATGGCACTCAGCCAAAGGAGAGCACAGGCAAAGTCAACTGAAGCCCCCATTTTCAAGATTTTGCCTCTGCTGCTCCACAGCCTCCGGTGGCACACTGCATGTGCGTCACTTCTCGGTAGACAAGGCCGAAATCCGGGCATCCAGGGCCCCAGCCGTCCACAGTCTACGGATGGCGGCATATGGATCACCTCTTTGCCTCGTACAGCAGGGAGGCCTGGGCCCTAGACTGGCTCCGCTAGAGCTCCACGACCTCAGCTATTTTCCCTGACCTTTGACCCGTGCCCTCGTGAGTGTGTCATCTCTACTTCCACTTCTCTTCCCACCACACTGAATCCGCCACCTGCGGATACCTGAGCGTGGACATCAACATCTGTCACTGGCTGCAGTGTCACAGGTCACTAGGTGTCTAGGCTCAGGCTGACCTTGGCTGTCTTCTGCCCAGGCAAGGAGCCTAATCCTTCCAAGGAAATCAGGACACGTGCTCACTGGCCGACATCCTTTCTTTCATCCACACAGCGGTCTAGATGAGGGGAAAGAGGCCAGGTAGGCCAGGTGAAGGCTGAGTGTGGGGCCTAAGGCTTCTTTCCCAATCACCATGCTGACAGCCACCGGAAGGCTGGGCGGAACTTCTGACGGGGACGAGTCACAAACACTCAGCCAATGGGAGAGGTCCAGCCTAACCGGCCAGTTCCGCAGAGCCCTCCATTTTACCCATGGACAGACAACGGCCCCTTGCGTCTTTGGCCACAAAATCGAGGGCACCCAGGGAATAACTTCACAGTAGGCAACCCCTGATGTGAACACGTTCGACACACCGGGACAGCAGGCAGGTACCTCTTTTCCACTTACGCTAGGATATCACTAGGCAAGGCGCCCTTCCTCAGCATCTCTGGCCTCTCTGTATGTGTTCACTCAGAGGAATCTCTTCTTTCTACCCCTGAGACACATCACAAGTATGAGGGGCCTGAGAGAGAGCCTAGAGATGGAACGGGGGAGGGTTCCGGCTGTACTGCTTCCCCGTGGGTAGAAAATAGCAGGTAGTCTCTCTGGAAGGTCTTAGCTTCTGTTGACTGACACGCGCAATACAGTAGGGGCGGACCCTGGCCAGGTGGAGCTTGTGGGCAGATGCAACCTCTCCGGCGACGAATAATTGCGCTGCTGCTTTGTATGGTGAAAACCTCCCCCCGCCAAGGGGGACGGGTAGAGAACATTGACCCACACCCGCCAGGGGCCTTTCCTGGGACTAAAGATCCCAACGTGGTCTCAACGTCGTCACCCACTCAACACACACCTTTCCTGCACACGTAATCCTGCCTTTCTCCGTCAGGGCCCTATCCTACCAGGAAAAAAAGCAAGCCGCTCAAAAAGGCCGATGCCAGGGAAATCGAGGAAACACTGCCAGTTCCCAAATTTTGGCTGTCTACATGTCCCTGCCTGCGGTGCAAGGCTGCCTATGTGGCCGGGCTCCGAAGGCAAGGCCGAAATCCTGGCAGCCTGGGCGCCAGCAGTGCAATGGTTGATGGACGTGGGGACACGGATGACCTGTTCGCCACATCCTTAGGCCCTTCACTGGCTCGCCATTCAGCTCCACCACGTCCACTACTGGCCCTGGCCTTTGCTTTGGCTGGTGCCCCATTAAACGTGTGCTCTGGAGCCATGTTTCTCCACCCATCACTAGCATCCTGCCACCAGGGGATATGTGAGTGTGGGAGTCACCATTTGTCACTGGCAGCAGTGTCACAAGTCACTAGACTTCCAGCTACCCGCTGACCTAGGCTGCCTTCTGCCCCAGGCAAGGTCCCGAATCCTTTATCCCAGATGCTGACACCTGGGCACTGGCGGACATTGATTTTTATCAACACAGAGGTCTGAGTGAGGGTCAGAGGGCCAGGTAGGTGAAGTCAAGGCCAGGTGGGCGGGGCTAAGGCTTCTTTGCCATCACCATAGAGACAGTCCCCCCACCGCAAGAGTGGGCGGAGCTTGGGATGGGCCTGCTGACAAGACTGAGCCAATGGCAGAGATCCGGCCCGCCAGGCAGATGACACAGGGCCCTCCATTGTGACCTATGACCCCTAGTGGCCACAGGATTTGAGCACACCCCGGGAAAGGCTACGCAGGCACAAGGGAGCCCCTGGTGCGGACTGCTTCAGGGCATTGGCAGAGCACGCCAGGTACCTCTTTCCCACTTTCCTGAGGATATCAGTAGGCAAGGCATCCCCACTCAGCATCTCTTGCCTCTCTCTGTCTCTCTCTGCTTGTCTTCGTTCTCTGAAATCTCTTCCTTCTCCCCCTTGTCACTTCACACCTTGGAGTGCCTGACAGAGGGCCTTGAGACGAAAGAACAAAGGGGAAGGCCTCTGGCTCTACTGCTTGCCCATGGGGAGAGAAGTTCTGGTAGTCCATCTGGAAGGTCCAGAGAGTAGTGATTGATTGGGGAGCTACATCACGGGTGGACCTGGCCAGGTGAAGCTCGCTGACAAGTGGCAGCCTCTCCGGAGACTACTAATTCCGCTGACAACATTCTATGCAAATAACCGGCTGAGTGCCATGGGCAGAAAACATTGACATATACCTGCCAGAGGCCTATTCTGAGTCTGAAGAGTCCACCCTGGTCTCCAGCAACTCATCATCTCAGCACACACTTTGCCTGCACGCATGGAAACCGCCTCTCTCCACGAATGTCTTCACCTGCTAGGAAACACACGATGTCACTCAGCCAAAGGAGAGCACAGGCAAAGTCAACTGAAGCCCCCATTTTCAAGATTTTGCCCTCTGCTGCTCCACAGCCTCCGGTGGCACACTGCATGTGCGTCACTTCTCGGTAGACAAGGCCGAAATCCGGGCATCCCGGGCCCCAGCCGTCCACAGTCTACGGATGGCGGCATATGGATCACCTCTTTGCCTCGTACAGCAGGGAGGCCTGGGCCCTAGACTGGCTCCGCTAGAGCTCCACGACCTCAGCTATTTTCCCTGACCTTTGACCCGTGCCCTCGTGAGTGTGTCATCTCTACTTCCACTTCTCTTCCCACCACACTGAATCCGCCACCTGCGGATACCTGAGCGTGGACATCAACATCTGTCACTGGCTGCAGTGTCACAGGTCACTAGGTGTCTAGGCTCAGGCTGACCTTGGCTGTCTTCTGCCCAGGCAAGGAGCCTAATCCTTCCAAGGAAATCAGGACACGTGCTCACTGGCCGACATCCTTTCTTTCATCCACACAGCGGTCTAGATGAGGGGAAAGAGGCCAGGTAGGCCAGGTGAAGGCTGAGTGTGGGGCCTAAGGCTTCTTTCCCAATCACCATGCTGACAGCCACCGGAAGGCTGGGCGGAACTTCTGACGGGGACGAGTCACAAACACTCAGCCAATGGGAGAGGTCCAGCCTAACCGGCCAGTTCCGCAGAGCCCTCCATTTTACCCATGGACAGACAACGGCCCCTTGCGTCTTTGGCCACAAAATCGAGGGCACCCAGGGAATAACTTCACAGTAGGCAACCCCTGATGTGAACACGTTCGACACACCGGGACAGCAGGCAGGTACCTCTTTTCCACTTACGCTAGGATATCACTAGGCAAGGCGCCCTTCCTCAGCATCTCTGGCCTCTCTGTATGTGTTCACTCAGAGGAATCTCTTCTTTCTACCCCTGAGACACATCACAAGTATGAGGGGCCTGAGAGAGAGCCTAGAGATGGAACGGGGGAGGGTTCCGGCTGTACTGCTTCCCCGTGGGTAGAAAATAGCAGGTAGTCTCTCTGGAAGGTCTTAGCTTCTGTTGACTGACACGCGCAATACAGTAGGGGCGGACCCTGGCCAGGTGGAGCTTGTGGGCAGATGCAACCTCTCCGGCGACGAATAATTGCGCTGCTGCTTTGTATGGTGAAAACCTCCCCCCGCCAAGGGGGATGGGTAGAGAACATTGACCCACACCCGCCAGGGGCCTTTCCTGGGACTAAAGATCCCAACGTGGTCTCAACGTCGTCACCCACTCAACACACACCTTTCCTGCACACGTAATCCTGCCTTTCTCCGTCAGGGCCCTATCCTACCAGGAAAAAAAGCAAGCCGCTCAAAAAGGCCGATGCCAGGGAAATCGAGGAAACACTGCCAGTTCCCAAATTTTGGCTGTCTACATGTCCCCGCCTGCGGTGCAAGGCTGCCTATGTGGCCGGGCTCCGAAGGCAAGGCCGAAATCCTGGCAGCCTGGGCCCCAGCAGTGCAATGGTTGATGGACGTGGGGACACGGATGACCTGTTCGCCACATCCTTAGGCCCTTCACTGGCTCGCCATTCAGCTCCACGACGTCCACTACTGGCCCTGGCCTTTGCTTTGGCTGGTGCCCCATTAAACGTGTGCTCCGGAGCCATGTTTCTCCACCCATCACTAGCATCCTGCCACCAGGGGATATGTGAGTGTGGGAGTCACCATTTGTCACTGGCAGCAGTGTCACAAGTCACTAGACTTCCAGCTACCCGCTGACCTAGGCTGCCTTCTGCCCCAGGCAAGGTCCCGAATCCTTTATCCCAGATGCTGACACCTGGGCACTGGCGGACATTGATTTTTATCAACACAGAGGTCTGAGTGAGGGTCAGAGGGCCAGGTAGGTGAAGTCAAGGCCAGGTGGGCGGGGCTAAGGCTTCTTTGCCATCACCATAGAGACAGTCCCCCCACCGCAAGAGTGGGCGGAGCTTGGGATGGGCCTGGTGACAAGACTGAGCCAATGGCAGAGATCCGGCCCGCCAGGCAGATGACACAGGGCCCTCCATTGTGACCTATGACCCCTAGTGGCCACAGGATTTGAGCACGCCCCGGGAAAGGCTACGCAGGCACAAGGGAGCCCCTGGTGCGGACTGCTTCAGGGCATTGGCAGAGCACGCCAGGTACCTCTTTCCCACTTTCCTGAGGATATCAGTAGGCAAGGCATCCCCACTCAGCATCTCTTGCCTCTCTCTGTCTCTCTCTGCTTGTCTTCGTTCTCTGAAATCTCTTCCTTCTCCCCCTTGTCACTTCACACCTTGGAGTGCCTGACAGAGGGCCTTGAGACGAAAGAACAAAGGGGGAAGGCCTCTGGCTCTACTGCTTGCCCATGGGGAGAGAAGTTCTGGTAGTCCATCTGGAAGGTCCAGAGAGTAGTGATTGATTGGGGAGCTACATCACGGGTGGACCTGGCCAGGTGAAGCTGGCTGACAAGTGGCAGCCTCTCCGGAGACTACTAATTCCGCTGACAACATTCTATGCAAATAACCGGCTGAGTGCCATGGGCAGAAAACATTGACATATACCTGCCAGAGGCCTATTCTGAGTCTGAAGAGTCCACCCTGGTCTCCAGCAACTCATCATCTCAGCACACACTTTGCCTGCACGCATGGAAACCGCCTCTCTCCACGAATGTCTTCACCTGCTAGGAAACACACCATGTCACTCAGCCAAAGGAGAGCACAGGCAAAGTCAACTGAAGCCCCCATTTTCAAGATTTTGCCCTCTGCTGCTCCACAGCCTTCGGTGGCACACTGCATGTGCGTCACTTCTCGGTAGACAAGGCCGAAATCCGGGCATCCAGGGCCCCAGCCGTCCACAGTCTACGGATGGCGGCATATGGATCACCTCTTTGCCTCGTACAGCAGGGAGGCCTGGGCCCTAGACTGGCTCCGCTAGAGCTCCACGACCTCAGCTATTTTCCCTGACCTTTGACCCGTGCCCTCGTGAGTGTGTCATCTCTACTTCCACTTCTCTTCCCACCACACTGAATCCGCCACCTGCGGATACCTGAGCGTGGACATCAACATCTGTCACTGGCTGCAGTGTCACAGGTCACTAGGTGTCTAGGCTCAGGCTGACCTTGGCTGTCTTCTGCCCAGGCAAGGAGCCTAATCCTTCCAAGGAAATCAGGACACGTGCTCACTGGCCGACATCCTTTCTTTCATCCACACAGCGGTCTAGATGAGGGGAAAGAGGCCAGGTAGGCCAGGTGAAGGCTGAGTGTGGGGCCTAAGGCTTCTTTCCCAATCACCATGCTGACAGCCACCGGAAGGCTGGGCGGAACTTCTGACGGGGACGAGTCACAAACACTCAGCCAATGGGAGAGGTCCAGCCTAACCGGCCAGTTCCGCAGAGCCCTCCATTTTACCCATGGACAGACAACGGCCCCTTGCGTCTTTGGCCACAAAATCGAGGGCACCCAGGGAATAACTTCACAGTAGGCAACCCCTGATGTGAACACGTTCGACACACCGGGACAGCAGGCAGGTACCTCTTTTCCACTTACGCTAGGATATCACTAGGCAAGGCGCCCTTCCTCAGCATCTCTGGCCTCTCTGTATGTGTTCACTCAGAGGAATCTCTTCTTTCTACCCCTGAGACACATCACAAGTATGAGGGGCCTGAGAGAGAGCCTAGAGATGGAACGGGGGAGGGTTCCGGCTGTACTGCTTCCCCGTGGGTAGAAAATAGCAGGTAGTCTCTCTGGAAGGTCTTAGCTTCTGTTGACTGACACGCGCAATACAGTAGGGGCGGACCCTGGCCAGGTGGAGCTTGTGGGCAGATGCAACCTCTCCGGCGACGAATAATTGCGCTGCTGCTTTGTATGGTGAAAACCTCCCCCCGCCAAGGGGGATGGGTAGAGAACATTGACCCACACCCGCCAGGGGCCTTTCCTGGGACTAAAGATCCCAACGTGGTCTCAACGTCGTCACCCACTCAACACACACCTTTCCTGCACACGTAATCCTGCCTTTCTCCGTCAGGGCCCTATCCTACCAGGAAAAAAAGCAAGCCGCTCAAAAAGGCCGATGCCAGGGAAATCGAGGAAACACTGCCAGTTCCCAAATTTTGGCTGTCTACATGTCCCCGCCTGCGGTGCAAGGCTGCCTATGTGGCCGGGCTCCGAAGGCAAGGCCGAAATCCTGGCAGCCTGGGCCCCAGCAGTGCAATGGTTGATGGACGTGGGGACACGGATGACCTGTTCGCCACATCCTTAGGCCCTTCACTGGCTCGCCATTCAGCTCCACGACGTCCACTACTGGCCCTGGCCTTTGCTTTGGCTGGTGCCCCATTAAACGTGTGCTCCGGAGCCATGTTTCTCCACCCATCACTAGCATCCTGCCACCAGGGGATATGTGAGTGTGGGAGTCACCATTTGTCACTGGCAGCAGTGTCACAAGTCACTAGACTTCCAGCTACCCGCTGACCTAGGCTGCCTTCTGCCCCAGGCAAGGTCCCGAATCCTTTATCCCAGATGCTGACACCTGGGCACTGGCGGACATTGATTTTTATCAACACAGAGGTCTGAGTGAGGGTCAGAGGGCCAGGTAGGTGAAGTCAAGGCCAGGTGGGCGGGGCTAAGGCTTCTTTGCCATCACCATAGAGACAGTCCCCCCACCGCAAGAGTGGGCGGAGCTTGGGATGGGCCTGCTGACAAGACTGAGCCAATGGCAGAGATCCGGCCCGCCAGGCAGATGACACAGGGCCCTCCATTGTGACCTATGACCCCTAGTGGCCACAGGATTTGAGCACGCCCCGGGAAAGGCTACGCAGGCACAAGGGAGCCCCTGGTGCGGACTGCTTCAGGGCATTGGCAGAGCACGCCAGGTACCTCTTTCCCACTTGCCTGAGGATATCAGTAGGCAAGGCATCCCCACTCAGCATCTCTTGCCTCTCTCTGTCTCTCTCTGCTTGTCTTCGTTCTCTGAAATCTCTTCCTTCTCCCCCTTGTCACTTCACACCTTGGAGTGCCTGACAGAGGGCCTTGAGACGAAAGAACAAAGGGGGAAGGCCTCTGGCTCTACTGCTTGCCCATGGGGAGAGAAGTTCTGGTAGTCCATCTGGAAGGTCCAGAGAGTAGTGATTGATTGGGGAGCTACATCACGGGTGGACCTGGCCAGGTGAAGCTCCCTGACAAGTGGCAGCCTCTCCGGAGACTACTAATTCCGCTCCTAACATTCTATGCAAATAACCGGCTGAGTGCCATGGGCAGAAAACATTGACACATACCTGCCAGAGGCCTATTCTGAGTCTGAAGAGTCCACCCTGGTCTCCAGCAACTCATCATCTCAGCACACACTTTGCCTGCACGCATGGAAACCGCCTCTCTCCACGAATGTCTTCACCTGCTAGGAAACACACCATGTCACTCAGCCAAAGGAGAGCACAGGCAAAGTCAACTGAAGCCCCCATTTTCAAGATTTTGCCCTCTGCTGCTCCACAGCCTCCGGTGGCACACTGCATGTGCGTCACTTCTCGGTAGACAAGGCCCAAATCCGGGCATCCAGGGCCCCAGCCGTCCACAGTCTACGGATGGCGGCATATGGATCACCTCTTTGCCTCGTACAGCAGGGAGGCCTGGGCCCTAGACTGGCTCCGCTAGAGCTCCACAACCTCAGCTATTTTCCCTGACCTTTGACCCGTGCCCTCGTGAGTGTGTCATCTCTACTTCCACTTCTCTTCCCACCACACTGAATCCGCCACCTGCGGATACCTGAGCGTGGACATCAACATCTGTCACTGGCTGCAGTGTCACAGGTCACTAGGTGTCTAGGCTCAGGCTGACCTTGGCTGTCTTCTGCCCAGGCAAGGAGCCTAATCCTTCCAAGGAAATCAGGACACGTGCTCACTGGCCGACATCCTTTCTTTCATCCACACAGCGGTCTAGATGAGGGGAAAGAGGCCAGGTAGGCCAGGTGAAGGCTGAGTGTGGGGCCTAAGGCTTCTTTCCCAATCACCATGCTGACAGCCACCGGAAGGCTGGGCGGAACTTCTGACGCGGACGAGTCACAAACACTCAGCCAATGGGAGAGGTCCAGCCTAACCGGCCAGTTCCGCAGAGCCCTCCATTTTACCCATGGACAGACAACGGCCCCTTGCGTCTTTGGCCACAAAATCGAGGGCACCCAGGGAATAACTTCACAGTAGGCAACCCCTGATGTGAACACGTTCGACACACCGGGACAGCAGGCAGGTACCTCTTTTCCACTTACGCTAGGATATCACTAGGCAAGGCGCCCTTCCTCAGCATCTCTGGCCTCTCTGTATGTGTTCACTCAGAGGAATCTCTTCTTTCTACCCCTGAGACACATCACAAGTATGAGGGGCCTGAGAGAGAGCCTAGAGATGGAACGGGGGAGGGTTCCGGCTGTACTGCTTCCCCGTGGGTAGAAAATAGCAGGTAGTCTCTCTGGAAGGTCTTAGCTTCTGTTGACTGACACGCGCAATACAGTAGGGGCGGACCCTGGCCAGGTGGAGCTTGTGGGCAGATGCAACCTCTCCGGCGACGAATAATTGCGCTGCTGCTTTGTATGGTGAAAACCTCCCCCCGCCAAGGGGGACGGGTAGAGAACATTGACCCACACCCGCCAGGGGCCTTTCCTGGGACTAAAGATCCCAACGTGGTCTCAACGTCGTCACCCACTCAACACGCACCTTTCCTGCACACGTAATCCTGCCTTTCTCCGTCAGGGCCCTATCCTACCAGGAAAAAAAGCAAGCCGCTCAAAAAGGCCGATGCCAGGGAAATCGAGGAAACACTGCCAGTTCCCAAATTTTGGCTGTCTACATGTCCCCGCCTGCGGTGCAAGGCTGCCTATGTGGCCGGGCTCCGAAGGCAAGGCCGAAATCCTGGCAGCCTGGGCCCCAGCAGTGCAATGGTTGATGGACGTGGGGACACGGATGACCTGTTCGCCACATCCTTAGGCCCTTCACTGGCTCGCCATTCAGCTCCACCACGTCCACTACTGGCCCTGGCCTTTGCTTTGGCTGGTGCCCCATTAAACGTGTGCTCCGGAGCCATGTTTCTCCACCCATCACTAGCATCCTGCCACCAGGGGATATGTGAGTGTGGGAGTCACCATTTGTCACTGGCAGCAGTGTCACAAGTCACTAGACTTCCAGCTACCCGCTGACCTAGGCTGCCTTCTGCCCCAGGCAAGGTCCCGAATCCTTTATCCCAGATGCTGACACCTGGGCACTGGCGGACATTGATTTTTATCAACACAGAGGTCTGAGTGAGGGTCAGAGGGCCAGGTAGGTGAAGTCAAGGCCAGGTGGGCGGGGCTAAGGCTTCTTTGCCATCACCATAGAGACAGTCCCCCCACCGCAAGAGTGGGCGGAGCTTGGGATGGGCCTGCTGACAAGACTGAGCCAATGGCAGAGATCCGGCCCGCCAGGCAGATGACACAGGGCCCTCCATTGTGACCTATGACCCCTAGTGGCCACAGGATTTGAGCACACCCCGGGAAAGGCTACGCAGGCACAAGGGAGCCCCTGGTGCGGACTGCTTCAGGGCATTGGCAGAGCACGCCAGGTACCTCTTTCCCACTTTCCTGAGGATATCAGTAGGCAAGGCATCCCCACTCAGCATCTCTTGCCTCTCTCTGTCTCTCTCTGCTTGTCTTCGTTCTCTGAAATCTCTTCCTTCTCCCCCTTGTCACTTCACACCTTGGAGTGCCTGACAGAGGGCCTTGAGACGAAAGAACAAAGGGGGAAGGCCTCTGGCTCTACTGCTTGCCCATGGGGAGAGAAGTTCTGGTAGTCCATCTGGAAGGTCCAGAGAGTAGTGATTGATTGGGGAGCTACATCACGGGTGGACCTGGCCAGGTGAAGCTCGCTGACAAGTGGCAGCCTCTCCGGAGACTACTAATTCCGCTGACAACATTCTATGCAAATAACCGGCTGAGTGCCATGGGCAGAAAACATTGACACATACCTGCCAGAGGCCTATTCTGAGTCTGAAGAGTCCACCCTGGTCTCCAGCAACTCATCATCTCAGCACACACTTTGCCTGCACGCATGGAAACCGCCTCTCTCCACGAATGTCTTCACCTGCTAGGAAACACACGATGTCACTCAGCCAAAGGAGAGCACAGGCAAAGTCAACTGAAGCCCCCATATTCAAGATTTTGCCCTCTGCTGCTCCACAGCCTCCGGTGGCACACTGCATGTGCGTCACTTCTCGGTAGACAAGGCCGAAATCTGGGCATCCAGGGCCCCAGCCGTCCACAGTCTACGGATGGCGGCATATGGATCACCTCTTTGCCTCGTACAGCAGGGAGGCCTGGGCCCTAGACTGGCTCCGCTAGAGCTCCACGACCTCAGCTATTTTCCCTGACCTTTGACCCGTGCCCTCGTGAGTGTGTCGTCTCTACTTCCACTTCTCTTCCCACCACACTGAATCCGCCACCTGCGGATACCTGAGCGTGGACATCAACATCTATCACTGGCTGCAGTGTCACAGGTCACTAGGTGTCTAGGCTCAGGCTGACCTTGGCTGTCTTCTGCCCAGGCAAGGAGCCTAATCCTTCCAAGGAAATCAGGACACGTGCTCACCGGCCGACATCCTTTCTTTCATCCACACAGCGGTCTAGATGAGGGGAAAGAGGCCAGGTAGGCCAGGTGAAGGCTGAGTGTGGGGCCTAAGGCTTCTTTCCCAATCACCATGCTGACAGCCACCGGAAGGCTGGGCGGAACTTCTGACGGGGACGAGTCACAAACACTCAGCCAATGGGAGAGGTCCAGCCTAACCGGCCAGTTCCGCAGAGCCCTCCATTTTACCCATGGACAGACAACGGCCCCTTGCGTCTTTGGCCACAAAATCGAGGGCACCCAGGGAATAACTTCACAGTAGGCAACCCCTGATGTGAACACGTTCGACACACCGGGACAGCAGGCAGGTACCTCTTTTCCACTTACGCTAGGATATCACTAGGCAAGGCGCCCTTCCTCAGCATCTCTGGCCTCTCTGTATGTGTTCACTCAGAGGAATCTCTTCTTTCTACCCCTGAGACACATCACAAGTATGAGGGGCCTGAGAGAGAGCCTAGAGATGGAACGGGGGAGGGTTCCGGCTGTACTGCTTCCCCGTGGGTAGAAAATAGCAGGTAGTCTCTCTGGAAGGTCTTAGCTTCTGTTGACTGACAACGCGCAATACAGTAGGGGCGGACCCTGGCCAGGTGGAGCTTGTGGGCAGATGCAACCTCTCCGGCGACGAATAATTGCGCTGCTGCTTTGTATGGTGAAAACCTCCCCCCGCCAAGGGGGATGGGTAGAGAACATTGACCCACACCCGCCAGGGGCCTTTCCTGGGACTAAAGATCCCAACGTGGTCTCAACGTCGTCACCCACTCAACACTCACCTTTCCTGCACACGTAATCCTGCCTTTCTCCGTCAGGGCCCTATCCTACCAGGAAAAAAAGCAAGCCACTCAAAAAGGCCGATGCCAGGGAAATCGAGGAAACACTGCCAGTTCCCAAATTTTGGCTGTCTACATGTCCCCGCCTGCGGTGCAAGGCTGCCTATGCGGCCGGGCTCCGAAGGCAAGGCCGAAATCCTGGCAGCCTGGGCCCCAGCAGTGCAATGGTTGATGGACGTGGGGACACGGATGACCTGTTCGCCACATCCTTAGGCCCTTCACTGGCTCGCCATTCAGCTCCACCACGTCCACTACTGGCCCTGGCCTTTGCTTTGGCTGGTGCCCCATTAAACGTGTGCTCCGGAGCGATGTTTCTCCACCCATCACTAGCATCCTGCCACCAGGGGATATGTGAGTGTGGGAGTCACCATTTGTCACTGGCAGCAGTGTCACAAGTCACTAGACTTCCAGCTACCCGCTGACCTAGGCTGCCTTCTGCCCCAGGCAAGGTCCCGAATCCTTTATCCCAGATGCTGACACCTGGGCACTGGCGGACATTGATTTTTATCAACACAGAGGTCTGAGTGAGGGTCAGAGGGCCAGGTAGGTGAAGTCAAGGCCAGGTGGGCGGGGCTAAGGCTTCTTTGCCATCACCATAGAGACAGTCCCCCCACCGCAAGAGTGGGCGGAGCTTGGGATGGGCCTGCTGACAAGACTGAGCCAATGGCAGAGATCCGGCCCGCCAGGCAGATGACACAGGGCCCTCCATTGTGACCTATGACCCCTAGTGGCCACAGGATTTGAGCACACCCCGGGAAAGGCTACGCAGGCACAAGGGAGCCCCTGGTGCGGACTGCTTCAGGGCATTGGCAGAGCACGCCAGGTACCTCTTTCCCACTTTCCTGAGGATATCAGTAGGCAAGGCATCCCCACTCAGCATCTCTTGCCTCTCTCTGTCTCTCTCTGCTTGTCTTCGTTCTCTGAAATCTCTTCCTTCTCCCCCTTGTCACTTCACACCTTGGAGTGCCTGACAGAGGGCCTTGAGACGAAAGAACAAAGGGGGAAGGCCTCTGGCTCTACTGCTTGCCCATGGGGAGAGAAGTTCTGGTAGTCCATCTGGAAGGTCCAGAGAGTAGTGATTGATTGGGGAGCTACATCACGGGCGGACCTGGCCAGGTGAAGCTCCCTGACAAGTGGCAGCCTCTCCGGAGACTACTAATTCCGCTGACAACATTCTATGCAAATAACCGGCTGAGTGCCATGGGCAGAAAACATTGACACATACCTGCCAGAGGCCTATTCTGAGTCTGAAGAGTCCACCCTGGTCTCCAGCAACTCATCATCTCAGCACACACTTTGCCTGCACGCATGGAAACCGCCTCTCTCCACGAATGTCTTCACCTGCTAGGAAACACACGATGTCACTCAGCCAAAGGAGAGCACAGGCAAAGTCAACTGAAGCCCCCATTTTCAAGATTTTGCCCTCTGCTGCTCCACAGCCTCCGGTGGCACACTGCATGTGCGTCACTTCTCGGTAGACAAGGGCGAAATCTGGGCATCCAGGGCCGCAGCCGTCCACAGTCTACGGATGGCGGCATATGGATCACCTCTTTGCCTCGTACAGCAGGGAGGCCTGGGCCCTAGACTGGCTCCGCTAGAGCTCCACGACCTCAGCTATTTTCCCTGACCTTTGACCCGTGCCCTCGTGAGTGTGTCGTCTCTACTTCCACTTCTCTTCCCACCACACTGAATCCGCCACCTGCGGATACCTGAGCGTGGACATCAACATCTATCACTGGCTGCAGTGTCACAGGTCACTAGGTGTCTAGGCTCAGGCTGACCTTGGCTGTCTTCTGCCCAGGCAAGGAGCCTAATCCTTCCAAGGAAATCAGGACACGTGCTCACTGGCCGACATCCTTTCTTTCATCCACACAGCGGTCTAGATGAGGGGAAAGAGGCCAGGTAGGCCAGGTGAAGGCTGAGTGTGGGGCCTAAGGCTTCTTTCCCAATCACCATGCTGACAGCCACCGGAAGGCTGGGCGGAACTTCTGACGGGGACGAGTCACAAACACTCAGCCAATGGGAGAGGTCCAGCCTAACCGGCCAGTTCCGCAGAGCCCTCCATTTTACCCATGGACAGACAACGGCCCCTTGCGTCTTTGGCCACAAAATCGAGGGCACCCAGGGAATAACTTCACAGTAGGCAACCCCTGATGTGAACACGTTCGACACACCGGGACAGCAGGCAGGTACCTCTTTTCCACTTACGCTAGGATATCACTAGGCAAGGCGCCCTTCCTCAGCATCTCTGGCCTCTCTGTATGTGTTCACTCAGAGGAATCTCTTCTTTCTACCCCTGAGACACATCACAAGTATGAGGGGCCTGAGAGAGAGCCTAGAGATGGAACGGGGGAGGGTTCCGGCTGTACTGCTTCCCCGTGGGTAGAAAATAGCAGGTAGTCTCTCTGGAAGGTCTTAGCTTCTGTTGACTGACACGCGCAATACAGTAGGGGCGGACCCTGGCCAGGTGGAGCTTGTGGGCAGATGCAACCTCTCCGGCGACGAATAATTGCGCTGCTGCTTTGTATGGTGAAAACCTCTCCCCGCCAAGGGGGATGGGTAGAGAACATTGACCCACACCCGCCAGGGGCCTTTCCTGGGACTAAAGATCCCAACGTGGTCTCAACGTCGTCACCCACTCAACACGCACCTTTCCTGCACACGTAATCCTGCCTTTCTCCGTCAGGGCCCTATCCTACCAGGAAAAAAAGCAAGCCACTCAAAAAGGCCGATGCCAGGGAAATCGAGGAAACACTGCCAGTTCCCAAATTTTGGCTGTCTACATGTCCCCGCCTGTGGTGCAAGGCTGCCTATGTGGCCGGGCTCCGAAGGCAAGGCCGAAATCCTGGCAGCCTGGGCCCCAGCAGTGCAATGGTTGATGGACGTGGGGACACGGATGACCTGTTCGCCACATCCTTAGGCCCTTCACTGGCTCGCCATTCAGCTCCACGACGTCCACTACTGGCCCTGGCCTTTGCTTTGGCTGGTGCCCCATTAAACGTGTGCTCCGGAGCCATGTTTCTCCACCCATCACTAGCATCCTGCCACCAGGGGATATGTGAGTGTGGGAGTCACCATTTGTCACTGGCAGCAGTGTCACAAGTCACTAGACTTCCAGCTACCCGCTGACCTAGGCTGCCTTCTGCCCCAGGCAAGGTCCCGAATCCTTTATCCCAGATGCTGACACCTGGGCACTGGCGGACATTGATTTTTATCAACACAGAGGTCTGAGTGAGGGTCAGAGGGCCAGGTAGGTGAAGTCAAGGCCAGGTGGGCGGGGCTGAGGCTTCTTTGCCATCACCATAGAGACAGTCCCCCCACCGCAAGAGTGGGCGGAGCTTGGGATGGGCCTGCTGACAAGACTGAGCCAATGGCAGAGATCCGGCCCGCCAGGCAGATGACACAGGGCCCTCCATTGTGACCTATGACCCCTAGTGGCCACAGGATTTGAGCACACCCCGGGAAAGGCTACGCAGGCACAAGGGAGCCCCTGGTGCGGACTGCTTCAGGGCATTGGCAGAGCACGCCAGGTACCTCTTTCCCACTTTCCTGAGGATATCAGTAGGCAAGGCATCCCCACTCAGCATCTCTTGCCTCTCTCTGTCTCTCTCTGCTTGTCTTCGTTCTCTGAAATCTCTTCCTTCTCCCCCTTGTCACTTCACACCTTGGAGTGCCTGACAGAGGGCCTTGAGACGAAAGAACAAAGGGGGAAGGCCTCTGGCTCTACTGCTTGCCCATGGGGAGAGAAGTTCTGGTAGTCCATCTGGAAGGTCCAGAGAGTAGTGATTGATTGGGGAGCTACATCACGGGCGGACCTGGCCAGGTGAAGCTCCCTGACAAGTGGCAGCCTCTCCGGAGACTACTAATTCCGCTCCTAACATTCTATGCAAATAACCGGCTGAGTGCCATGGGCAGAAAACATTGACACATACCTGCCAGAGGCCTATTCTGAGTCTGAAGAGTCCACCCTGGTCTCCAGCAACTCATCATCTCAGCACACACTTTGCCTGCACGCATGGAAACCGCCTCTCTCCACGAATGTCTTCACCTGCTAGGAAACACACGATGTCACTCAGCCAAAGGAGAGCACAGGCAAAGTCAACTGAAGCCCCCATTTTCAAGATTTTGCCCTCTGCTGCTCCACAGCCTCCGGTGGCACACTGCATGTGCGTCACTTCTCGGTAGACAAGGCCCAAATCCGGGCATCCAGGGCCCCAGCCGTCCACAGTCTACGGATGGCGGCATATGGATCACCTCTTTGCCTCGTACAGCAGGGAGGCCTGGGCCCTAGACTGGCTCCGCTAGAGCTCCACGACCTCAGCTATTTTCCCTGACCTTTGACCCGTGCCCTCGTGAGTGTGTCATCTCTACTTCCACTTCTCTTCCCACCACACTGAATCCGCCACCTGCGGATACCTGAGCGTGGACATCAACATCTGTCACTGGCTGCAGTGTCACAGGTCACTAGGTGTCTAGGCTCAGGCTGACCTTGGCTGTCTTCTGCCCAGGCAAGGAGCCTAATCCTTCCAAGGAAATCAGGACACGTGCTCACTGGCCGACATCCTTTCTTTCATCCACACAGCGGTCTAGATGAGGGGAAAGAGGCCAGGTAGGCCAGGTGAAGGCTGAGTGTGGGGCCTAAGGCTTCTTTCCCAATCACCATGCTGACAGCCACCGGAAGGCTGGGCGGAACTTCTGACGCGGACGAGTCACAAACACTCAGCCAATGGGAGAGGTCCAGCCTAACCGGCCAGTTCCGCAGAGCCCTCCATTTTACCCATGGACAGACAACGGCCCCTTGCGTCTTTGGCCACAAAATCGAGGGCACCCAGGGAATAACTTCACAGTAGGCAACCCCTGATGTGAACACGTTCGACACACCGGGACAGCAGGCAGGTACCTCTTTTCCACTTACGCTAGGATATCACTAGGCAAGGCGCCCTTCCTCAGCATCTCTGGCCTCTCTGTATGTGTTCACTCAGAGGAATCTCTTCTTTCTACCCCTGAGACACATCACAAGTATGAGGGGCCTGAGAGAGAGCCTAGAGATGGAACGGGGGAGGGTTCCGGCTGTACTGCTTCCCCGTGGGTAGAAAATAGCAGGTAGTCTCTCTGGAAGGTCTTAGCTTCTGTTGACTGACACGCGCAATACAGTAGGGGCGGACCCTGGCCAGGTGGAGCTTGTGGGCAGATGCAACCTCTCCGGCGACGAATAATTGCGCTGCTGCTTTGTATGGTGAAAACCTCCCCCCGCCAAGGGGGACGGGTAGAGAACATTGACCCACACCCGCCAGGGGCCTTTCCTGGGACTAAAGATCCCAACGTGGTCTCAACGTCGTCACCCACTCAACACGCACCTTTCCTGCACACGTAATCCTGCCTTTCTCCGTCAGGGCCCTATCCTACCAGGAAAAAAAGCAAGCCGCTCAAAAAGGCCGATGCCAGGGAAATCGAGGAAACACTGCCAGTTCCCAAATTTTGGCTGTCTACATGTCCCCGCCTGCGGTGCAAGGCTGCCTATGCGGCCGGGCTCCGAAGGCAAGGCCGAAATCCTGGCAGCCTGGGCCCCAGCAGTGCAATGGTTGATGGACGTGGGGACACGGATGACCTGTTCGCCACATCCTTAGGCCCTTCACTGGCTCGCCATTCAGCTCCACCACGTCCACTACTGGCCCTGGCCTTTGCTTTGGCTGGTGCCCCATTAAACGTGTGCTCCGGAGCCATGTTTCTCCACCCATCACTAGCATCCTGCCACCAGGGGATATGTGAGTGTGGGAGTCACCATTTGTCACTGGCAGCAGTGTCACAAGTCACTAGACTTCCAGCTACCCGCTGACCTAGGCTGCCTTCTGCCCCAGGCAAGGTCCCGAATCCTTTATCCCAGATGCTGACACCTGGGCACTGGCGGACATTGATTTTTATCAACACAGAGGTCTGAGTGAGGGTCAGAGGGCCAGGTAGGTGAAGTCAAGGCCAGGTGGGCGGGGCTAAGGCTTCTTTGCCATCACCATAGAGACAGTCCCCCCACCGCAAGAGTGGGCGGAGCTTGGGATGGGCCTGCTGACAAGACTGAGCCAATGGCAGAGATCCGGCCCGCCAGGCAGATGACACAGGGCCCTCCATTGTGACCTATGACCCCTAGTGGCCACAGGATTTGAGCACACCCCGGGAAAGGCTACGCAGGCACAAGGGAGCCCCTGGTGCGGACTGCTTCAGGGCATTGGCAGAGCACGCCAGGTACCTCTTTCCCACTTTCCTGAGGATATCAGTAGGCAAGGCATCCCCACTCAGCATCTCTTGCCTCTCTCTGTCTCTCTCTGCTTGTCTTCGTTCTCTGAAATCTCTTCCTTCTCCCCCTTGTCACTTCACACCTTGGAGTGCCTGACAGAGGGCCTTGAGACGAAAGAACAAAGGGGGAAGGCCTCTGGCTCTACTGCTTGCCCATGGGGAGAGAAGTTCTGGTAGTCCATCTGGAAGGTCCAGAGAGTAGTGATTGATTGGGGAGCTACATCACGGGCGGACCTGGCCAGGTGAAGCTCCCTGACAAGTGGCAGCCTCTCCGGAGACTACTAATTCCGCTCCTAACATTCTATGCAAATAACCGGCTGAGTGCCATGGGCAGAAAACATTGACACATACCTGCCAGAGGCCTATTCTGAGTCTGAAGAGTCCACCCTGGTCTCCAGCAACTCATCATCTCAGCACACACTTTGCCTGCACGCATGGAAACCGCCTCTCTCCACGAATGTCTTCACCTGCTAGGAAACACACGATGTCACTCAGCCAAAGGAGAGCACAGGCAAAGTCAACTGAAGCCCCCATTTTCAAGATTTTGCCCTCTGCTGCTCCACAGCCTCCGGTGGCACACTGCATGTGCGTCACTTCTCGGTAGACAAGGCCCAAATCCGGGCATCCAGGGCCCCAGCCGTCCACAGTCTACGGATGGCGGCATATGGATCACCTCTTTGCCTCGTACAGCAGGGAGGCCTGGGCCCTAGACTGGCTCCGCTAGAGCTCCACGACCTCAGCTATTTTCCCTGACCTTTGACCCGTGCCCTCGTGAGTGTGTCATCTCTACTTCCACTTCTCTTCCCACCACACTGAATCCGCCACCTGCGGATACCTGAGCGTGGACATCAACATCTGTCACTGGCTGCAGTGTCACAGGTCACTAGGTGTCTAGGCTCAGGCTGACCTTGGCTGTCTTCTGCCCAGGCAAGGAGCCTAATCCTTCCAAGGAAATCAGGACACGTGCTCACTGGCCGACATCCTTTCTTTCATCCACACAGCGGTCTAGATGAGGGGAAAGAGGCCAGGTAGGCCAGGTGAAGGCTGAGTGTGGGGCCTAAGGCTTCTTTCCCAATCACCATGCTGACAGCCACCGGAAGGCTGGGCGGAACTTCTGACGCGGACGAGTCACAAACACTCAGCCAATGGGAGAGGTCCAGCCTAACCGGCCAGTTCCGCAGAGCCCTCCATTTTACCCATGGACAGACAACGGCCCCTTGCGTCTTTGGCCACAAAATCGAGGGCACCCAGGGAATAACTTCACAGTAGGCAACCCCTGATGTGAACACGTTCGACACACCGGGACAGCAGGCAGGTACCTCTTTTCCACTTACGCTAGGATATCACTAGGCAAGGCGCCCTTCCTCAGCATCTCTGGCCTCTCTGTATGTGTTCACTCAGAGGAATCTCTTCTTTCTACCCCTGAGACACATCACAAGTATGAGGGGCCTGAGAGAGAGCCTAGAGATGGAACGGGGGAGGGTTCCGGCTGTACTGCTTCCCCGTGGGTAGAAAATAGCAGGTAGTCTCTCTGGAAGGTCTTAGCTTCTGTTGACTGACACGCGCAATACAGTAGGGGCGGACCCTGGCCAGGTGGAGCTTGTGGGCAGATGCAACCTCTCCGGCGACGAATAATTGCGCTGCTGCTTTGTATGGTGAAAACCTCCCCCCGCCAAGGGGGATGGGTAGAGAACATTGACCCACACCCGCCAGGGGCCTTTCCTGGGACTAAAGATCCCAACGTGGTCTCAGCGTCGTCACCCACTCAACACACACCTTTCCTGCACACGTAATCCTGACTTTCTCCGTCAGGGCCCTATCCTACCAGGAAAAAAAGCAAGCCGCTCAAAAAGGCCGATGCCAGGGAAATCGAGGAAACACTGCCAGTTCCCAAATTTTGGCTGTCTACATGTCCCCGCCTGCGGTGCAAGGCTGCCTATGCGGCCGGGCTCCGAAGGCAAGGCCGAAATCCTGGCAGCCTGGGCCCCAGCAGTGCAATGGTTGATGGACGTGGGGACACGGATGACCTGTTCGCCACATCCTTAGGCCCTTCACTGGCTCGCCATTCAGCTCCACGACGTCCACTACTGGCCCTGGCCTTTGCTTTGGCTGGTGCCCCATTAAACGTGTGCTCCGGAGCCATGTTTCTCCACCCATCACTAGCATCCTGCCACCAGGGGATATGTGAGTGTGGGAGTCACCATTTGTCACTGGCAGCAGTGTCACAAGTCACTAGACTTCCAGCTACCCGCTGACCTAGGCTGCCTTCTGCCCCAGGCAAGGTCCCGAATCCTTTATCCCAGATGCTGACACCTGGGCACTGGCGGACATTGATTTTTATCAACACAGAGGTCTGAGTGAGGGTCAGAGGGCCAGGTAGGTGAAGTCAAGGCCAGGTAGGCGGGGCTGAGGCTTCTTTGCCATCACCATAGAGACAGTCCCCCCACCGCAAGAGTGGGCGGAGCTTGGGATGGGCCTGCTGACAAGACTGAGCCAATGGCAGAGATCCGGCCCGCCAGGCAGATGACACAGGGCCCTCCATTGTGACCTATGACCCCTAGTGGCCACAGGATTTGAGCACACCCCGGGAAAGGCTACACAGGCACAAGGGAGCCCCTGGTGCGGACTGCTTCAGGGCATTGGCAGAGCACGCCAGGTACCTCTTTCCCACTTTCCTGAGGATATCAGTAGGCAAGGCATCCCCACTCAGCATCTCTTGCCTCTCTCTGTCTCTCTCTGCTTGTCTTCGTTCTCTGAAATCTCTTCCTTCTCCCCCTTGTCACTTCACACCTTGGAGTGCCTGACAGAGGGCCTTGAGACGAAAGAACAAAGGGGGAAGGCCTCTGGCTCTACTGCTTGCCCATGGGGAGAGAAGTTCTGGTAGTCCATCTGGAAGGTCCAGAGAGTAGTGATTGATTGGGGAGCTACATCACGGGCGGACCTGGCCAGGTGAAGCTCCCTGACAAGTGGCAGCCTCTCCGGAGACTACTAATTCCGCTCCTAACATTCTATGCAAATAACCGGCTGAGTGCCATGGGCAGAAAACATTGACACATACCTGCCAGAGGCCTATTCTGAGTCTGAAGAGTCCACCCTGGTCTCCAGCAACTCATCATCTCAGCACACACTTTGCCTGCACGCATGGAAACCGCCTCTCTCCACGAATGTCTTCACCTGCTAGGAAACACACGATGTCACTCAGCCAAAGGAGAGCACAGGCAAAGTCAACTGAAGCCCCCATTTTCAAGATTTTGCCCTCTGCTGCTCCACAGCCTCCGGTGGCACACTGCATGTGCGTCACTTCTCGGTAGACAAGGCCGAAATCCGGGCATCCAGGGCCCCAGCCGTCCACAGTCTACGGATGGCGGCATATGGATCACCTCTTTGCCTCGTACAGCAGGGAGGCCTGGGCCCTAGACTGGCTCCGCTAGAGCTCCACGACCTCAGCTATTTTCCCTGACCTTTGACCCGTGCCCTCGTGAGTGTGTCGTCTCTACTTCCACTTCTCTTCCCACCACACTGAATCCGCCACCTGCGGATACCTCAGCGTGGACATCAACATCTATCACTGGCTGCAGTGTCACAGGTCACTAGGTGTCTAGGCTCAGGCTGACCTTGGCTGTCTTCTGCCCAGGCAAGGAGCCTAATCCTTCCAAGGAAATCAGGACACGTGCTCACTGGCCGAGATCCTTTCTTTCATCCACACAGCGGTCTAGATGAGGGGAAAGAGGCCAGGTAGGCCAGGTGAAGGCTGAGTGTGGGGCCTAAGGCTTCTTTCCCAATCACCATGGTGACAGCCACCGGAAGGCTGGGCGGAACTTCTGACGGGGACGAGTCACAAACACTCAGCCAATGGGAGAGGTCCAGTCTAACCGGCCAGTTCCGCAGAGCCCTCCATTTTACCCATGGACAGACAACGGCCCCTTGCGTCTTTGGCCACAAAATCGAGGGCACCCAGGGAATAACTTCACAGTAGGCAACCCCTGATGTGAACACGTTCGACACACCGGGACAGCAGGCAGGTACCTCTTTTCCACTTACGCTAGGATATCACTAGGCAAGGCGCCCTTCCTCAGCATCTCTGGCCTCTCTGTATGTGTTCACTCAGAGGAATCTCTTCGTTCTACCCCTGAGACACATCACAAGTATGACGGGCCTGAGAGAGAGCCTAGAGATGGAACGGGGGAGGGTTCCGGCTGTACTGCTTCCCCGTGGGTAGAAAATAGCAGGTAGTCTCTCTGGAAGGTCTTAGCTTCTGTTGACTGACACGCGCAATACAGTAGGGGCGGACCCTGGCCAGGTGGAGCTTGTGGGCAGATGCAACCTCTCCGGCGACGAATAATTGCGCTGCTGCTTTGTATGGTGAAAACCTCCCCCCGCCAAGGGGGATGGGTAGAGAACATTGACCCACACCCGCCAGGGGCCTTTCCTGGGACTAAAGATCCCAACATGGTCTCAACGTCGTCACCCACTCAACACGCACCTTTCCTGCACACGTAATCCTGCCTTTCTCCGTCAGGGCCCTATCCTACCAGGAAAAAAATCAAGCCACTCAAAAAGGCCGATGCCAGGGAAATCGAGGAAACACTGCCAGTTTCCAAATTTTTGCTGTCTACACGTCCCCGCCTCCGGTGCAAGGCTGCCTATGTGACCGGGCTCCGAAGGCAAGGCCGAAATCCTGGCAGCCTGGGCCCCAGCAGTCCAATGGTTGATGGACGTGGGGACACGGATGACCTGTTCGCCACATACAGGAGGGATCCTTGGGCCCTTCACTGGCTCGCCATTCAGCTCCACGACGTCCACTACTGGCCCTGGCCTTTGCTTTGGCTGGTGCCCCATTAAACGTGTGCTCCGGAGCCATGTTTCTCCACCCATCACTAGCATTCTGCCACCAGGGGATATGTGAGTGTGGGAGTCACCATTTGTCACTGGCAGCAGTGTCACAAGTCACTAGACTTCCAGCTACCCGCTGACCTAGGCTGCCTTCTGCCCCAGGCAAGGTCCCGAATCCTTTATCCCAGATGCTGACACCTGGGCACTGGCGGACATTGATTTTTATCAACACAGAGGTCTGAGTGAGGGTCAGAGGGCCAGGTAGGTGAAGTCAAGGCCAGGTGGGCGGGGCTGAGGCTTCTTTGCCATCACCATAGAGACAGTCCCCCCACCGCAAGAGTGGGCGGAGCTTGGGATGGGCCTGCTGACAAGACTGAGCCAATGGCAGAGATCCGGCCCGCCAGGCAGATGACACAGGGCCCTCCATTGTGACCTATGACCCCTAGTGGCCACAGGATTTGAGCACACCCCGGGAAAGGCTACGCAGGCACAAGGGAGCCCCTGGTGCGGACTGCTTCAGGGCATTGGCAGAGCACGCCAGGTACCTCTTTCCCACTTTCCTGAGGATATCAGTAGGCAAGGCATCCCCACTCAGCATCTCTTGCCTCTCTCTGTCTCTCTCTGCTTGTCTTCGTTCTCTGAAATCTCTTCCTTCTCCCCCTTGTCACTTCACACCTTGGAGTGCCTGACAGAGGGCCTAGAGACCAAAGAGCAAAGTGGGAAGGCCTCTGGCTCTACTGCTTGCCCATGGGGAGAGAAGTTCTGGGAGTCTATCTGGAAGGTCTAGAGAGTAGTGATTGATTGGGGAGCTACATCACGGGCGGACCTGGCCAGGTGAAGCTTGACATCACCGTGGGACCTGGCCAGGTGAAGCTCGCTGACAAGTGGCAGCCTCTCCGGAGACTACTAATTCCGCTGCTAACATTCTGTGCCAATAACCGGCTGAGTGCCATGGGCAGAAAACATTGACACGTACCTGCCAGAGGCCTATTCTGGGTCTGAAGAGTCCACCCTGGTCTCCAGCAACTCATCATCTCAGCACACACTTTGCCTGCACGCATGGAAACAGCCTCTCTCCACGAATATCTTCACCTGCTAGGAAACACACGATGTCACTCAGCCAAAGGAGAGCACAGGCAAAGTCAACTGAAGCCCCCATTTTCAAGATTTTGCCCTCTGCTGCTCCACAGCCTCCGGTGGCACACTGCATCTGCGTCACTTCTCGGTAGACGAGGCCGAAATCCGGGCATCCAGGGCCCCAGCCGTCCAGAGTCTACGGATGGCGGCATATGGATCACCTCTTTGCCTCGTACAGCAGGGAGGCCTGGGCCCTAGACTGGCTCCGCTAGAGCTCCACGACCTCAGCTATTTTCCCTGACCTTTGGCCCGTGCCCTCGTGAGTGTGTCATCTCTACTTCCACTTCTCTTCCCACCACACTGAATCCGCCACCTGCGGATACCTCAGCGTGGACATCAACATCTGTCACTGGCTGCAGTGTCACAGGTCACTAGGTGTCTAGGCTCAGGCTGACCTTGGCTGTCTTCTGCCCAGGCAAGGAGCCTAATCCTTCCAAGGAAATCAGGACACGTGCTCACTGGCCGACATCCTTTCTTTCATCCACACAGCGGTCTAGATGAGGGGAAAGAGGCCAGGTAGGCCAGGTGAAGGCTGAGTGTGGGGCCTAAGGCTTCTTTCCCAATCACCGCGGTGACAGCCACCGGAAGGCTGGGCGGAACTTCTGACGGGGACGAGTCACAAACACTCAGCCAATAGGAGAGGTCCAGCCTAACCGGCCAGTTCCGCAGAGCCCTCCATTTTACCCATGGACAGACAACGGCCCCTTGCGTCTTTGGCCACAAAATCCAGGGCACCCAAGGAATAACTTCACAGTAGGCAACCCCTGATGTGAACACGTTCGACACACTGGGACAGCAGGCAGGTACCTCTTTTCCACTTACGCTAGGATATCACTAGGCAAGGCGCCCTTCCTCAGCATCTCTGGCCTCTCTGTATGTGTTCACTCAGAGGAATCTCTTCATTCTACCCCTGAGACACATCACAAGTATGAGGGGCCTGAGAGAGAGTCTAGAGATGGAACGGGGGAGGCTTCTGGCTGTACTGCTTCCCCGTGGGGACAGAATAGCAGGTAGTCTCTCTGGAAGGTCTTAGCTTCTGTTGACTGACACGCGCAATACAGTAGGGGCGGACCCTGGCCAGGTGGAGCTTGTGGGCAGATGCAACCTCTCCGGCGACGAATAATTGCGCTGCTGCTTTGTATGGTGAAAACCTCCCCCCGCCAAGGGGGATGGGTAGAGAACATTGACCCACACCCGCCAGGGGCCTTTCCTGGGACTAAAGATCCCAACGTGGTCTCAACGTCGTCACCCTCTCAACACACACCTTTCCTGCACACCTAATCCTGCCTTTCTCTGTCACGGCCCTATCCTACCAGGAAAAAAAGCAAGCCGCTCAAAAAGGCCGATGCCAGGGAAATCGAGGAAACACTGCCAGTTCCCAAATTTTGGCTGTCTACATGTCCCCGCCTGCGGTGCAAGGCTGCCTATGCGGCCGGGCTCCGAAGGCAAGGCCGAAATCCTGGCAGCCTGGGCCCCAGCAGTGCAATGGTTGATGGACGTGGGGACACGGATGACCTGTTCGCCACATCCTTAGGCCCTTCACTGGCTCGCCATTCAGCTCCACGACGTCCACTACTGGCCCTGGCCTTTGCTTTGGCTGGTGCCCCATTAAACGTGTGCTCCGGAGCCATGTTTCTCCACCCATCACTAGCATCCTGCCACCAGGGGATATGTGAGTGTGGGAGTCACCATTTGTCACGGGCAGCAGTGTCACAAGTCACTAGACTTCCAGCTACCCGCTGACCTAGGCTGCCTTCTGCCCCAGGCAAGGTCCCGAATCCTTTATCCCAGATGCTGACACCTGGGCACTGGCGGACATTGATTTTTATCAACACAGAGGTCTGAGTGAGGGTCAGAGGGCCAGGTAGGTGAAGTCAAGGCCAGGTGGGCGGGGCTAAGGCTTCTTTGCCATCACCATAGAGACAGTCCCCCCACCGCAAGAGTGGGCGGAGCTTGGGATGGGCCTGCTGACAAGACTGAGCCAATGGCAGAGATCCGGCCCGCCAGGCAGATGACACAGGGCCCTCCATTGTGACCTATGACCCCTAGTGGCCACAGGATTTGAGCACACCCCGGGAAAGGCTACGCAGGCACAAGGGAGCCCCTGGTGCGGACTGCTTCAGGGCATTGGCAGAGCACGCCAGGTACCTCTTTCCCACTTTCCTGAGGATATCAGTAGGCAAGGCATCCCCACTCAGCATCTCTTGCCTCTCTCTGTCTCTCTCTGCTTGTCTTCGTTCTCTGAAATCTCTTCCTTCTCCCCCTTGTCACTTCACACCTTGGAGTGCCTGACAGAGGGCCTTGAGACGAAAGAACAAAGGGGGAAGGCCTCTGGCTCTACTGCTTGCCCATGGGTAGAGAAGTTCTGGTAGTCCATCTGGAAGGTCCAGAGAGTAGTGATTGATTGGGGAGCTACATCACGGGCGGACCTGGCCAGGTGAAGCTCCCTGACAAGTGGCAGCCTCTCCGGAGACTACTAATTCCGCTCCTAACATTCTATGCAAATAACCGGCTGAGTGCCATGGGCAGAAAACATTGACACATACCTGCCAGAGGCCTATTCTGAGTCTGAAGAGTCCACCCTGGTCTCCAGCAACTCATCATCTCAGCACACACTTTGCCTGCACGCATGGAAACCGCCTCTCTCCACGAATGTCTTCACCTGCTAGGAAACACACCATGTCACTCAGCCAAAGGAGAGCACAGGCAAAGTCAACTGAAGCCTCCGTTTTCAAGATTTTGCCCTCTGCTGCTCCACAGCCTCCGGTGGCACACTGCATGTGCGTCACTTCTCGGTAGACAAGGCCGAAATCCGGGCATCCAGGGCCCCAGCCGTCCACAGTCTACGGATGGCGGCATATGGATCACCTCTTTGCCTCGTACAGCAGGGAGGCCTGGGCCCTAGACTGGCTCCGCTAGAGCTCCACGACCTCAGCTATTTTCCCTGACCTTTCACCCGTGCCCTCGTGAGTGTGTCGTCTCTACTTCCACTTCTCTTCCCACCACACTGAATCCGCCACCTGCGGATACCTGAGCATGGACATCAACATCTATCACTGGCTGCAGTGTCACAGGTCACTAGCTGTCTAGGCTCAGGCTGACCTTGGCTGTCTTCTGCCCAGGCAAGGAGCCTAATCCTTCCAAGGAAATCAGGACACGTGCTCACTGGCCGACATCCTTTCTTTCATCCACACAGCGGTCTAGATGAGGGGAAAGAGGCCAGGTAGGCCAGGTGAAGGCTGAGTGTGGGGCCTAAGGCTTCTTTCCCAATCACCATGGTGACAGCCACCGGAAGGCTGGGCGGAACTTCTGACGGGGACGAGTCACAAACACTCAGCCAATAGGAGAGGTCCAGCCTAACCGGCCAGTTCCGCAGAGCCCTCCATTTTACCCATGGACAGACAACGGCCCCTTGAGTCTTTGGCCACAAAATCGAGGGCACCCAGGGAATAACTTCACAGTAGGCAACCCCTGATGTGAACACGTTCGACACACCGGGACAGCAGGCAGGTACCTCTTTTCCACTTACGCTAGGATATCACTAGGCAAGGCGCCCTTCCTCAGCATCTCTGGCCTCTCTGTATGTGTTCACTCAGAGGAATCTCTTCGTTCTACCCCTGAGACACATCACAAGTATGACGGGCCTGAGAGAGAGCCTAGAGATGGAACGGGGGAGGGTTCCGGCTGTACTGCTTCCCCGTGGGTAGAAAATAGCAGGTAGTCTCTCTGGAAGGTCTTAGCTTCTGTTGACTGACACGCGCAATACAGTAGGGGCGGACCCTGGCCAGGTGGAGCTTGTGGGCAGATGCAACCTCTCCGGCGACGAATAATTGCGCTGCTGCTTTGTATGGTGAAAACCTCCCCCCGCCAAGGGGGATGGGTAGAGAACATTGACCCACACCCGCCAGGGGCCTTTCCTGGGACTAAAGATCCCAACGTGGTCTCAACGTCGTCACCCACTCAACACGCACCTTTCCTGCACACGTAATCCTGCCTTTCTCCGTCAGGGCCCTATCCTACCAGGAAAAAAATCAAGCCACTCAAAAAGGCCGATGCCAGGGAAATCGAGGAAACACTGCCAGTTTCCAAATTTTTGCTGTCTACACGTCCCCGCCTCCGGTGCAAGGCTGCCTATGTGACCGGGCTCCGAAGGCAAGGCCGAAATCCTGGCAGCCTGGGCCCCAGCAGTCCAATGGTTGATGGACGTGGGGACACGGATGACCTGTTCGCCACATACAGGAGGGATCCTTGGGCCCTTCACTGGCTCGCCATTCAGCTCCACGACGTCCACTACTGGCCCTGGCCTTTGCTTTGGCTGGTGCCCCATTAAACGTGTGCTCCGGAGCGATGTTTCTCCACCCATCACTAGCATTCTGCCACCAGGGGATATGTGAGTGTGGGAGTCACCATTTGTCACTGGCAGCAGTGTCACAAGTCACTAGACTTCCAGCTACCCGCTGACCTAGGCTGCCTTCTGCCCCAGGCAAGGTCCCGAATCCTTTATCCCAGATGCTGACACCTGGGCACTGGCGGACATTGATTTTTATCAACACAGAGGTCTGAGTGAGGGTCAGAGGGCCAGGTAGGTGAAGTCAAGGCCAGGTGGGCGGGGCTGAGGCTTCTTTGCCATCACCATAGAGACAGTCCCCCCACCGCAAGAGTGGGCGGAGCTTGGGATGGGCCTGGTGACAAGACTGAGCCAATGGCAGAGATCCGGCCCGCCAGGCAGATGACACAGGGCCCTCCATTGTGACCTATGACCCCTAGTGGCCACAGGATTTGAGCACACCCCGGGAAAGGCTACGCAGGCACAAGGGAGCCCCTGGTGCGGACTGCTTCAGGGCATTGGCAGAGCACGCCAGGTACCTCTTTCCCACTTTCCTGAGGATATCAGTAGGCAAGGCATCCCCACTCAGCATCTCTTGCCTCTCTCTGTCTCTCTCTGCTTGTCTTCGTTCTCTGAAATCTCTTCCTTCTCCCCCTTGTCACTTCACACCTTGGAGTGCCTGACAGAGGGCCTAGAGACCAAAGAGCAAAGGGGGAAGGCCTCTGGCTCTACTGCTTGCCCATGGGGAGAGAAGTTCTGGGAGTCTATCTGGAAGGTCTAGAGAGTAGTGATTGATTGGGGAGCTACATCACGGGCGGACCTGGCCAGGTGAAGCTTGACATCACCGTGGGACCTGGCCAGGTGAAGCTCGCTGACAAGTGGCAGCCTCTCCGGAGACTACTAATTCCGCTGCTAACATTCTGTGCCAATAACCGGCTGAGTGCCATGGGCAGAAAACATTGACACGTACCTGCCAGAGGCCTATTCTGGGTCTGAAGAGTCCACCCTGGTCTCCAGCAACTCATCATCTCAGCACACACTTTGCCTGCACGCATGGAAACAGCCTCTCTCCACGAATATCTTCACCTGCTAGGAAACACACGATGTCACTCAGCCAAAGGAGAGCACAGGCAAAGTCAACTGAAGCCCCCATTTTCAAGATTTTGCCCTCTGCTGCTCCACAGCCTCCGGTGGCACACTGCATCTGCGTCACTTCTCGGTAGACGAGGCCGAAATCCGGGCATCCAGGGCCCCAGCCGTCCAGAGTCTACGGATGGCGGCATATGGATCACCTCTTTGCCTCGTACAGCAGGGAGGCCTGGGCCCTAGACTGGCTCCGCTAGAGCTCCACGACCTCAGCTATTTTCCCTGACCTTTGGCCCGTGCCCTCGTGAGTGTGTCATCTCTACTTCCACTTCTCTTCCCACCACACTGAATCCGCCACCTGCGGATACCTCAGCGTGGACATCAACATCTGTCACTGGCTGCAGTGTCACAGGTCACTAGGTGTCTAGGCTCAGGCTGACCTTGGCTGTCTTCTGCCCAGGCAAGGAGCCTAATCCTTCCAAGGAAATCAGGACACGTGCTCACTGGCCGACATCCTTTCTTTCATCCACACAGCGGTCTAGATGAGGGGAAAGAGGCCAGGTAGGCCAGGTGAAGGCTGAGTGTGGGGCCTAAGGCTTCTTTCCCAATCACCGCGGTGACAGCCACCGGAAGGCTGGGCGGAACTTCTGACGGGGACGAGTCACAAACACTCAGCCAATAGGAGAGGTCCAGCCTAACCGGCCAGTTCCGCAGAGCCCTCCATTTTACCCATGGACAGACAACGGCCCCTTGCGTCTTTGGCCACAAAATCCAGGGCACCCAGGGAATAACTTCACAGTAGGCAACCCCTGATGTGAACACGTTCGACACACTGGGACAGCAGGCAGGTACCTCTTTTCCACTTACGCTAGGATATCACTAGGCAAGGCGCCCTTCCTCAGCATCTCTGGCCTCTCTGTATGTGTTCACTCAGAGGAATCTCTTCATTCTACCCCTGAGACACATCACAAGTATGAGGGGCCTGAGAGAGAGTCTAGAGATGGAACGGGGGAGGCTTCTGGCTGTACTGCTTCCCCGTGGGGACAGAATAGCAGGTAGTCTCTCTGGAAGGTCTTAGCTTCTGTTGACTGACACGCGCAATACAGTAGGGGCGGACCCTGGCCAGGTGGAGCTTGTGGGCAGATGCAACCTCTCCGGCGACGAATAATTGCGCTGCTGCTTTGTATGGTGAAAACCTCCCCCCGCCAAGGGGGATGGGTAGAGAACATTGACCCACACCCGCCAGGGGCCTTTCCTGGGACTAAAGATCCCAACGTGGTCTCAACGTAGTCACCCACTCAACACACACCTTTCCTGCACACCTAATCCTGCCTTTCTCTGTCACGGCCCTATCCTACCAGGAAAAAAAGCAAGCCGCTCAAAAAGGCCGATGCCAGGGAAATCGAGGAAACACTGCCAGTTCCCAAATTTTGGCTGTCTACATGTCCCCGCCTGCGGTGCAAGGCTGCCTATGCGGCCGGGCTCCGAAGGCAAGGCCGAAATCCTGGCAGCCTGGGCCCCAGCAGTGCAATGGTTGATGGACGTGGGGACACGGATGACCTGTTCGCCACATCCTTAGGCCCTTCACTGGCTCGCCATTCAGCTCCACGACGTCCACTACTGGCCCTGGCCTTTGCTTTGGCTGGTGCCCCATTAAACGTGTGCTCCGGAGCGATGTTTCTCCACCCATCACTAGCATCCTGCCACCAGGGGATATGTGAGTGTGGGAGTCACCATTTGTCACTGGCAGCAGTGTCACAAGTCACTAGACTTCCAGCTACCCGCTGACCTAGGCTGCCTTCTGCCCCAGGCAAGGTCCCGAATCCTTTATCCCAGATGCTGACACCTGGGCACTGGCGGACATTGATTTTTATCAACACAGAGGTCTGAGTGAGGGTCAGAGGGCCAGGTAGGTGAAGTCAAGGCCAGGTGGGCGGGGCTAAGGCTTCTTTGCCATCACCATAGAGACAGTCCCCCCACCGCAAGAGTGGGCGGAGCTTGGGATGGGCCTGCTGACAAGACTGAGCCAATGGCAGAGATCCGGCCCGCCAGGCAGATGACACAGGGCCCTCCATTGTGACCTATGACCCCTAGTGGCCACAGGATTTGAGCACACCCCGGGAAAGGCTACGCAGGCACAAGGGAGCCCCTGGTGCGGACTGCTTCAGGGCATTGGCAGAGCACGCCAGGTACCTCTTTCCCACTTTCCTGAGGATATCAGTAGGCAAGGCATCCCCACTCAGCATCTCTTGCCTCTCTCTGTCTCTCTCTGCTTGTCTTCGTTCTCTGAAATCTCTTCCTTCTCCCCCTTGTCACTTCACACCTTGGAGTGCCTGACAGAGGGCCTTGAGACGAAAGAACAAAGGGGGAAGGCCTCTGGCTCTACTGCTTGCCCATGGGGAGAGAAGTTCTGGTAGTCCATCTGGAAGGTCCAGAGAGTAGTGATTGATTGGGGAGCTACATCACGGGCGGACCTGGCCAGGTGAAGCTCCCTGACAAGTGGCAGCCTCTCCGGAGACTACTAATTCCGCTCCTAACATTCTATGCAAATAACCGGCTGAGTGCCATGGGCAGAAAACATTGACACGTACCTGCCAGAGGCCTATTCTGGGTCTGAAGAGTCCACCCTGGTCTCCAGCAACTCATCATCTCAGCACACACTTTGCCTGCACGCATGGAAACCGCCTCTCTCCACGAATGTCTTCACCTGCTAGGAAACACACCATGTCACTCAGCCAAAGGAGAGCACAGGCAAAGTCAACTGAAGCCCCCATTTTCAAGATTTTGCCCTCTGCTGCTCCACAGCCTCCGGTGGCACACTGCATGTGCGTCACTTCTCGGTAGACAAGGCCGAAATCCGGGCATCCAGGGCCCTAGCCGTCCACAGTCTACGGATGGCGGCATATGGATCACCTCTTTGCCTCGTACAGCAGGGAGGCCTGGGCCCTAGACTGGCTCCGCTAGAGCTCCACGACCTCAGCTATTTTCCCTGACCTTTGACCCGTGCCCTCGTGAGTGTGTCGTCTCTACTTCCACTTCTCTTCCCACCACACTGAATCCGCCACCTGCGGATACCTGAGCGTGGACATCAACATCTATCACTGGCTGCAGTGTCACAGGTCACTAGGTGTCTAGGCTCAGGCTGACCTTGGCTGTCTTCTGCCCAGGCAAGGAGCCTAATCCTTCCAAGGAAATCAGGACACGTGCTCACTGGCCGACATCCTTTCTTTCATCCACACAGCGGTCTAGATGAGGGGAAAGAGGCCAGGTAGGCCAGGTGAAGGCTGAGTGTGGGGCCTAAGGCTTCTTTCCCAATCACCATGCTGACAGCCACCGGAAGGCTGGGCGGAACTTCTGACGGGGACGAGTCACAAACACTCAGCCAATGGGAGAGGTCCAGTCTAACCGGCCAGTTCCGCAGAGCCCTCCATTTTACCCATGGACAGACAACGGCCCCTTGCGTCTTTGGCCACAAAATCGAGGGCACCCAGGGAATAACTTCACAGTAGGCAACCCCTGATGTGAACACGTTCGACACACCGGGACAGCAGGCAGGTACCTCTTTTCCACTTACGCTAGGATATCACCAGGCAAGGCGCCCTTCCTCAGCATCTCTGGCCTCTCTGTATGTGTTCACTCAGAGGAATCTCTTCTTTCTACCCCTGAGACACATCACAAGTATGAGGGGCCTGAGAGAGAGCCTAGAGATGGAACGGGGGAGGGTTCCGGCTGTACTGCTTCCCCGTGGGTAGAAAATAGCAGGTAGTCTCTCTGGAAGGTCTTAGCTTCTGTTGACTGACACGTGCAATACAGTAGGGGCGGACCCTGGCCAGGTGGAGCTTGTGGGCAGATGCAACCTCTCCGGCGACGAATAATTGCGCTGCTGCTTTGTATGGTGAAAACCTCCCCCCGCCAAGGGGGATGGGTAGAGAACATTGACCCACACCCGCCAGGGGCCTTTCCTGGGACTAAAGATCCCAACGTGGTCTCAACGTCGTCACCCACTCAACACACACCTTTCCTGCACACGTAATCCTGCCTTTCTCCGTCAGGGCCCTATCCTACCAGGAAAAAAAGCAAGCCGCTCAAAAAGGCCGATGCCAGGGAAATCGAGGAAACACTGCCAGTTCCCAAATTTTGGCTGTCTACATGTCCCCGCCTGCGGTGCAAGGCTGCCTATGTGGCCGGGCTCCGAAGGCAAGGCCGAAATCCTGGCAGCCTGGGCCCCAGCAGTGCAATGGTTGATGGACGTGGGGACACGGATGACCTGTTCGCCACATCCTTAGGCCCTTCACTGGCTCGCCATTCAGCTCCACCACGTCCACTACTGGCCCTGGCCTTTGCTTTGGCTGGTGCCCCATTAAACGTGTGCTCCGGCGCGATGTTTCTCCACCCATCACTAGCATCCTGCCACCAGGGGATATGTGAGTGTGGGAGTCACCATTTGTCACTGGCAGCAGTGTCACAAGTCACTAGACTTCCAGCTACCCGCTGACCTAGGCTGCCTTCTGCCCCAGGCAAGGTCCCGAATCCTTTATCCCAGATGCTGACACCTGGGCACTGGCGGACATTGATTTTTATCAACACAGAGGTCTGAGTGAGGGTCAGAGGGCCAGGTAGGTGAAGTCAAGGCCAGGTGGGCGGGGCTAAGGCTTCTTTGCCATCACCATAGAGACAGTCCCCCCACCGCAAGAGTGGGCGGAGCTTGGGATGGGCCTGCTGACAAGACTGAGCCAATGGCAGAGATCCGGCCCGCCAGGCAGATGACACAGGGCCCTCCATTGTGACCTATGACCCCTAGTGGCCACAGGATTTGAGCACACCCCGGGAAAGGCTACGCAGGCACAAGGGAGCCCCTGGTGCGGACTGCTTCAGGGCATTGGCAGAGCACGCCAGGTACCTCTTTCCCACTTTCCTGAGGATATCAGTAGGCAAGGCATCCCCACTCAGCATCTCTTGCCTCTCTCTGTCTCTCTCTGCTTGTCTTCGTTCTCTGAAATCTCTTCCTTCTCCCCCTTGTCACTTCACACCTTGGAGTGCCTGACAGAGGGCATTGAGACGAAAGAACAAAGGGGGAAGGCCTCTGGCTCTACTGCTTGCCCATGGGGAGAGAAGTTCTGGTAGTCCATCTGGAAGGTCCAGAGAGTAGTGATTGATTGGGGAGCTACATCACGGGCGGACCTGGCCAGGTGAAGCTCCCTGACAAGTGGCAGCCTCTCCGGAGACTACTAATTCCGCTCCTAACATTCTATGCAAATAACCGGCTGAGTGCCATGGGCAGAAAACATTGACACATACCTGCCAGAGGCCTATTCTGAGTCTGAAGAGTCCACCCTGGTCTCCAGCAACTCATCATCTCAGCACACACTTTGCCTGCACGCATGGAAACCGCCTCTCTCCACGAATGTCTTCACCTGCTAGGAAACACACGATGTCACTCAGCCAAAGGAGAGCACAGGCAAAGTCAACTGAAGCCCCCATTTTCAAGATTTTGCCCTCTGCTGCTCCACAGCCTCCGGTGGCACACTGCATGTGCGTCACTTCTCGGTAGACAAGGCCGAAATCCGGGCATCCAGGGCCCCAGCCGTCCACAGTCTACGGATGGCGGCATATGGATCACCTCTTTGCCTCGTACAGCAGGGAGGCCTGGGCCCTAGACTGGCTCTGCTAGAGCTCCACGACCTCAGCTATTTTCCCTGACCTTTGACCCGTGCCCTCGTGAGTGTGTCGTCTCTACTTCCACTTCTCTTCCCACCACACTGAATCCGCCACCTGCGGATACCTGAGCATGGACATCAACATCTATCACTGGCTGCAGTGTCACAGGTCACTAGGTGTCTAGGCTCAGGCTGACCTTGGCTGTCTTCTGCCCAGGCAAGGAGCCTAATCCTTCCAAGGAAATCAGGACACGTGCTCACTGGCCGACATCCTTTCTTTCATCCACACAGCGGTCTAGATGAGGGGAAAGAGGCCAGGTAGGCCAGGTGAAGGCTGAGTGTGGGGCCTAAGGCTTCTTTCCCAATCACCATGGTGACAGCCACCGGAAGGCTGGGCGGAACTTCTGACGGGGACGAGTCACAAACACTCAGCCAATAGGAGAGGTCCAGCCTAACCGGCCAGTTCCGCAGAGCCCTCCATTTTACCCATGGACAGACAACGGCCCCTTGCGTCTTTGGCCACAAAATCGAGGGCACCCAGGGAATAACTTCACAGTAGGCAACCCCTGATGTGAACACGTTCGACACACCGGGACAGCAGGCAGGTACCTCTTTTCCACTTACGCTAGGATATCACTAGGCAAGGCGCCCTTCCTCAGCATCTCCGGCCTCTCTGTAGGTGTTCACTCAGAGGAATCTCTTCTTTCTACCCCTGAGACACATCACAAGTATGAGGGGCCTGAGAGAGAGCCTAGAGATGGAACGGGGGAGGGTTCCGGCTGTACTGCTTCCCCGTGGGTAGAAAATAGCAGGTAGTCTCTCTGGAAGGTCTTAGCTTCTGTTGACTGACACGCGCAATACAGTAGGGGCGGACCCTGGCCAGGTGGAGCTTGTGGGCAGATGCAACCTCTCCGGCGACGAATAATTGCGCTGCTGCTTTGTATGGTGAAAACCTCCCCCCGCCAAGGAGGATGGGTAGAGAACATTGACCCACACCCGCCAGGGGCCTTTCCTGGGACTAAAGATCCCAACGTGGTCTCAACGTAGTCACCCACTCAACACACACCTTTCCTGCACACGTAATCCTGCCTTTCTCCGTCAGGGCCCTATCCTACCAGGAAAAAAAGCAAGCCGCTCAAAAAGGCCGATGCCAGGGAAATCGAGGAAACACTGCCAGTTCCCAAATTTTGGCTGTCTACATGTCCCCGCCTGCGGTGCAAGGCTGCCTATGCGGCCGGGCTCCGAAGGCAAGGCCGAAATCCTGGCAGCCTGGGCCCCAGCAGTGCAATGGTTGATGGACGTGGGGACACGGATGACCTGTTCGCCACATCCTTAGGCCCTTCACTGGCTCGCCATTCAGCTCCACGACGTCCACTACTGGCCCTGGCCTTTGCTTTGGCTGGTGCCCCATTAAACGTGTGCTCCGGAGCGATGTTTCTCCACCCATCACTAGCATCCTGCCACCAGGGGATATGTGAGTGTGGGAGTCACCATTTGTCACTGGCAGCAGTGTCACAAGTCACTAGACTTCCAGCTACCCGCTGACCTAGGCTGCCTTCTGCCCCAGGCAAGGTCCCGAATCCTTTATCCCAGATGCTGACACCTGGGCACTGGCGGACATTGATTTTTATCAACACAGAGGTCTGAGTGAGGGTCAGAGGGCCAGGTAGGTGAAGTCAAGGCCAGGTGGGCGGGGCTAAGGCTTCTTTGCCATCACCATAGAGACAGTCCCCCCACCGCAAGAGTGGGCGGAGCTTGGGATGGGCCTGCTGACAAGACTGAGCCAATGGCAGAGATCCGGCCCGCCAGGCAGATGACACAGGGCCCTCCATTGTGACCTATGACCCCTAGTGGCCACAGGATTTGAGCACACCCCGGGAAAGGCTACGCAGGCACAAGGGAGCCCCTGGTGCGGACTGCTTCAGGGCATTGGCAGAGCACGCCAGGTACCTCTTTCCCACTTTCCTGAGGATATCAGTAGGCAAGGCATCCCCACTCAGCATCTCTTGCCTCTCTCTGTCTCTCTCTGCTTGTCTTCGTTCTCTGAAATCTCTTCCTTCTCCCCCTTGTCACTTCACACCTTGGAGTGCCTGACAGAGGGCCTTGAGACGAAAGAACAAAGGGGGAAGGCCTCTGGCTCTACTGCTTGCCCATGGGGAGAGAAGTTCTGGTAGTCCATCTGGAAGGTCCAGAGAGTAGTGATTGATTGGGGAGCTACATCACGGGCGGACCTGGCCAGGTGAAGCTCCCTGACAAGTGGCAGCCTCTCCGGAGACTACTAATTCCGCTCCTAACATTCTATGCAAATAACCGGCTGAGTGCCATGGGCAGAAAACATTGACACGTACCTGCCAGAGGCCTATTCTGGGTCTGAAGAGTCCACCCTGGTCTCCAGCAACTCATCATCTCAGCACACACTTTGCCTGCACGCATGGAAACCGCCTCTCTCCACGAATGTCTTCACCTGCTAGGAAACACACGATGTCACTCAGCCAAAGGAGAGCACAGGCAAAGTCAACTGAAGCCCCCATTTTCAAGATTTTGCCCTCTGCTGCTCCACAGCCTCCGGTGGCACACTGCATGTGCGTCACTTCTCGGTAGACAAGGCCGAAATCCGGGCATCCAGGGCCCCAGCCGTCCACAGTCTACGGATGGCGGCATATGGATCACCTCTTTGCCTCGTACAGCAGGGAGGCCTGGGCCCTAGACTGGCTCCGCTAGAGCTCCACGACCTCAGCTATTTTCCCTGACCTTTGACCCGTGCCCTCGTGAGTGTGTCGTCTCTACTTCCACTTCTCTTCCCACCACACTGAATCCGCCACCTGCGGATACCTGAGCGTGGACATCAACATCTATCACTGGCTGCAGTGTCACAGGTCACTAGGTGTCTAGGCTCAGGCTGACCTTGGCTGTCTTCTGCCCAGGCAAGGAGCCTAATCCTTCCAAGGAAATCAGGACACGTGCTCACTGGCCGACATCCTTTCTTTCATCCACACAGCGGTCTAGATGAGGGGAAAGAGGCCAGGTAGGCCAGGTGAAGGCTGAGTGTGGGGCCTAAGGCTTCTTTCCCAATCACCATGGTGACAGCCACCGGAAGGCTGGGCGGAACTTCTGACGGGGACGAGTCACAAACACTCAGCCAATGGGAGAGGTCCAGTCTAACCGGCCAGTTCCGCAGAGCCCTCCATTTTACCCATGGACAGACAACGGCCCCTTGCGTCTTTGGCCACAAAATCGAGGGCACCCAGGGAATAACTTCACAGTAGGCAACCCCTGATGTGAACACGTTCGACACACCGGGACAGCAGGCAGGTACCTCTTTTCCACTTACGCTAGGATATCACTAGGCAAGGCGCCCTTCCTCAGCATCTCCGGCCTCTCTGTATGTGTTCACTCAGAGGAATCTCTTCTTTCTACCCCTGAGACACATCACAAGTATGAGGGGCCTGAGAGAGAGCCTAGAGATGGAACGGGGGAGGGTTCCGGCTGTACTGCTTCCCCGTGGGTAGAAAATAGCAGGTAGTCTCTCTGGAAGGTCTTAGCTTCTGTTGACTGACACGTGCAATACAGTAGGGGCGGACCCTGGCCAGGTGGAGCTTGTGGGCAGATGCAACCTCTCCGGCGACGAATAATTGCGCTGCTGCTTTGTATGGTGAAAACCTCCCCCCGCCAAGGGGGATGGGTAGAGAACATTGACCCACACCCGCCAGGGGCCTTTCCTGGGACTAAAGATCCCAACGTGGTCTCAACGTCGTCACCCACTCAACACACACCTTTCCTGCACACGTAATCCTGCCTTTCTCCGTCAGGGCCCTATCCTACCAGGAAAAAAAGCAAGCCGCTCAAAAAGGCCGATGCCAGGGAAATCGAGGAAACACTGCCAGTTCCCAAATTTTGGCTGTCTACATGTCCCCGCCTGCGGTGCAAGGCTGCCTATGTGGCCGGGCTCCGAAGGCAAGGCCGAAATCCTGGCAGCCTGGGCCCCAGCAGTGCAATGGTTGATGGACGTGGGGACACGGATGACCTGTTCGCCACATCCTTAGGCCCTTCACTGGCTCGCCATTCAGCTCCACGACGTCCACTACTGGCCCTGGCCTTTGCTTTGGCTGGTGCCCCATTAAACGTGTGCTCCGGAGCCATGTTTCTCCACCCATCACTAGCATCCTGCCACCAGGGGATATGTGAGTGTGGGAGTCACCATTTGTCACTGGCAGCAGTGTCACAAGTCACTAGACTTCCAGCTACCCACTGACCTAGGCTGCCTTCTGCCCCAGGCAAGGTCCCGAATCCTTTATCCCAGATGCTGACACCTGGGCACTGGCGGACATTGATTTTTATCAACACAGAGGTCTGAGTGAGGGTCAGAGGGCCAGGTAGGTGAAGTCAAGGCCAGGTGGGCGGGGCTAAGGCTTCTTTGCCATCACCATAGAGACAGTCCCCCCACCGCAAGAGTGGGCGGAGCTTGGGATGGGCCTGCTGACAAGACTGAGCCAATGGCAGAGATCCGGCCCGCCAGGCAGATGACACAGGGCCCTCCATTGTGACCTATGACCCCTAGTGGCCACAGGATTTGAGCACACCCCGGGAAAGGCTACGCAGGCACAAGGGAGCCCCTGGTGCGGACTGCTTCAGGGCATTGGCAGAGCACGCCAGGTACCTCTTTCCCACTTTCCTGAGGATATCAGTAGGCAAGGCATCCCCACTCAGCATCTCTTGCCTCTCTCTGTCTCTCTCTGCTTGTCTTCGTTCTCTGAAATCTCTTCCTTCTCCCCCTTGTCACTTCACACCTTGGAGTGCCTGACAGAGGGCCTTGAGACGAAAGAACAAAGGGGGAAGGCCTCTGGCTCTACTGCTTGCCCATGGGGAGAGAAGTTCTGGTAGTCCATCTGGAAGGTCCAGAGAGTAGTGATTGATTGGGGAGCTACATCACGGGCGGACCTGGCCAGGTGAAGCTCCCTGACAAGTGGCAGCCTCTCCGGAGACTACTAATTCCGCTCCTAACATTCTATGCAAATAACCGGCTGAGTGCCATGGGCAGAAAACATTGACACATACCTGCCAGAGGCCTATTCTGGGTCTGAAGAGTCCACCCTTGTCTCCAGCAACTCATCATCTCAGCACACACTTTGCCTGCACGCATGGAAACCGCCTCTCTCCACGAATGTCTTCACCTGCTAGGAAACACACGATGTCACTCAGCCAAAGGAGAGCACAGGCAAAGTCAACTGAAGCCCCCATTTTCAAGATTTTGCCCTCTGCTGCTCCACAGCCTCCGGTGGCACACTGCATGTGCGTCACTTCTCGGTAGACAAGGCCGAAATCCGGGCATCCAGGGCCCCAGCCGTCCACAGTCTACGGATGGCGGCATATGGATCACCTCTTTGCCTCGTACAGCAGGGAGGCCTGGGCCCTAGACTGGCTCTGCTAGAGCTCCACGACCTCAGCTATTTTCCCTGACCTTTGACCCGTGCCCTCGTGAGTGTGTCATCTCTACTTCCACTTCTCTTCCCACCACACTGAATCCGCCACCTGCGGATACCTGAGCGTGGACATCAACATCTATCACTGGCTGCAGTGTCACAGGTCACTAGGTGTCTAGGCTCAGGCTGACCTTGGCTGTCTTCTGCCCAGGCAAGGAGCCTAATCCTTCCAAGGAAATCAGGACACGTGCTCACTGGCCGACATCCTTTCTTTCATCCACACAGCGGTCTAGATGAGGGGAAAGAGGCCAGGTAGGCCAGGTGAAGGCTGAGTGTGGGGCTTAGGGCTTCTTTCCCAATCACCATGGTGACAGCCACCGGAAGGCTGGGCGGAACTTCTGACGGGGACGAGTCACAAACACTCAGCCAATAGGAGAGGTCCAGCCTAACCGGCCAGTTCCGCAGAGCCCTCCATTTTACCCATGGACAGACAACGGCCCCTTGCGTCTTTGGCCACAAAATCGAGGGCACCCAGGGAATAACTTCACAGTAGGCAACCCCTGATGTGAACACGTTCGACACACCGGGACAGCAGGCAGGTACCTCTTTTCCACTTACGCTAGGATATCACTAGGCAAGGCGCCCTTCCTCAGCATCTCTGGCCTCTCTGTATGTGTTCACTCAGAGGAATCTCTTCGTTCTACCCCTGAGACACATCACAAGTATGAGGGGCCTGAGAGAGAGCCTAGAGATGGAACGGGGGAGGGTTCCGGCTGTACTGCTTCCCCGTGGGTAGAAAATAGCAGGTAGTCTCTCTGGAAGGTCTTAGCTTCTGTTGACTGACACGCGCAATACAGTAGGGGCGGACCCTGGCCAGGTGGAGCTTGTGGGCAGATGCAACCTCTCCGGCGACGAATAATTGCGCTGCTGCTTTGTATGGTGAAAACCTCCCCCCGCCAAGGGGGATGGGTAGAGAACATTGGCCCACACCCGCCAGGGGCCTTTCCTGGGACTAAAGATCCCAACGTGGTCTCAACGTCGTCACCCACTCAACACGCACCTTTCCTGCACACGTAATCCTGCCTTTCTCCGTCAGGGCCCTATCCTACCAGGAAAAAAAGCAAGCCGCTCAAAAAGGCCGATGCCAGGGAAATCGAGGAAACACTGCCAGTTCCCAAATTTTGGCTGTCTACATGTCCCCGCCTGCGGTGCAAGGCTGCCTATGTGGCCGGGCTCCGAAGGCAAGGCCGAAATCCTGGCAGCCTGGGCCCCAGCAGTGCAATGGTTGATGGACGTGGGGACACGGATGACCTGTTCGCCACATACAGGAGGGATCCTTGGGCCCTTCACTGGCTCGCCATTCAGCTCCACGACGTCCACTACTGGCCCTGGCCTTTGCTTTGGCTGGTGCCCCATTAAACGTGTGCTCCGGAGCGATCTTTCTCCACCCATCACTAGCATTCTGCCACCAGGGGATATGTGAGTGTGGGAGTCACCATTTCTCACTGGCAGCAGTGTCACAAGTCACTAGACTTCCAGCTACCCGCTGACCTAGGCTGCCTTCTGCCCCAGGCAAGGTCCCGAATCCTTTATCCCAGATGCTGACACCTGGGCACTGGCGGACATTGATTTTTATCAACACAGAGGTCTGAGTGAGGGTCAGAGGGCCAGGTAGGTGAAGTCAAGGCCAGGTGGGCGGGGCTGAGGCTTCTTTGCCATCACCATAGAGACAGTCCCCCCACCGCAAGAGTGGGCGGAGCTTGGGATGGGCCTGCTGACAAGACTGAGCCAATGGCAGAGATCCGGCCCGCCAGGCAGATGACACAGGGCCCTCCATTGTGACCTATGACCCCTAGTGGCCACAGGATTTGAGCACACCCCGGGAAAGGCTACGCAGGCACAAGGGAGCCCCTGGTGCGGACTGCTTCAGGGCATTGGCAGAGCACGCCAGGTACCTCTTTCCCACTTTCCTGAGGATATCAGTAGGCAAGGCATCCCCACTCAGCATCTCTTGCCTCTCTCTGTCTCTCTCTGCTTGTCTTCGTTCTCTGAAATCTCTTCCTTCTCCCCCTTGTCACTTCACACCTTGGAGTGCCTGACAGAGGGCCTTGAGACGAAAGAACAAAGGGGGAAGGCCTCTGGCTCTACTGCTTGCCCATGGGGAGAGAAGTTCTGGTAGTCCATCTGGAAGGTCCAGAGAGTAGTGATTGATTGGGGAGCTACATCACGGGCGGACCTGGCCAGGTGAAGCTCCCTGACAAGTGGCAGCCTCTCCGGAGACTACTAATTCCGCTGATAACATTCTATGCAAATAACCGGCTGAGTGCCATGGGCAGAAAACATTGACACATACCTGCCAGAGGCCTATTCTGGGTCTGAAGAGTCCACCCTGCTCTCCAGCAACTCATCATCTCAGCACACACTTTGCCTGTACGCATGGAAACCGCCTCTCTCCACGAATGTCTTCAACCTGCTAGGAAACACACGATGTCACTCAGCCAAAGGAGAGCACAGGCAAAGTCAACTGAAGCCCCCATTTTCAAGATTTTGCCCTCTGCTGCTCCACAGCCTCCAGTGGCACACTGCATGTGCGTCACTTCTCGGTAGACAAGGCCGAAATCCGGGCATCCAGGGCCCCAGCCGTCCACAGTCTACGGATGGCGGCATATGGATCACCTCTTTGCCTCGTACAGCAGGGAGGCCTGGGCCCTAGACTGGCTCCGCTAGAGCTCCGCGACCTCAGCTATTTTCCCTGACCTTTGACCCGTGCCCTCGTGAGTGTGTCATCTCTACTTCCACTTCTCTTCCCACCACACTGAATCCGCCACCTGCGGATACCTGAGCGTGGACATCAATATCTATCACTGGCTGCAGTGTCACAGGTCACTAGGTGTCTAGGCTCAGGCTGACCTTGGCTGTCTTCTGCCCAGGCAAGGAGCCTAATCCTTCCAAGGAAATCAGGACACGTGCTCACTGGCCGACATCCTTTCTTTCATCCACACAGCGGTCTAGATGAGGGGAAAGAGGCCAGGTAGGCCAGGTGAAGGCTGAGTGTGGGGCCTAAGGCTTCTTTCCCAATCACCATGGTGACAGCCACCGGAAGGCTGGGCGGAACTTCTGACGGGGACGAGTCACAAACACTCAGCCAATAGGAGAGGTCCAGCCTAACCGGCCAGTTCCGCAAAGCCCTCCATTTTACCCATGGACAGACAACGGCCCCTTGCGTCTTTGGCCACAAAATCGAGGGCACCCAGGGAATAACTTCACAGTAGGCAACCCCTGATGTGAACATGTTCGACACACCGGGACAGCAGGCAGGTACCTCTTTTCCACTTACGCTAGGATATCACTAGGCAAGGCGCCCTTCCTCAGCATCTCTGGCCTCTCTGTATGTGTTCACTCAGAGGAATCTCTTCGTTCTACCCCTGAGACACATCACAAGTATGAGGGGCCTGAGAGAGAGCCTAGAGATGGAACGGGGGAGGGTTCCGGCTGTACTGCTTCCCCGTGGGTAGAAAATAGCAGGTAGTCTCTCTGGAAGGTCTTAGCTTCTGTTGACTGACACGCGCAATACAGTAGGGGCGGACCCTGGCCAGGTGGAGCTTGTGGGCAGATGCAACCTCTCCGGCGACGAATAATTGCGCTGCTGCTTTGTATGGTGAAAACCTCCCCCCGCCAAGGGGGATGGGTAGAGAACATTGACCCACACCCGCCAGGGGCCTTTCCTGGGACTAAAGATCCCAACATGGTCTCAACGTCGTCACCCACTCAACACGCACCTTTCCTGCACACGTAATCCTGCCTTTCTCCGTCAGGGCCCTATCCTACCAGGAAAAAAAGCAAGCCGCTCAAAGAGGCCGATGCCAGGGAAATCGAGGAAACACTGCCAGTTTCCAAATTTTTGCTGTCTACACGTCCCCGCCTCCGGTGCAAGGCTGCCTATGTGACCGGGCTCCGAAGGCAAGGCCGAAATCCTGGCAGCCTGGGCCCCAGCAGTCCAATGGTTGATGGACGTGGGGACACGGATGACCTGTTCGCCACATACAGGAGGGATCCTTGGGCCCTTCACTGGCTCGCCATTCAGCTCCACGACGTCCACTACTGGCCCTGGCCTTTGCTTTGGCTGGTGCCCCATTAAACGTGTGCTCCGGAGCGATCTTTCTCCACCCATCACTAGCATTCTGCCACCAGGGGATATGTGAGTGTGGGAGTCACCATTTGTCACTGGCAGCAGTGTCACAAGTCACTAGACTTCCAGCTACCCGCTGACCTAGGCTGCCTTCTGCCCCAGGCAAGGTCCCGAATCCTTTATCCCAGATGCTGACACCTGGGCACTGGCGGACATTGATTTTTATCAACACAGAGGTCTGAGTGAGGGTCAGAGGGCCAGGTAGGTGAACTGAAGGCCAGGTGGGCGGGGCTGAGGCTTCTTTGCCATCACCATAGAGACAGTCCCCCCACCGCAAGAGTGGGCGGAGCTTGGGATGGGCCTGCTGACAAGACTGAGCCAATGGCAGAGATCCGGCCCGCCAGGCAGATGACACAGGGCCCTCCATTGTGACCTATGACCCCTAGTGGCCACAGGATTTGAGCACACCCCGGGAAAGGCTACGCAGGCACAAGGGAGCCCCTGGTGCGGACTGCTTCAGGGCATTGGCAGAGCACGCCAGGTACCTCTTTCCCACTTTCCTGAGGATATCAGTAGGCAAGGCATCCCCACTCAGCATCTCTTGCCTCTCTCTGTCTCTCTCTGCATGTCTTCGTTCTCTGAAATCTCTTCCTTCTCCCCCTTGTCACTTCACACCTTGGAGTGCCTGACAGAGGGCCTAGAGACCAAAGAGCAAAGTGGGAAGGCCTCTGGCTCTACTGCTTGCCCATGGGGAGAGAAGTTCTGGGAGTCTATCTGGAAGGTCTAGAGAGTAGTGATTGATTGGGGAGCTACATCACGGGCGGACCTGGCCAGGTGAAGCTTGACATCACCGTGGGACCTGGCCAGGTGAAGCTCGCTGACAAGTGGCAGCCTCTCCGGAGACTACTAATTCCGCTGCTAACATTCTGTGCCAATAACCGGCTGAGTGCCATGGGCAGAAAACATTGACACGTACCTGCCAGAGGCCTATTCTGGGTCTGAAGAGTCCACCCTGGTCTCCAGCAACTCATCATCTCAGCACACACTTTGCCTGCACGCATGGAAACAGCCTCTCTCCACGAATATCTTCACCTGCTAGGAAACACACGATGTCACTCAGCCAAAGGAGAGCACAGGCAAAGTCAACTGAAGCCCCCATTTTCAAGATTTTGCCCTCTGCTGCTCCACAGCCTCCGGTGGCACACTGCATCTGCGTCACTTCTCGGTAGACGAGGCCGAAATCCGGGCATCCAGGGCCCCAGCCGTCCAGAGTCTACGGATGGCGGCATATGGATCACCTCTTTGCCTCGTACAGCAGGGAGGCCTGGGCCCTAGACTGGCTCCGCTAGAGCTCCACGACCTCAGCTATTTTCCCTGACCTTTGGCCCGTGCCCTCGTGAGTGTGTCATCTCTACTTCCACTTCTCTTCCCACCACACTGAATCCGCCACCTGCGGATACCTCAGCGTGGACATCAACATCTGTCACTGGCTGCAGTGTCACAGGTCACTAGGTGTCTAGGCTCAGGCTGACCTTGGCTGTCTTCTGCCCAGGCAAGGAGCCTAATCCTTCCAAGGAAATCAGGACACGTGCTCACTGGCCGACATCCTTTCTTTCATCCACACAGCGGTCTAGATGAGGGGAAAGAGGCCAGGTAGGCCAGGTGAAGGCTGAGTGTGGGGCCTAAGGCTTCTTTCCCAATCACCGCGGTGACAGCCACCGGAAGGCTGGGCGGAACTTCTGACGGGGACGAGTCACAAACACTCAGCCAATAGGAGAGGTCCAGCCTAACCGGCCAGTTCCGCAGAGCCCTCCATTTTACCCATGGACAGACAACGGCCCCTTGCGTCTTTGGCCACAAAATCGAGGGCACCCAGGGAATAACTTCACAGTAGGCAACCCCTGATGTGAACACGTTCGACACACTGGGACAGCAGGCAGGTACCTCTTTTCCACTTACGCTAGGATATCACTAGGCAAGGCGCCCTTCCTCAGCATCTCTGGCCTCTCTGTATGTGTTCACTCAGAGGAATCTCTTCATTCTACCCCTGAGACACATCACAAGTATGAGGGGCCTGAGAGAGAGTCTAGAGATGGAACGGGGGAGGCTTCTGGCTGTACTGCTTCCCCGTGGGGACAGAATAGCAGGTAGTCTCTCTGGAAGGTCTTAGCTTCTGTTGACTGACACGCGCAATACAGTAGGGGCGGACCCTGGCCAGGTGGAGCTTGTGGGCAGATGCAACCTCTCCGGCGACGAATAATTGCGCTGCTGCTTTGTATGGTGAAAACCTCCCCCCGCCAAGGGGGATGGGTAGAGAACATTGACCCACACCCGCCAGGGGCCTTTCCTGGGACTAAAGATCCCAACATGGTCTCAACGTCGTCACCCTCTCAACACACACCTTTCCTGCACACCTAATCCTGCCTTTCTCCGTCACGGCCCTATCCTACCAGGAAAAAAAGCAAGCCGCTCAAAAAGGCCGATGCCAGGGAAATCGAGGAAACACTGCCAGTTTCCAAAGTTTTGCTCTCTACACGTCCCCGCCTCCGGTGCAAGGCTGCCTATGTGGCCGGGCTCCGAAGGCAAGGCCGAAATCCTGGCAGCCTGGGCCCCAGCAGTGCAATGGTTGATGGACGTGGGGACACGGATGACCTGTTCGCCACATACAGGAGGGATCCTTGGGCCCTTCACTGGCTCGCCATTCAGCTCCACGACGTCCACTACTGGCCCTGGCCTTTGCTTTGGCTGGTGCCCCATTAAACGTGTGCTCCGGAGCGATGTTTCTCCACCCATCACTAGCATTCTGCCACCAGGGGATATGTGAGTGTGGGAGTCACCATTTGTCACTGGCAGCAGTGTCACAAGTCACTAGACTTCCAGCTACCCGCTGACCTAGGCTGCCTTCTGCCCCAGGCAAGGTCCCGAATCCTTTATCCCAGATGCTGACACCTGGGCACTGGCGGACATTGATTTTTATCAACACAGAGGTCTGAGTGAGGGTCAGAGGGCCAGGTAGGTGAAGTCAAGGCCAGGTGGGCGGGGCTGAGGCTTCTTTGCCATCACCATAGAGACAGTCCCCCCACCGCAAGAGTGGGCGGAGCTTGGGATGGGCCTGCTGACAAGACTGAGCCAATGGCAGAGATCCGGCCCGCCAGGCAGATGACACAGGGCCCTCCATTGTGACCTATGACCCCTAGTGGCCACAGGATTTGAGCACACCCCGGGAAAGGCTACGCAGGCACAAGGGAGCCCCTGGTGCGGACTGCTTCAGGGCATTGGCAGAGCACGCCAGGTACCTCTTTCCCACTTTCCTGAGGATATCAGTAGGCAAGGCATCCCCACTCAGCATCTCTTGCCTCTCTCTGTCTCTCTCTGCTTGTCTTCGTTCTCTGAAATCTCTTCCTTCTCCCCCTTGTCACTTCACACCTTGGAGTGCCTGACAGAGGGCCTTGAGACGAAAGAACAAAGGGGGAAGGCCTCTGGCTCTACTGCTTGCCCATGGGGAGAGAAGTTCTGGTAGTCCATCTGGAAGGTCCAGAGAGTAGTGATTGATTGGGGAGCTACATCACGGGCGGACCTGGCCAGGTGAAGCTCCCTGACAAGTGGCAGCCTCTCCGGAGACTACTAATTCCGCTGATAACATTCTATGCAAATAACCGGCTGAGTGCCATGGGCAGAAAACATTGACACATACCTGCCAGAGGCCTATTCTGGGTCTGAAGAGTCCACCCTGCTCTCCAGCAACTCATCATCTCAGCACACACTTTGCCTGTACGCATGGAAACCGCCTCTCTCCACGAATGTCTTCAACCTGCTAGGAAACACACGATGTCACTCAGCCAAAGGAGAGCACAGGCAAAGTCAACTGAAGCCCCCATTTTCAAGATTTTGCCCTCTGCTGCTCCACAGCCTCCGGTGGCACACTGCATGTGCGTCACTTCTCGGTAGACAAGGCCGAAATCCGGGCATCCAGGGCCCCAGCCGTCCACAGTCTACGGATGGCGGCATATGGATCACCTCTTTGCCTCGTACAGCAGGGAGGCCTGGGCCCTAGACTGGCTCCGCTAGAGCTCCGCGACCTCAGCTATTTTCCCTGACCTTTGACCCGTGCCCTCGTGAGTGTGTCATCTCTACTTCCACTTCTCTTCCCACCACACTGAATCCGCCACCTGCGGATACCTGAGCGTGGACATCAACATCTATCACTGGCTGCAGTGTCACAGGTCACTAGGTGTCTAGGCTCAGGCTGACCTTGGCTGTCTTCTGCCCAGGCAAGGAGCCTAATCCTTCCAAGGAAATCAGGACACGTGCTCACTGGCCGACATCCTTTCTTTCATCCACACAGCGGTCTAGATGAGGGGAAAGAGGCCAGGTAGGCCAGGTGAAGGCTGAGTGTGGGGCCTAAGGCTTCTTTCCCAATCACCATGCTGACAGCCACCGGAAGGCTGGGCGGAACTTCTGACGGGGACGAGTCACAAACACTCAGCCAATAGGAGAGGTCCAGCCTAACCGGCCAGTTCCGCAAAGCCCTCCATTTTACCCATGGACAGACAACGGCCCCTTGCGTCTTTGGCCACAAAATCGAGGGCACCCAGGGAATAACTTCACAGTAGGCAACCCCTGATGTGAACACGTTCGACACACCGGGACAGCAGGCAGGTACCTCTTTTCCACTTACGCTAGGATATCACTAGGCAAGGCGCCCTTCCTCAGCATCTCTGGCCTCTCTGTATGTGTTCACTCAGAGGAATCTCTTCGTTCTACCCCTGAGACACATCACAAGTATGAGGGGCCTGAGAGAGAGCCTAGAGATGGAACGGGGGAGGGTTCCGGCTGTACTGCTTCCCCGTGGGTAGAAAATAGCAGGTAGTCTCTCTGGAAGGTCTTAGCTTCTGTTGACTGACACGCGCAATACAGTAGGGGCGGACCCTGGCCAGGTGGAGCTTGTGGGCAGATGCAACCTCTCCGGCGACGAATAATTGCGCTGCTGCTTTGTATGGTGAAAACCTCCCCCCGCCAAGGGGGATGGGTAGAGAACATTGACCCACACCCGCCAGGGGCCTTTCCTGGGACTAAAGATCCCAACATGGTCTCAACGTCGTCACCCACTCAACACGCACCTTTCCTGCACACGTAATCCTGCCTTTCTCCGTCAGGGCCCTATCCTACCAGGAAAAAAATCAAGCCACTCAAAAAGGCCAATGCCAGGGAAATCGAGGAAACACTGCCAGTTTCCAAATTTTTGCTGTCTACACGTCCCCGCCTCCGCTGCAAGGCTGCCTATGTGACCGGGCTCCGAAGGCAAGGCCGAAATCCTGGCAGCCTGGGCCCCAGCAGTCCAATGGTTGATGGACGTGGGGACACGGATGACCTGTTCGCCACATACAGGAGGGATCCTTGGGCCCTTCACTGGCTCGCCATTCAGCTCCACGACGTCCACTACTGGCCCTGGCCTTTGCTTTGGCTGGTGCCCCATTAAACGTGTGCTCCGGAGCGATGTTTCTCCACCCATCACTAGCATTCTGCCACCAGGGGATATGTGAGTGTGGGAGTCACCATTTGTCACTGGCAGCAGTGTCACAAGTCACTAGACTTCCAGCTACCCGCTGACCTAGGCTGCCTTCTGCCCCAGGCAAGGTCCCGAATCCTTTATCCCAGATGCTGACACCTGGGCACTGGCGGACATTGATTTTTATCAACACAGAGGTCTGAGTGAGGGTCAGAGGGCCAGGTAGGTGAACTGAAGGCCAGGTGGGCGGGGCTGAGGCTTCTTTGCCATCACCATAGAGACAGTCCCCCCACCGCAAGAGTGGGCGGAGCTTGGGATGGGCCTGCTGACAAGACTGAGCCAATGGCAGAGATCCGGCCCGCCAGGCAGATGACACAGGGCCCTCCATTGTGACCTATGACCCCTAGTGGCCACAGGATTTGAGCACACCCCGGGAAAGGCTACGCAGGCACAAGGGAGCCCCTGGTGCGGACTGCTTCAGGGCATTGGCAGAGCACGCCAGGTACCTCTTTCCCACTTTCCTGAGGATATCAGTAGGCAAGGCATCCCCACTCAGCATCTCTTGCCTCTCTCTGTCTCTCTCTGCTTGTCTTCATTCTCTGAAATCTCTTCCTTCTCCCCCTTGTCACTTCACACCTTGGAGTGCCTGACAGAGGGCCTTGAGACGAAAGAACAAAGGGGGAAGGCCTCTGGCTCTACTGCTTGCCCATGGGGAGAGAAGTTCTGGTAGTCCATCTGGAAGGTCCAGAGAGTAGTGATTGATTGGGGAGCTACATCACGGGCGGACCTGGCCAGGTGAAGCTCCCTGACAAGTGGCAGCCTCTCCGGAGACTACTAATTCCGCTGATAACATTCTATGCAAATAACCGGCTGAGTGCCATGGGCAGAAAACATTGACACATACCTGCCAGAGGCCTATTCTGGGTCTGAAGAGTCCACCCTGCTCTCCAGCAACTCATCATCTCAGCACACACTTTGCCTGTACGCATGGAAACCGCCTCTCTCCACGAATGTCTTCAACCTGCTAGGAAACACACGATGTCACTCAGCCAAAGGAGAGCACAGGCAAAGTCAACTGAAGCCCCCATTTTCAAGATTTTGCCCTCTGCTGCTCCACAGCCTCCGGTGGCACACTGCATGTGCGTCACTTCTCGGTAGACAAGGCCGAAATCCGGGCATCCAGGGCCCCAGCCGTCCACAGTCTACGGATGGCGGCATATGGATCACCTCTTTGCCTCGTACAGCAGGGAGGCCTGGGCCCTAGACTGGCTCCGCTAGAGCTCCGCGACCTCAGCTATTTTCCCTGACCTTTGACCCGTGCCCTCGTGAGTGTGTCATCTCTACTTCCACTTCTCTTCCCACCACACTGAATCCGCCACCTGCGGATACCTGAGCGTGGACATCAACATCTATCACTGGCTGCAGTGTCACAGGTCACTAGGTGTCTAGGCTCAGGCTGACCTTGGCTGTCTTCTGCCCAGGCAAGGAGCCTAATCCTTCCAAGGAAATCAGGACACGTGCTCACTGGCCGACATCCTTTCTTTCATCCACACAGCGGTCTAGATGAGGGGAAAGAGGCCAGGTAGGCCAGGTGAAGGCTGAGTGTGGGGCCTAAGGCTTCTTTCCCAATCACCATGCTGACAGCCACCGGAAGGCTGGGCGGAACTTCTGACGGGGACGAGTCACAAACACTCAGCCAATAGGAGAGGTCCAGCCTAACCGGCCAGTTCCGCAAAGCCCTCCATTTTACCCATGGACAGACAACGGCCCCTTGCGTCTTTGGCCACAAAATCGAGGGCACCCAGGGAATAACTTCACAGTAGGCAACCCCTGATGTGAACACGTTCGACACACCGGGACAGCAGGCAGGTACCTCTTTTCCACTTACGCTAGGATATCACTAGGCAAGGCGCCCTTCCTCAGCATCTCTGGCCTCTCTGTATGTGTTCACTCAGAGGAATCTCTTCGTTCTACCCCTGAGACACATCACAAGTATGAGGGGCCTGAGAGAGAGCCTAGAGATGGAACGGGGGAGGGTTCCGGCTGTACTGCTTCCCCGTGGGTAGAAAATAGCAGGTAGTCTCTCTGGAAGGTCTTAGCTTCTGTTGACTGACACGCGCAATACAGTAGGGGCGGACCCTGGCCAGGTGGAGCTTGTGGGCAGATGCAACCTCTCCGGCGACGAATAATTGCGCTGCTGCTTTGTATGGTGAAAACCTCCCCCCGCCAAGGGGGATGGGTAGAGAACATTGACCCACACCCGCCAGGGGCCTTTCCTGGGACTAAAGATCCCAACATGGTCTCAACGTCGTCACCCACTCAACACGCACCTTTCCTGCACACGTAATCCTGCCTTTCTCCGTCAGGGCCCTATCCTACCAGGAAAAAAATCAAGCCACTCAAAAAGGCCAATGCCAGGGAAATCGAGGAAACACTGCCAGTTTCCAAATTTTTGCTGTCTACACGTCCCCGCCTCCGCTGCAAGGCTGCCTATGTGACCGGGCTCCGAAGGCAAGGCCGAAATCCTGGCAGCCTGGGCCCCAGCAGTCCAATGGTTGATGGACGTGGGGACACGGATGACCTGTTCGCCACATACAGGAGGGATCCTTGGGCCCTTCACTGGCTCGCCATTCAGCTCCACGACGTCCACTACTGGCCCTGGCCTTTGCTTTGGCTGGTGCCCCATTAAACGTGTGCTCCGGAGCGATGTTTCTCCACCCATCACTAGCATTCTGCCACCAGGGGATATGTGAGTGTGGGAGTCACCATTTGTCACTGGCAGCAGTGTCACAAGTCACTAGACTTCCAGCTACCCGCTGACCTAGGCTGCCTTCTGCCCCAGGCAAGGTCCCGAATCCTTTATCCCAGATGCTGACACCTGGGCACTGGCGGACATTGATTTTTATCAACACAGAGGTCTGAGTGAGGGTCAGAGGGCCAGGTAGGTGAAGTCAAGGCCAGGTGGGCGGGGCTGAGGCTTCTTTGCCATCACCATAGAGACAGTCCCCCCACCGCAAGAGTGGGCGGAGCTTGGGATGGGCCTGCTGACAAGACTGAGCCAATGGCAGAGATCCGGCCCGCCAGGCAGATGACACAGGGCCCTCCATTGTGACCTATGACCCCTAGTGGCCACAGGATTTGAGCACACCCCGGGAAAGGCTACGCAGGCACAAGGGAGCCCCTGGTGCGGACTGCTTCAGGGCATTGGCAGAGCACGCCAGGTACCTCTTTCCCACTTTCCTGAGGATATCAGTAGGCAAGGCATCCCCACTCAGCATCTCTTGCCTCTCTCTGTCTCTCTCTGCATGTCTTCGTTCTCTGAAATCTCTTCCTTCTCCCCCTTGTCACTTCACACCTTGGAGTGCCTGACAGAGGGCCTAGAGACCAAAGAGCAAAGTGGGAAGGCCTCTGGCTCTACTGCTTGCCCATGGGGAGAGAAGTTCTGGGAGTCTATCTGGAAGGTCTAGAGAGTAGTGATTGATTGGGGAGCTACATCACGGGCGGACCTGGCCAGGTGAAGCTTGACATCACCGTGGGACCTGGCCAGGTGAAGCTCGCTGACAAGTGGCAGCCTCTCCGGAGACTACTAATTCCGCTGCTAACATTCTGTGCCAATAACCGGCTGAGTGCCATGGGCAGAAAACATTGACACGTACCTGCCAGAGGCCTATTCTGGGTCTGAAGAGTCCACCCTGGTCTCCAGCAACTCATCATCTCAGCACACACTTTGCCTGCACGCATGGAAACAGCCTCTCTCCACGAATATCTTCACCTGCTAGGAAACACACGATGTCACTCAGCCAAAGGAGAGCACAGGCAAAGTCAACTGAAGCCCCCATTTTCAAGATTTTGCCCTCTGCTGCTCCACAGCCTCCGGTGGCACACTGCATCTGCGTCACTTCTCGGTAGACGAGGTCGAAATCCGGGCATCCAGGGCCCCAGCCGTCCAGAGTCTACGGATGGCGGCATATGGATCACCTCTTTGCCTCGTACAGCAGGGAGGCCTGGGCCCTAGACTGGCTCCGCTAGAGCTCCACGACCTCAGCTATTTTCCCTGACCTTTGGCCCGTGCCCTCGTGAGTGTGTCATCTCTACTTCCACTTCTCTTCCCACCACACTGAATCCGCCACCTGCGGATACCTGAGCGTGGACATCAACATCTGTCACTGGCTGCAGTGTCACAGGTCACTAGCTGTCTAGGCTCAGGCTGACCTTGGCTGTCTTCTGCCCAGGCAAGGAGCCTAATCCTTCCAAGGAAATCAGGACACGTGCTCACTGGCCGACATCCTTTCTTTCATCCACACAGCGGTCTAGATGAGGGGAAAGAGGCCAGGTAGGACAGGTGAAGGCTGAGTGTGGGGCCTAAGGCTTCTTTCCCAATCACCGCGGTGACAGCCACCGGAAGGCTGGGCGGAACTTCTGACGGGGACGAGTCACAAACACTCAGCCAATAGGAGAGGTCCAGCCTAACCGGCCAGTTCCGCAGAGCCCTCCATTTTACCCATGGACAGACAACGGCCCCTTGCGTCTTTGGCCACAAAATCCAGGGCACCCAGGGAATAACTTCACAGTAGGCAACCCCTGATGTGAACACGTTCGACACACTGGGACAGCAGGCAGGTACCTCTTTTCCACTTACGCTAGGATATCACTAGGCAAGGCGCCCTTCCTCAGCATCTCTGGCCTCTCTGTATGTGTTCACTCAGAGGAATCTCTTCATTCTACCCCTGAGACACATCACAAGTATGAGGGGCCTGAGAGAGAGTCTAGAGATGGAACGGGGGAGGCTTCTGGCTGTACTGCTTCCCCGTGGGGACAGAATAGCAGGTAGTCTCTCTGGAAGGTCTTAGCTTCTGTTGACTGACACGCGCAATACAGTAGGGGCGGACCCTGGCCAGGTGGAGCTTGTGGGCAGATGCAACCTCTCCGGCGACGAATAATTGCGCTGCTGCTTTGTATGGTGAAAACCTCCCCCCGCCAAGGGGGATGGGTAGAGAACATTGACCCACACCCGCCAGGGGCCTTTCCTGGGACTAAAGATCCCAACATGGTCTCAACGTCGTCACCCTCTCAACACACACCTTTCCTGCACACCTAATCCTGCCTTTCTCCGTCACGGCCCTATCCTACCAGGAAAAAAAGCAAGCCGCTCAAAAAGGCCGATGCCAGGGAAATCGAGGAAACACTGCCAGTTTCCAAAGTTTTGCTCTCTACACGTCCCCGCCTCCGGTGCAAGGCTGCCTATGTGGCCGGGCTCCGAAGGCAAGGCCGAAATCCTGGCAGCCTGGGCCCCAGCAGTCCAATGGTTGATGGACGTGGGGACACGGATGACCTGTTCGCCACATCCTTAGGCCCTTCACTGGCTCGCCATTCAGCTCCACGACGTCCACTACTGGCCCTGGCCTTTGCTTTGGCTGGTGCCCCATTAAACGTGTGCTCCGGAGCGATGTTTCTCCACCCATCACTAGCATCCTGCCACCAGGGGATATGTGAGTGTGGGAGTCACCATTTGTCACTGGCAGCAGTGTCACAAGTCACTAGACTTCCAGCTACCCGCTGACCTAGGCTGCCTTCTGCCCCAGGCAAGGTCCCGAATCCTTTATCCCAGATGCTGACACCTGGGCACTGGCGGACATTGATTTTTATCAACACAGAGGTCTGAGTGAGGGTCAGAGGGCCAGGTAGGTGAAGTCAAGGCCAGGTGGGCGGGGCTGAGGCTTCTTTGCCATCACCATAGAGACAGTCCCCCCACCGCAAGAGTGGGCGGAGCTTGGGATGGGCCTGCTGACAAGACTGAGCCAATGGCAGAGATCCGGCCCGCCAGGCAGATGACACAGGGCCCTCCATTGTGACCTATGACCCCTAGTGGCCACAGGATTTGAGCACACCCCGGGAAAGGCTACGCAGGCACAAGGGAGCCCCTGGTGCGGACTGCTTCAGGGCATTGGCAAAGCACGCCAGGTACCTCTTTCCCACTTTCCTGAGGATATCAGTAGGCAAGGCATCCCCACTCAGCATCTCTTGCCTCTCTCTGTCTCTCTCTGCTTGTCTTCGTTCTCTGAAATCTCTTCCTTCTCCCCCTTGTCACTTCACACCTTGGAGTGCCTGACAGAGGGCTTTGAGACGAAAGAACAAAGGGGGAAGGCCTCTGGCTCTACTGCTTGCCCATGGGGAGAGAAGTTCTGGTAGTCCATCTGGAAGGTCCAGAGAGTAGTGATTGATTGGGGAGCTACATCACGGGCGGACCTGGCCAGGTGAAGCTCCCTGACAAGTGGCAGCCTCTCCGGAGACTACTAATTCCGCTCCTAACATTCTATGCAAATAACCGGCTGAGTGCCATGGGCAGAAAACATTGACACATACCTGCCAGAGGCCTATTCTGAGTCTGAAGAGTCCACCCTGGTCTCCAGCAACTCATCATCTCAGCACACACTTTGCCTGCACGCATGGAAACCGCCTCTCTCCACGAATGTCTTCACCTGCTAGGAAACACACGATGTCACTCAGCCAAAGGAGAGCACAGGCAAAGTCAACTGAAGCCCCCATTTTCAAGATTTTGCCCTCTGCTGCTCCACAGCCTCCGGTGGCACACTGCATGTGCGTCACTTCTCGGTAGACAAGGCCGAAATCCGGGCATCCAGGGCCCCAGCCGTCCACAGTCTACGGATGGCGGCATATGGATCACCTCTTTGCCTCGTACAGCAGGGAGGCCTGGGCCCTAGACTGGCTCCGCTAGAGCTCCACGACCTCAGCTATTTTCCCTGACCTTTGACCCGTGCCCTCGTGAGTGTGTCGTCTCTACTTCCACTTCTCTTCCCACCACACTGAATCCGCCACCTGCGGATACCTGAGCATGGACATCAACATCTATCACTGGCTGCAGTGTCACAGGTCACTAGCTGTCTAGGCTCAGGCTGACCTTGGCTGTCTTCTGCCCAGGCAAGGAGCCTAATCCTTCCAAGGAAATCAGGACACGTGCTCACTGGCCGACATCCTTTCTTTCATCCACACAGCGGTCTAGATGAGGGGAAAGAGGCCAGGTAGGCCAGGTGAAGGCTGAGTGTGGGGCCTAAGGCTTCTTTCCCAATCACCATGGTGACAGCCACCGGAAGGCTGGGCGGAACTTCTGACGGGGACGAGTCACAAACACTCAGCCAATGGGAGAGGTCCAGCCTAACCGGCCAGTTCCGCAGAGCCCTCCATTTTACCCATGGACAGACAACGGCCCCTTGCGTCTTTGGCCACAAAATCGAGGGCACCCAGGGAATAACTTCACAGTAGGCAACCCCTGACGTGAACACGTTCGACACACCGGGACAGCAGGCAGGTACCTCTTTTCCACTTACGCTAGGATATCACTAGGCAAGGCGCCCTTCCTCAGCATCTCTGGCCTCTCTGTAGGTGTTCACTCAGAGGAATCTCTTCTTTCTACCCCTGAGACACATCACAAGTATGAGGGGCCTGAGAGAGAGCCTAGAGATGGAACGGGGGAGGGTTCCGGCTGTACTGCTTCCCCGTGGGTAGAAAATAGCAGGTAGTCTCTCTGGAAGGTCTTAGCTTCTGTTGACTGACACGCGCAATACAGTAGGGGCGGACCCTGGCCAGGTGGAGCTTGTGGGCAGATGCAACCTCTCCGGCGACGAATAATTGCGCTGCTGCTTTGTATGGTGAAAACCTCCCCCCGCCAAGGGGGATGGGTAGAGAACATTGACCCACACCCGCCAGGGGCCTTTCCTGGGACTAAAGATCCCAACGTGGTCTCAACGTAGTCACCCACTCAACACACACCTTTCCTGCACACGTAATCCTGCCTTTCTCCGTCAGGGCCCTATCCTACCAGGAAAAAAAGCAAGCCGCTCAAAAAGGCCGATGCCAGGGAAATCGAGGAAACACTGCCAGTTCCCAAATTTTGGCTGTCTACATGTCCCCGCCTGCGGTGCAAGGCTGCCTATGCGGCCGGGCTCCGAAGGCAAGGCCGAAATCCTGGCAGCCTGGGCCCCAGCAGTGCAATGGTTGATGGACGTGGGGACACGGATGACCTGTTCGCCACATCCTTAGGCCCTTCACTGGCTCGCCATTCAGCTCCACGACGTCCACTACTGGCCCTGGCCTTTGCTTTGGCTGGTGCCCCATTAAACGTGTGCTCCGGAGCGATGTTTCTCCACCCATCACTAGCATCCTGCCACCAGGGGATATGTGAGTGTGGGAGTCACCATTTGTCACTGGCAGCAGTGTCACAAGTCACTAGACTTCCAGCTACCCGCTGACCTAGGCTGCCTTCTGCCCCAGGCAAGGTCCCGAATCCTTTATCCCAGATGCTGACACCTGGGCACTGGCGGACATTGATTTTTATCAACACAGAGGTCTGAGTGAGGGTCAGAGGGCCAGGTAGGTGAAGTCAAGGCCAGGTGGGCGGGGCTAAGGCTTCTTTGCCATCACCATAGAGACAGTCCCCCCACCGCAAGAGTGGGCGGAGCTTGGGATGGGCCTGCTGACAAGACTGAGCCAATGGCAGAGATCCGGCCCGCCAGGCAGATGACACAGGGCCCTCCATTGTGACCTATGACCCCTAGTGGCCACAGGATTTGAGCACACCCCGGGAAAGGCTACGCAGGCACAAGGGAGCCCCTGGTGCGGACTGCTTCAGGGCATTGGCAGAGCACGCCAGGTACCTCTTTCCCACTTTCCTGAGGATATCAGTAGGCAAGGCATCCCCACTCAGCATCTCTTGCCTCTCTCTGTCTCTCTCTGCTTGTCTTCGTTCTCTGAAATCTCTTCCTTCTCCCCCTTGTCACTTCACACCTTGGAGTGCCTGACAGAGGGCCTTGAGACGAAAGAACAAAGGGGGAAGGCCTCTGGCTCTACTGCTTGCCCATGGGGAGAGAAGTTCTGGTAGTCCATCTGGAAGGTCCAGAGAGTAGTGATTGATTGGGGAGCTACATCACGGGCGGACCTGGCCAGGTGAAGCTCCCTGACAAGTGGCAGCCTCTCCGGAGACTACTAATTCCGCTGATAACATTCTATGCAAATAACCGGCTGAGTGCCATGGGCAGAAAACATTGACACATACCTGCCAGAGGCCTATTCTGGGTCTGAAGAGTCCACCCTGCTCTCCAGCAACTCATCATCTCAGCACACACTTTGCCTGCACGCATGGAAACCGCCTCTCTCCACGAATGTCTTCACCTGCTAGGAAACACACGATGTCACTCAGCCAAAGGAGAGCACAGGCAAAGTCAACTGAAGCCCCCATTTTCAAGATTTTGCCCTCTGCTGCTCCACAGCCTCCGGTGGCACACTGCATGTGCGTCACTTCTCGGTAGACAAGGCCCAAATCCGGGCATCCAGGGCCCCAGCCGTCCACAGTCTACGGATGGCGGCATATGGATCACCTCTTTGCCTCGTACAGCAGGGAGGCCTGGGCCCTAGACTGGCTCCGCTAGAGCTCCACGACCTCAGCTATTTTCCCTGACCTTTGACCCGTGCCCTCGTGAGTGTGTCGTCTCTACTTCCACTTCTCTTCCCACCACACTGAATCCGCCACCTGCGGATACCTGAGCGTGGACATCAACATCTATCACTGGCTGCAGTGTCACAGGTCACTAGGTGTCTAGGCTCAGGCTGACCTTGGCTGTCTTCTGCCCAGGCAAGGAGCCTAATCCTTCCAAGGAAATCAGGACACGTGCTCACTGGCCGACATCCTTTCTTTCATCCACACAGCGGTCTAGATGAGGGGAAAGAGGCCAGGTAGGCCAGGTGAAGGCTGAGTGTGGGGCCTAAGGCTTCTTTCCCAATCACCATGGTGACAGCCACCGGAAGGCTGGGCGGAACTTCGGACGGGGACGAGTCACAAACACTCAGCCAATGGGAGAGGTCCAGCCTAACCGGCCAGTTCCGCAGAGCCCTCCATTTTACCCATGGACAGACAACGGCCCCTTGCGTCTTTGGCCACAAAATCGAGGGCACCCAGGGAATAACTTCACAGTAGGCAACCCCTGATGTGAACACGTTCGACACACCGGGACAGCAGGCAGGTACCTCTTTTCCACTTACGCTAGGATATCACTAGGCAAGGCGCCCTTCCTCAGCATCTCCGGCCTCTCTGTAGGTGTTCATTCAGAGGAATCTCTTCATTCTACCCCTGAGACACATCACAAGTATGAGGGGCCTGAGAGAGAGCCTAGAGATGGAACGGGGGAGGGTTCCGGCTGTACTGCTTCCCCGTGGGTAGAAAATAGCAGGTAGTCTCTCTGGAAGGTCTTAGCTTCTGTTGACTGACACGCGCAATACAGTAGGGGCGGACCCTGGCCAGGGGGAGCTTGTGGGCAGATGCAACCTCTCCGGCGACGAATAATTGCGCTGCTGCTTTGTATGGTGAAAACCTCCCCCCGCCAAGGGGGATGGGTAGAGAACATTGACCCACACCCGCCAGGGGCCTTTCCTGGGACTAAAGATCCCAACGTGGTCTCAACGTCGTCACCCACTCAACACACACCTTTCCTGCACACGTAATCCTGCCTTTCTCCGTCAGGGCCCTATCCTACCAGGAAAAAAAGCAAGCCGCTCAAAAAGGCCGATGCCAGGGAAATCGAGGAAACACTGCCAGTTCCCAAATTTTGGCTGTCTACATGTCCCCGCCTGCGGTGCAAGGCTGCCTATGCGGCCGGGCTCCGAAGGCAAGGCCGAAATCCTGGCAGCCTGGGCCCCAGCAGTGCAATGGTTGATGGACGTGGGGACACGGATGACCTGTTCGCCACATCCTTAGGCCCTTCGCTGGCTCGCCATTCAGCTCCACGACGTCCACTACTGGCCCTGGCCTTTGCTTTGGCTGGTGCCCCATTAAACGTGTGCTCCGGAGCGATGTTTCTCCACCCATCACTAGCATCCTGCCACCAGGGGATATGTGAGTGTGGGAGTCACCATTTGTCACTGGCAGCAGTGTCACAAGTCACTAGACTTCCAGCTACCCGCTGACCTAGGCTGCCTTCTGCCCCAGGCAAGGTCCCGAATCCTTTATCCCAGATGCTGACACCTGGGCACTGGCGGACATTGATTTTTATCAACACAGAGGTCTGAGTGAGGGTCAGAGGGCCAGGTAGGTGAAGTCAAGGCCAGGTGGGCGGGGCTAAGGCTTCTTTGCCATCACCATAGAGACAGTCCCCCCACCGCAAGAGTGGGCGGAGCTTGGGATGGGCCTGCTGACAAGACTGAGCCAATGGCAGAGATCCGGCCCGCCAGGCAGATGACACAGGGCCCTCCATTGTGACCTATGACCCCTAGTGGCCACAGGATTTGAGCACACCCCGGGAAAGGCTACGCAGGCACAAGGGAGCCCCTGGTGCGGACTGCTTCAGGGCATTGGCAGAGCACGCCAGGTACCTCTTTCCCACTTTCCTGAGGATATCAGTAGGCAAGGCATCCCCACTCAGCATCTCTTGCCTCTCTCTGTCTCTCTCTGCTTGTCTTCGTTCTCTGAAATCTCTTCCTTCTCTCCCTTGTCACTTCACACCTTGGAGTGCCTGACAGAGGGCCTTGAGACGAAAGAACAAAGGGGGAAGGCCTCTGGCTCTACTGCTTGCCCATGGGGAGAGAAGTTCTGGTAGTCCATCTGGAAGGTCCAGAGAGTAGTGATTGATTGGGGAGCTACATCACGGGCGGACCTGGCCAGGTGAAGCTCCCTGACAAGTGGCAGCCTCTCCGGAGACTACTAATTCCGCTCCTAACATTCTATGCAAATAACCGGCTGAGTGCCATGGGCAGAAAACATTGACACATACCTGCCAGAGGCCTATTCTGAGTCTGAAGAGTCCACCCTGGTCTCCAGCAACTCATCATCTCAGCACACACTTTGCCTGCACGCATGGAAACCGCCTCTGTCCACGAATGTCTTCACCTGCTAGGAAACACACGATGTCACTCAGCCAAAGGAGAGCACAGGCAAAGTCAACTGAAGCCCCCATTTTCAAGATTTTGCCCTCTGCTGCTCCACAGCCTCCGGTGGCACACTGCATGTGCGTCACTTCTCGGTAGACAAGGCCGAAATCCGGGCATCCAGGGCCCCAGCCGTCCACAGTCTACGGATGGCGGCATATGGATCACCTCTTTGCCTCGTACAGCAGGGAGGCCTGGGCCGTAGACTGGCTCCGCTAGAGCTCCACGACCTCAGCTATTTTCCCTGACCTTTGACCCGTGCCCTCGTGAGTGTGTCATCTCTACTTCCACTTCTCTTCCCACCACACTGAATCCGCCACGTGCGGATACCTGAGCGTGGACATCAACATCTATCACTGGCTGCAGTGTCACAGGTCACTAGGTGTCTAGGCTCAGGCTGACCTTGGCTGTCTTCTGCCCAGGCAAGGAGCCTAATCCTTCCAAGGAAATCAGGACACGTGCTCACTGGCCGACATCCTTTCTTTCATCCACACAGCGGTCTAGATGAGGGGAAAGAGGCCAGGTAGGCCAGGTGAAGGCTGAGTGTGGGGCCTAAGGCTTCTTTCCCAATCACCATGGTGACAGCCACCGGAAGGCTGGGCGGAACTTCGGACGGGGACGAGTCACAAACACTCAGCCAATGGGAGAGGTCCAGCCTAACCGGCCAGTTCCGCAGAGCCCTCCATTTTACCCATGGACAGACAACGGCCCTTTGCGTCTTTGGCCACAAAATTGAGGGCACCCAGGGAATAACTTCACAGTAGGCAACCCCTGATGTGAACACGTTCGACACACCGGGACAGCAGGCAGGTACCTCTTTTCCACTTACGCTAGGATATCACTAGGCAAGGCGCCCTTCCTCAGCATCTCCGGCCTCTCTGTAGGTGTTCATTCAGAGGAATCTCTTCTTTCTACCCCTGAGACACATCACAAGTATGAGGGGCCTGAGAGAGAGCCTAGAGATGGAACGGGGGAGGGTTCCGGCTGTACTGCTTCCCCGTGGGTAGAAAATAGCAGGTAGTCTCTCTGGAAGGTCTTAGCTTCTGTTGACTGACACGCGCAATACAGTAGGGGCGGACCCTGGCCAGGTGGAGCTTGTGGGCAGATGCAACCTCTCCGGCGACGAATAATTGCGCTGCTGCTTTGTATGGTGAAAACCTCCCCCCGGCAAGGGGGATGGGTAGAGAACATTGACCCACACCCGCCAGGGGCCTTTCCTGGGACTAAAGATCCCAACGTGGTCTCAACGTCGTCACCCACTCAACACACACCTTTCCTGCACACGTAATCCTGCCTTTCTCCGTCAGGGCCCTATCCTACCAGGAAAAAAAGCAAGCCGCTCAAAAAGGCCGATGCCAGGGAAATCGAGGAAACACTGCCAGTTCCCAAATTTTGGCTGTCTACATGTCCCCGCCTGCGGTGCAAGGCTGCCTATGCGGCCGGGCTCCGAAGGCAAGGCCGAAATCCTGGCAGCCTGGGCCCCAGCAGTGCAATGGTTGATGGACGTGGGGACACGGATGACCTGTTCGCCACATCCTTAGGCCCTTCTCTGGCACGCCATTCAGCTCCACGACGTCCACTACTGGCCCTGGCCTTTGCTTTGGCTGGTGCCCCATTAAACGTGTGCTCCGGAGCGATGTTTCTCCACCCATCACTAGCATCCTGCCACCAGGGGATATGTGAGTGTGGGAGTCACCATTTGTCACTGGCAGCAGTGTCACAAGTCACTAGACTTCCAGCTACCCGCTGACCTAGGCTGCCTTCTGCCCCAGGCAAGGTCCCGAATCCTTTATCCCAGATGCTGACACCTGGGCACTGGCGGACATTGATTTTTATCAACACAGAGGTCTGAGTGAGGGTCAGAGGGCCAGGTAGGTGAAGTCAAGGCCAGGTGGGCGGGGCTAAGGCTTCTTTGCCATCACCATAGAGACAGTCCCCCCACCGCAAGAGTGGGCGGAGCTTGGGATGGGCCTGCTGACAAGACTGAGCCAATGGCAGAGATCCGGCCCGCCAGGCAGATGACACAGGGCCCTCCATTGTGACCTATGACCCCTAGTGGCCACAGGATTTGAGCACACCCTGGGAAAGGCTACGCAGGCACAAGGGAGCCCCTGGTGCGGACTGCTTCAGGGCATTGGCAGAGCACGCCAGGTACCTCTTTCCCACTTTCCTGAGGATATCAGTAGGCAAGGCATCCCCACTCAGCATCTCTTGCCTCTCTCTGTCTCTCTCCGCTTGTCTTCGTTCTCTGAAATCTCTTCCTTCTCCCCCTTGTCACTTCACACCTTGGAGTGCCTGACAGAGGGCCTTGAGACGAAAGAACAAAGGGGGAAGGCCTCTGGCTCTACTGCTTGCCCATGGGGAGAGAAGTTCTGGTAGTCCATCTGGAAGGTCCAGAGAGTAGTGATTGATTGGGGAGCTACATCACGGGCGGACCTGGCCAGGTGAAGCTCCCTGACAAGTGGCAGCCTCTCCGGAGACTACTAATTCCGCTGATAACATTCTATGCAAATAACCGGCTGAGTGCCATGGGCAGAAAACATTGACACATACCTGCCAGAGGCCTATTCTGGGTCTGAAGAGTCCACCCTGGTCTCCAGCAACTCATCATCTCAGCACACACTTTGCCTGCACGCATGGAAACCGCCTCTCTCCACGAATGTCTTCACCTGCTAGGAAACACACGATGTCACTCAGCCAAAGGAGAGCACAGGCCAAGTCAACTGAAGCCCCCATTTTCAAGATTTTGCCCTCTGCTGCTCCACAGCCTCCGGTGGCACACTGCATGTGCGTCACTTCTCGGTAGACGAGGCCGAAATCCGGGCATCCAGGGCCCCAGCCGTCCAGAATCTACGGATGGCGGCATATGGATCACCTCTTTGCCTCGTACAGCAGGGAGGCCTGGGCCCTAGACTGGCTCCGCTAGAGCTCCACGACCTCAGCTATTTTCCCTGACCTTTGGCCTGTGCCCTCCTGAGTGTGTCATCTCTACTTCCACTTCTCTTCCCACCACACTGAATCCGCCACCTGCGGATACCTGAGCGTGGACATCAACATCTATCACTGGCTGCAGTGTCACAGGTCACTAGGTGTCTAGGCTCAGGCTGACCTTGGCTGTCTTCTGCCCAGGCAAGGAACCTAATCCTTCCAAGGAAATGAGGACACGTGCTCACTGGCCGACATCCTTTCTTTCATCCACACAGCGGTCTAGATGAGGGGAAAGAGGCCAGGTAGGCCAGGTGAGGGCTGAGTGTGGGGCCTAAGGCTTCTTTCCCAATCACCATGCTGACAGCCACCGGAAGGCTGGGCGGAACTTCTGACGGGGACGAGTCACAAACACTCAGCCAATAGGAGAGGTCCAGCCTAACCGGCCAGTTCCGCAGAGCCCTCCATTTTACCCATGGACAGACAACGCCCCCTTGCGTCTTTGGCCACAAAATCCAGGGCACCCAGGGAATAACTTCACAGTAGGCAACCCCTGATGTGAACACGTTCGACACACCGGGACAGCAGGCAGGTACCTCTTTTCCACTTACGCTAGGATATCACTAGGCAAGGCGCCCTTCCTCAGCATCTGTGGCCTCTCACGTATGTGTTCACTCAGAGGAATCTCTTCATTCTACCCCTGAGACACATCACAAGTATGAGGGGCCTGAGAGAGAGCCTAGAGATGGAACGGGGGAGGCTTCTGGCTGTACTGCTTCCCCGTGGGGACAGAATAGCAGGTAGTCTCTCTGGAAGGTCTTAGCTTCTGTTGACTGACACGCGCAATACAGTAGGGGCGGACCCTGGCCAGGGGGAGCTTGTGGGCAGATGCAACCTCTCCGGCGACGAATAATTGCGCTGCTGCTTTGTATGGTGAAAACCTCCCGCCGCCAAGGGGGATGGGTAGAGAACATTGACCCACACCCGCCAGGGGCCTTTCCTGGGACTAAAGATCCCAACGTGGTCTCAACGTCGTCACCCTCTCAACACACGCCTTTCCTGCACACGTAATCCTGCCTTTCTCCGTCAGGGCCCTATCCTACCAGGAAAAAAAGGAAGCCGCTCAAAGAGGCCGATGCCAGGGAAATCGAGGAAACACTGCCAGTTTCCAAATTTTTGCTGTCTACACGTCCCCGCCTCCGGTGCAAGGCTGCCTATGTGGCCGGGCTCCGAAGGCAAGGCCGAAATCCTGGCAGCCTGGGCCCAGCAGTCCAATGGTTGATGGACGTGGGGACACGGATGACCTGTTCGCCACATACAGGAGGGATCCTTGGGCCCTTCACTGGCTCGCCATTCAGCTCCACGACGTCCACTACTGGCCCTGGCCTTTGCTTTGGCTGCTGCCCCATTAAACGTGTGCTCCGGAGCCATGTTTCTCCACCCATCACTAGCATTCTGCCACCAGGGGATATGTGAGTGTGGGAGTCACCATTTGTCACTGGCAGCAGTGTCACAAGTCACTAGACTTCCAGCTACCCGCTGACCTAGGCTGCCTTCTGCCCCAGGCAAGGTCCCGAATCCTTTATCCCAGATGCTGACACCTGGGCACTGGCGGACATTGATTTTTATCAACACAGAGGTCTGAGTGAGGGTCAGAGGGCCAGGTAGGTGAAGTGAAGGCCAGGTGGGCGGGGCTGAGGCTTCTTTGCCATCACCATAGAGACAGTCCCCCCACCGCAAGAGTGGGCGGAGCTTGGGATGGGCCTGCTGACAAGACTGAGCCAATGGCAGAGATCCGGCCAGCCAGGCAGATGACACAGGGCCCTCCATTGTGACCTATGACCCCTAGTGGCCACAGGATTTGAGCACACCCCGGGAAAGGCTACGCAGGCACAAGGGAGCCCCTGGTGCGGACTGCTTCAGGGCATTGGCAGAGCACGCCAGGTACCTCTTTCCCACTTTCCTGAGGATATCAGTAGGCAAGGCATCCCCACTCAGCATCTCTTGCCTCTCTCTGTCTCTCTCTGCTTGTCTTCGTTCTCTGAAATCTCTTCCTTCTCCCCCTTGTCACTTCACACCTTGGAGTGCCTGACAGAGGGCCTAGAGACCAAAGAGCAAAGGGGGAAGGCCTCTGGCTCTACTGCTTGCCCATGGGGAGAGAAGTTCTGGGAGTCTATCTGGAAGGTCTAGAGAGTAGTGATTGATTGGGGAGCTACATCACCGGCGGACCTGGCCAGGTGAACCTTGACATCACCGTGGGACCTGGCCAGGTGAAGCTCGCTGACAAGTGGCAGCCTCTCCGGAGACTACTAATTCCGCTCCTAACATTCTATGCAAATAACCGGCTGAGTGCCATGGGCAGAAAACATTGACACATACCTGCCAGAGGCCTATTCTGGGTCTGGAGAGTCCACCCTGGTCTCCCCTGCAACTCATCATCTCAGCACACACTTTGCCTGCACGCATGGAAACCGCCTCTCTCCACGAATGTCTTCACCTGCTAGGAAACACACGATGTCACTCAGCCAAAGGAGAGCACAGGCCAAGTCAACTGAAGCCCCCATTTTCAAGATTTTGCCCTCTGCTGCTCTACAGCCTCCGGTGGCACACTGCATGTGCGTCACTTCTCGGTAGACGAGGCCGAAATCCGGGCATCCAGGGCCCCAGCCGTCCAGAATCTACGGATGGCGGCATATGGATCACCTCTTTGCCTCGTACAGCAGGGAGGCCTGGGCCCTAGACTGGCTCCGCTAGAGCTCCACGACCTCAGCTATTTTCCCTGACCTTTGGCCTGTGCCCTCCTGAGTGTGTCATCTCTACTTCCACTTCTCTTCCCACCACACTGAATCCGCCACCTGCGGATACCTGAGCGTGGACATCAACATCTATCACTGGCTGCAGTGTCACAGGTCACTAGGTGTCTAGGCTCAGGCTGACCTTGGCTGTCTTCTGCCCAGGCAAGGAACCTAATCCTTCCAAGGAAATCAGGACACGTGCTCACTGGCCGACATCCTTTCTTTCATCCACACAGCGGTCTAGATGAGGGGAAAGAGGCCAGGTAGGCCAGGTGAGGGCTGAGTGTGGGGCCTAAGGCTTCTTTCCCAATCACCATGCTGACAGCCACCGGAAGGCTGGGCGGAACTTCTGACGGGGACGAGTCACAAACACTCAGCCAATAGGAGAGGTCCAGCCTAACCGGCCAGTTCCGCAGAGCCCTCCATTTTACCCATGGACAGACAACGCCCCCTTGCGTCTTTGGCCACAAAATCCAGGGCACCCAGGGAATAACTTCACAGTAGGCAACCCCTGATGTGAACACGTTCGACACACTGGGACAGCAGGCAGGTACCTCTTTTCCACTTACGCTAGGATATCACTAGGCAAGGCGCCCTTCCTCAGCATCTGTGGCCTCTCACGTATGTGTTCACTCAGAGGAATCTCTTCATTCTACCCCTGAGACACATCACAAGTATGAGGGGCCTGAGAGAGAGCCTAGAGATGGAACGGGGGAGGCTTCTGGCTGTACTGCTTCCCCGTGGGGACAGAATAGCAGGTAGTCTCTCTGGAAGGTCTTAGCTTCTGTTGACTGACACGCGCAATACAGTAGGGGCGGACCCTGGCCAGGGGGAGCTTGTGGGCAGATGCAACCTCTCCGGCGACGAATAATTGCGCTGCTGCTTTGTATGGTGAAAACCTCCCGCCGCCAAGGGGGATGGGTAGAGAACATTGACCCACACCCGCCAGGGGCCTTTCCTGGGACTAAAGATCCCAACGTGGTCTCAACGTCGTCACCCTCTCAACACACGCCTTTCCTGCACACGTAATCCTGCCTTTCTCCGTCAGGGCCCTATCCTACCAGGAAAAAAAGGAAGCCGCTCAAAGAGGCCGATGCCAGGGAAATCGAGGAAACACTGCCAGTTTCCAAATTTTTGCTGTCTACACGTCCCCGCCTCCGGTGCAAGGCTGCCTATGTGGCCGGGCTCCGAAGGCAAGGCCGAAATCCTGGCAGCCTGGGCCCCAGCAGTCCAATGGTTGATGGATGTGGGGACACGGATGACCTGTTCACCACATACAGGAGGGATCCTTGGGCCCTTCACTGGCTCGCCATTCAGCTCCACGACGTCCACTACTGGCCCTGGCCTTTGCTTTGGCTGCTGCCCCATTAAACGTGTGCTCCGGAGCCATGTTTCTCCACCCATCACTAGCATTCTGCCACCAGGGGATATGTGAGTGTGGGAGTCACCATTTGTCACTGGCAGCAGTGTCACAAGTCACTAGACTTCCAGCTACCCGCTGACCTAGGCTGCCTTCTGCCCCAGGCAAGGTCCCGAATCCTTTATCCCAGATGCTGACACCTGGGCACTGGCGGACATTGATTTTTATCAACACAGAGGTCTGAGTGAGGGTCAGAGGGCCAGGTAGGTGAAGTCAAGGCCAGGTGGGCGGGGCTAAGGCTTCTTTGCCATCACCATAGAGACAGTCCCCCCACCGCAAGAGTGGGCGGAGCTTGGGATGGGCCTGCTGACAAGACTGAGCCAATGGCAGAGATCCGGCCCGCCAGGCAGATGACACAGGGCCCTCCATTGTGACCTATGACCCCTAGTGGCCACAGGATTTGAGCACACCCTGGGAAAGGCTACGCAGGCACAAGGGAGCCCCTGGTGCGGACTGCTTCAGGGCATTGGCAGAGCACGCCAGGTACCTCTTTCCCACTTTCCTGAGGATATCAGTAGGCAAGGCATCCCCACTCAGCATCTCTTGCCTCTCTCTGTCTCTCTCCGCTTGTCTTCGTTCTCTGAAATCTCTTCCTTCTCCCCCTTGTCACTTCACACCTTGGAGTGCCTGACAGAGGGCCTTGAGACGAAAGAACAAAGGGGGAAGGCCTCTGGCTCTACTGCTTGCCCATGGGGAGAGAAGTTCTGGTAGTCCATCTGGAAGGTCCAGAGAGTAGTGATTGATTGGGGAGCTACATCACGGGCGGACCTGGCCAGGTGAAGCTCCCTGACAAGTGGCAGCCTCTCCGGAGACTACTAATTCCGCTGATAACATTCTATGCAAATAACCGGCTGAGTGCCATGGGCAGAAAACATTGACACATACCTGCCAGAGGCCTATTCTGGGTCTGAAGAGTCCACCCTGGTCTCCAGCAACTCATCATCTCAGCACACACTTTGCCTGCACGCATGGAAACCGCCTCTCTCCACGAATGTCTTCACCTGCTAGGAAACACACGATGTCACTCAGCCAAAGGAGAGCACAGGCCAAGTCAACTGAAGCCCCCATTTTCAAGATTTTGCCCTCTGCTGCTCCACAGCCTCCGGTGGCACACTGCATGTGCGTCACTTCTCGGTAGACGAGGCCGAAATCCGGGCATCCAGGGCCCCAGCCGTCCAGAATCTACGGATGGCGGCATATGGATCACCTCTTTGCCTCGTACAGCAGGGAGGCCTGGGCCCTAGACTGGCTCCGCTAGAGCTCCACGACCTCAGCTATTTTCCCTGACCTTTGGCCTGTGCCCTCCTGAGTGTGTCATCTCTACTTCCACTTCTCTTCCCACCACACTGAATCCGCCACCTGCGGATACCTGAGCGTGGACATCAACATCTATCACTGGCTGCAGTGTCACAGGTCACTAGGTGTCTAGGCTCAGGCTGACCTTGGCTGTCTTCTGCCCAGGCAAGGAACCTAATCCTTCCAAGGAAATGAGGACACGTGCTCACTGGCCGACATCCTTTCTTTCATCCACACAGCGGTCTAGATGAGGGGAAAGAGGCCAGGTAGGCCAGGTGAGGGCTGAGTGTGGGGCCTAAGGCTTCTTTCCCAATCACCATGCTGACAGCCACCGGAAGGCTGGGCGGAACTTCTGACGGGGACGAGTCACAAACACTCAGCCAATAGGAGAGGTCCAGCCTAACCGGCCAGTTCCGCAGAGCCCTCCATTTTACCCATGGACAGACAACGCCCCCTTGCGTCTTTGGCCACAAAATCCAGGGCACCCAGGGAATAACTTCACAGTAGGCAACCCCTGATGTGAACACGTTCGACACACCGGGACAGCAGGCAGGTACCTCTTTTCCACTTACGCTAGGATATCACTAGGCAAGGCGCCCTTCCTCAGCATCTGTGGCCTCTCACGTATGTGTTCACTCAGAGGAATCTCTTCATTCTACCCCTGAGACACATCACAAGTATGAGGGGCCTGAGAGAGAGCCTAGAGATGGAACGGGGGAGGCTTCTGGCTGTACTGCTTCCCCGTGGGGACAGAATAGCAGGTAGTCTCTCTGGAAGGTCTTAGCTTCTGTTGACTGACACGCGCAATACAGTAGGGGCGGACCCTGGCCAGGGGGAGCTTCTGGGCAGATGCAACCTCTCCGGCGACGAATAATTGCGCTGCTGCTTTGTATGGTGAAAACCTCCCGCCGCCAAGGGGGATGGGTAGAGAACATTGACCCACACCCGCCAGGGGCCTTTCCTGGGACTAAAGATCCCAACGTGGTCTCAACGTCGTCACCCTCTCAACACACGCCTTTCCTGCACACGTAATCCTGCCTTTCTCCGTCAGGGCCCTATCCTACCAGGAAAAAAAGGAAGCCGCTCAAAGAGGCCGATGCCAGGGAAATCGAGGAAACACTGCCAGTTTCCAAATTTTTGCTGTCTACACGTCCCCGCCTCCGGTGCAAGGCTGCCTATGTGGCCGGGCTCCGAAGGCAAGGCCGAAATCCTGGCAGCCTGGGCCCAGCAGTCCAATGGTTGATGGACGTGGGGACACGGATGACCTGTTCGCCACATACAGGAGGGATCCTTGGGCCCTTCACTGGCTCGCCATTCAGCTCCACGACGTCCACTACTGGCCCTGGCCTTTGCTTTGGCTGCTGCCCCATTAAACGTGTGCTCCGGAGCCATGTTTCTCCACCCATCACTAGCATTCTGCCACCAGGGGATATGTGAGTGTGGGAGTCACCATTTGTCACTGGCAGCAGTGTCACAAGTCACTAGACTTCCAGCTACCCGCTGACCTAGGCTGCCTTCTGCCCCAGGCAAGGTCCCGAATCCTTTATCCCAGATGCTGACACCTGGGCACTGGCGGACATTGATTTTTATCAACACAGAGGTCTGAGTGAGGGTCAGAGGGCCAGGTAGGTGAAGTGAAGGCCAGGTGGGCGGGGCTGAGGCTTCTTTGCCATCACCATAGAGACAGTCCCCCCACCGCAAGAGTGGGCGGAGCTTGGGATGGGCCTGCTGACAAGACTGAGCCAATGGCAGAGATCCGGCCAGCCAGGCAGATGACACAGGGCCCTCCATTGTGACCTATGACCCCTAGTGGCCACAGGATTTGAGCACACCCCGGGAAAGGCTACGCAGGCACAAGGGAGCCCCTGGTGCGGACTGCTTCAGGGCATTGGCAGAGCACGCCAGGTACCTCTTTCCCACTTTCCTGAGGATATCAGTAGGCAAGGCATCCCCACTCAGCATCTCTTGCCTCTCTCTGTCTCTCTCTGCTTGTCTTCGTTCTCTGAAATCTCTTCCTTCTCCCCCTTGTCACTTCACACCTTGGAGTGCCTGACAGAGGGCCTAGAGACCAAAGAGCAAAGGGGGAAGGCCTCTGGCTCTACTGCTTGCCCATGGGGAGAGAAGTTCTGGGAGTCTATCTGGAAGGTCTAGAGAGTAGTGATTGATTGGGGAGCTACATCACGGGCGGACCTGGCCAGGTGAAGCTTGACATCACCGTGGGACCTGGCCAGGTGAAGCTCGCTGACAAGTGGCAGCCTCTCCGGAGACTACTAATTCCGCTCCTAACATTCTATGCAAATAACCGGCTGAGTGCCATGGGCAGAAAACATTGACACATACCTGCCAGAGGCCTATTCTGGGTCTGGAGAGTCCACCCTGGTCTCCCCTGCAACTCATCATCTCAGCACACACTTTGCCTGCACGCATGGAAACCGCCTCTCTCCACGAATGTCTTCACCTGCTAGGAAACACACGATGTCACTCAGCCAAAGGAGAGCACAGGCCAAGTCAACTGAAGCCCCCATTTTCAAGATTTTGCCCTCTGCTGCTCCACAGCCTCCGGTGGCACACTGCATGTGCGTCACTTCTCGGTAGACGAGGCCGAAATCCGGGCATCCAGGGCCCCAGCCGTCCAGAATCTACGGATGGCGGCATATGGATCACCTCTTTGCCTCGTACAGCAGGGAGGCCTGGGCCCTAGACTGGCTCCGCTAGAGCTCCACGACCTCAGCTATTTTCCCTGACCTTTGGCCTGTGCCCTCCTGAGTGTGTCATCTCTACTTCCACTTCTCTTCCCACCACACTGAATCCGCCACCTGCGGATACCTGAGCGTGGACATCAACATCTATCACTGGCTGCAGTGTCACAGGTCACTAGGTGTCTAGGCTCAGGCTGACCTTGGCTGTCTTCTGCCCAGGCAAGGAACCTAATCCTTCCAAGGAAATCAGGACACGTGCTCACTGGCCGACATCCTTTCTTTCATCCACACAGCGGTCTAGATGAGGGGAAAGAGGCCAGGTAGGCCAGGTGAGGGCTGAGTGTGGGGCCTAAGGCTTCTTTCCCAATCACCATGCTGACAGCCACCGGAAGGCTGGGCGGAACTTCTGACGGGGACGAGTCACAAACACTCAGCCAATAGGAGAGGTCCAGCCTAACCGGCCAGTTCCGCAGAGCCCTCCATTTTACCCATGGACAGACAACGCCCCCTTGCGTCTTTGGCCACAAAATCCAGGGCACCCAGGGAATAACTTCACAGTAGGCAACCCCTGATGTGAACACGTTCGACACACTGGGACAGCAGGCAGGTACCTCTTTTCCACTTACGCTAGGATATCACTAGGCAAGGCGCCCTTCCTCAGCATCTGTGGCCTCTCACGTATGTGTTCACTCAGAGGAATCTCTTCATTCTACCCCTGAGACACATCACAAGTATGAGGGGCCTGAGAGAGAGCCTAGAGATGGAACGGGGGAGGCTTCTGGCTGTACTGCTTCCCCGTGGGGACAGAATAGCAGGTAGTCTCTCTGGAAGGTCTTAGCTTCTGTTGACTGACACGCGCAATACAGTAGGGGCGGACCCTGGCCAGGGGGAGCTTGTGGGCAGATGCAACCTCTCCGGCGACGAATAATTGCGCTGCTGCTTTGTATGGTGAAAACCTCCCGCCGCCAAGGGGGATGGGTAGAGAACATTGACCCACACCCGCCAGGGGCCTTTCCTGGGACTAAAGATCCCAACGTGGTCTCAACGTCGTCACCCTCTCAACACACGCCTTTCCTGCACACGTAATCCTGCCTTTCTCCGTCAGGGCCCTATCCTACCAGGAAAAAAAGGAAGCCGCTCAAAGAGGCCGATGCCAGGGAAATCGAGGAAACACTGCCAGTTTCCAAATTTTTGCTGTCTACACGTCCCCGCCTCCGGTGCAAGGCTGCCTATGTGGCCGGGCTCCGAAGGCAAGGCCGAAATCCTGGCAGCCTGGGCCCCAGCAGTCCAATGGTTGATGGATGTGGGGACACGGATGACCTGTTCACCACATACAGGAGGGATCCTTGGGCCCTTCACTGGCTCGCCATTCAGCTCCACGACGTCCACTACTGGCCCTGGCCTTTGCTTTGGCTGCTGCCCCATTAAACGTGTGCTCCGGAGCCATGTTTCTCCACCCATCACTAGCATTCTGCCACCAGGGGATATGTGAGTGTGGGAGTCACCATTTGTCACTGGCAGCAGTGTCACAAGTCACTAGACTTCCAGCTACCCGCTGACCTAGGCTGCCTTCTGCCCCAGGCAAGGTCCCGAATCCTTTATCCCAGATGCTGACACCTGGGCACTGGCGGACATTGATTTTTATCAACACAGAGGTCTGAGTGAGGGTCAGAGGGCCAGGTAGGTGAAGTGAAGGCCAGGTGGGCGGGGCTGAGGCTTCTTTGCCATCACCATAGAGACAGTCCCCCCACCGCAAGAGTGGGCGGAGCTTGGGATGGGCCTGCTGACAAGACTGAGCCAATGGCAGAGATCCGGCCCGCCAGGCAGATGACACAGGGCCCTCCATTGTGACCTATGACCCCTAGTGGCCACAGGATTTGAGCACGCCCCGGGAAAGGCTACGCAGGCACAAGGGAGCCCCTGGTGCGGACTGCTTCAGGGCATTGGCAGAGCACGCCAGGTACCTCTTTCCCACTTTCCTGAGGATATCAGTAGGCAAGGCATCCCCACTCAGCATCTCTTGCCTCTCTCTGTCTCTCTCTGCTTGTCTTCGTTCTCTGAAATCTCTTCCTTCTCCCCCTTGTCACTTCACACCTTGGAGTGCCTGACAGAGGGCCTAGAGACCAAAGAGCAAAGGGGGAAGGCCTCTGGCTCTACTGCTTGCCCATGGGGAGAGAAGTTCTGGGAGTCTATCTGGAAGGTCTAGAGAGTAGTGATTGATTGGGGAGCTACATCACGGGCGGACCTGGCCAGGTGAAGCTTGACATCACCGTGGGACCTGGCCAGGTGAAGCTCGCTGACAAGTGGCAGCCTCTCCGGAGACTACTAATTCCGCTCCTAACATTCTATGCAAATAACCGGCTGAGTGCCATGGGCAGAAAACATTGACACATACCTGCCAGAGGCCTATTCTGGGTCTGGAGAGTCCACCCTGGTCTCCCCTGCAACTCATCATCTCAGCACACACTTTGCCTGCACGCATGGAAACCGCCTCTGTCCACGAATGTCTTCACCTGCTAGGAAACACACGATGTCACTCAGCCAAAGGAGAGCTCAGGCCAAGTCAACTGAAGCCCCCATTTTCAAGATTTTGCCCTCTGCTGCTCCACAGCCTCCGGTGGCACACTGCATGTGCGTCACTTCTCGGTAGACGAGGCCGAAATCCGGGCATCCAGGGCCCCAGCCGTCCAGAATCTACGGATGGCGGCATATGGATCACCTCTTTGCCTCGTACAGCAGGGAGGCCTGGGCCCTAGACTGGCTCCGCTAGAGCTCCACGACCTCAGCTATTTTCCCTGACCTTTGGCCTGTGCCCTCGTGAGTGTGTCATCTCTACTTCCACTTCTCTTCCCACCACACTGAATCCGCCACCTGCGGATACCTGAGCGTGGACATCAACATCTATCACTGGCTGCAGTGTCACAGGTCACTAGGTGTCTAGGCTCAGGCTGACCTTGGCTGTCTTCTGCCCAGGCAAGGAACCTAATCCTTCCAAGGAAATGAGGACACGTGCTCACTGGCCGACATCCTTTCTTTCATCCACACAGCGGTCTAGATGAGGGGAAAGAGGCCAGGTAGGCCAGGTGAGGGCTGAGTGTGGGGCCTAAGGCTTCTTTCCCAATCACCATGCTGACAGCCACCGGAAGGCTGGGCGGAACTTCGGACGGGGACGAGTCACAAACACTCAGCCAATAGGAGAGGTCCAGCCTAACCGGCCAGTTCCGCAGAGCCCTCCATTTTACCCATGGACAGACAACGCCCCCTTGCGTCTTTGGCCACAAAATCCAGGGCACCCAGGGAATAACTTCACAGTAGGCAACCCCTGATGTGAACACGTTCGACACACTGGGACAGCAGGCAGGTACCTCTTTTCCACTTACACTAGGATATCACTAGGCAAGGCGCCCTTCCTCAGCATCTGTGGCCTCTCACGTATGTGTTCACTCAGAGGAATCTCTTCATTCTACCCCTGAGACACATCACAAGTATGAGGGGCCTGAGAGAGAGCCTAGAGATGGAACGGGGGAGGCTTCTGGCTGTACTGCTTCCCCGTGGGGACAGAATAGCAGGTAGTCTCTCTGGAAGGTCTTAGCTTCTGTTGACTGACACGCGCAATACAGTAGGGGCGGACCCTGGCCAGGGGGAGCTTGTGGGCAGATGCAACCTCTCCGGCGACGAATAATTGCGCTGCTGCTTTGTATGGTGAAAACCTCCCGCCGCCAAGGGGGATGGGTAGAGAACATTGACCCACACCCGCCAGGGGCCTTTCCTGGGACTAAAGATCCCAACGTGGTCTCAACGTCGTCACCCTCTCAACACACGCCTTTCCTGCACACGTAATCCTGCCTTTCTCCGTCAGGGCCCTATCCTACCGGGAAAAAAAGGAAGCCGCTCAAAGAGGCCGATGCCAGGGAAATCGAGGAAACACTGCCAGTTTCCAAATTTTTGCTGTCTACACGTCCCCGCCTCCGGTGCAAGGCTGCCTATGTGGCCGGGCTCCGAAGGCAAGGCCGAAATCCTGGCAGCCTGGGCCCCAGCAGTCCAATGGTTGATGGACGTGGGGACACGGATGACCTGTTCACCACATACAGGAGGGATCCTTGGCCCCTCACTGGCTCGCCATTCAGCTCCACGACGTCCACTACTGGCCCTGGCCTTTGCTTTGGCTGTTGCCCCATTAAACGTGTGCTCCGGAGCCATGTTTCTCCACCCATCACTAGCATTCTGCCACCAGGGGATATGTGAGTGTGGGAGTCACCATTTGTCACTGGCAGCAGTGTCACAAGTCACTAGACTTCCAGCTACCCGCTGACCTAGGCTGCCTTCTGCCCCAGGCAAGGTCCCGAATCCTTTATCCCAGATGCTGACACCTGGGCACTGGCGGACATTGATTTTTATCAACACAGAGGTCTGAGTGAGGGTCAGAGGGCCAGGTAGGTGAAGTCAAGGCCAGGTGGGCGGGGCTGAGGCTTCTTTGCCATCACCATAGAGACAGTCCCCCCACCGCAAGAGTGGGCGGAGCTTCGGATGGGCCTGCTGACAAGACTGAGCCAATGGCAGAGATCCGGCCCGCCAGGCAGATGACACAGGGCCCTCCATTGTGACCTATGACCCCTAGTGGCCACAGGATTTGAGCACGCCCCGGGAAAGGCTACGCAGGCACAAGGGAGCCCCTGGTGCGGACTGCTTCAGGGCATTGGCAGAGCACGCCAGGTACCTCTTTCCCACTTTCCTGAGGATATCAGTAGGCAAGGCATCCCCACTCAGCATCTCTTGCCTCTCTCTGTCTCTCTCTGCTTGTCTTCGTTCTCTGAAATCTCTTCCTTCTCCCCCTTGTCACTTCACACCTTGGAGTGCCTGACAGAGGGCCTAGAGACCAAAGAGCAAAGGGGGAAGGCCTCTGGCTCTACTGCTTGCCCATGGGGAGAGAAGTTCTGGGAGTCTATCTGGAAGGTCTAGAGAGTAGTGATTGATTGGGGAGCTACATCACGGGCGGACCTGGCCAGGTGAAGCTTGACATCACCGTGGGACCTGGCCAGGTGAAGCTCGCTGACAAGTGGCAGCCTCTCCGGAGACTACTAATTCCGCTCCTAACATTCTATGCAAATAACCGGCTGAGTGCCATGGGCAGAAAACATTGACACATACCTGCCAGAGGCCTATTCTGGGTCTGGAGAGTCCACCCTGGTCTCCCCTGCAACTCATCATCTCAGCACACACTTTGCCTGCACGCATGGAAACCGCCTCTCTCCACGAATGTCTTCACCTGCTAGGAAACACACGATGTCACTCAGCCAAAGGAGAGCACAGGCCAAGTCAACTGAAGCCCCCATTTTCAAGATTTTGCCCTCTGCTGCTCCATAGCCTCCGGAGGCACACTGCATGTGCGTCACTTCTCGGTAGACGAGGCCGAAATCCGGGCATCCAGGGCCCCAGCCGTCCAGAATCTACGGATGGCGGCATATGGATCACCTCTTTGCCTCGTACAGCAGGGAGGCCTGGGCCCTAGACTGGCTCCGCTAGAGCTCCACGACCTCAGCTATTTTCCCTGACCTTTGGCCTGTGCCCTCGTGAGTGTGTCATCTCTACTTCCACTTCTCTTCCCACCACACTGAATCCGCCACCTGCGGATACCTGAGCGTGGACATCAACATCTATCACTGGCTGCAGTGTCACAGGTCACTAGGTGTCTAGGCTCAGGCTGACCTTGGCTGTCTTCTGCCCAGGCAAGGAACCTAATCCTTCCAAGGAAATGAGGACACGTGCTCACTGGCCGACATCCTTTCTTTCATCCACACAGCGGTCTAGATGAGGGGAAAGAGGCCAGGTAGGCCAGGTGAGGGCTGAGTGTGGGGCCTAAGGCTTCTTTCCCAATCACCATGCTGACAGCCACCGGAAGGCTGGGCGGAACTTCGGACGGGGACGAGTCACAAACACTCAGCCAATAGGAGAGGTCCAGCCTAACCGGCCAGTTCCGCAGAGCCCTCCATTTTACCCATGGACAGACAACGGCCCCTTGCGTCTTTGGCCACAAAATCCAGGGCACCCAGGGAATAACTTCACAGTAGGCAACCCCTGATGTGAACACGTTCGACACACTGGGACAGCAGGCAGGTACCTCTTTTCCACTTACGCTAGGATATCACTAGGCAAGGCGCCCTTCCTCAGCATCTCTGGCCTCTCACGTATGTGTTCACTCAGAGGAATCTCTTCATTCTACCCCTGAGACACATCACAAGTATGAGGGGCCTGAGAGAGAGCCTAGAGATGGAACGGGGGAGGCTTCTGGCTGTACTGCTTCCCCGTGGGGACAGAATAGCAGGTAGTCTCTCTGGAAGGTCTTAGCTTCTGTTGACTGACACGCGCAATACAGTAGGGGCGGACCCTGGCCAGGGGGAGCTTCTGGGCAGATGCAACCTCTCCGGCGACGAATAATTGCGCTGCTGCTTTGTATGGTGAAAACCTCCCGCCGCCAAGGGGGATGGGTAGAGAACATTGACCCACACCCGCCAGGGGCCTTTCCTGGGACTAAAGATCCCAACGTGGTCTCAACGTCGTCACCCTCTCAACACACGCCTTTCCTGCACACGTAATCCTGCCTTTCTCCGTCAGGGCCCTATCCTACCGGGAAAAAAAGGAAGCCGCTCAAAGAGGCCGATGCCAGGGAAATCGAGGAAACACTGCCAGTTTCCAAATTTTTGCTGTCTACACGTCCCCGCCTCCGGTGCAAGGCTGCCTATGTGGCCGGGCTCCGAAGGCAAGGCCGAAATCCTGGCAGCCTGGGCCCCAGCAGTCCAATGCTTGATGGACGTGGGGACACGGATGACCTGTTCACCACATACAGGAGGGATCCTTGGCCCCTCACTGGCTCGCCATTCAGCTCCACGACGTCCACTACTGGCCCTGGCCTTTGCTTTGGCTGTTGCCCCATTAAACGTGTGCTCCGGAGCCATGTTTCTCCACCCATCACTAGCATTCTGCCACCAGGGGATATGTGAGTGTGGGAGTCACCATTTGTCACTGGCAGCAGTGTCACAAGTCACTAGACTTCCAGCTACCCGCTGACCTAGGCTGCCTTCTGCCCCAGGCAAGGTCCCGAATCCTTTATCCCAGATGCTGACACCTGGGCACTGGCGGACATTGATTTTTATCAACACAGAGGTCTGAGTGAGGGTCAGAGGGCCAGGTAGGTGAAGTCAAGGCCAGGTGGGCGGGGCTGAGGCTTCTTTGCCATCACCATAGAGACAGTCCCCCCACCGCAAGAGTGGGCGGAGCTTCGGATGGGCCTGCTGACAAGACTGAGCCAATGGCAGAGATCCGGCCCGCCAGGCAGATGACACAGGGCCCTCCATTGTGACCTATGACCCCTAGTGGCCACAGGATTTGAGCACGCCCCGGGAAAGGCTACGCAGGCACAAGGGAGCCCCTGGTGCGGACTGCTTCAGGGCATTGGCAGAGCACGCCAGGTACCTCTTTCCCACTTTCCTGAGGATATCAGTAGGCAAGGCATCCCCACTCAGCATCTCTTGCCTCTCTCTGTCTCTCTCTGCTTGTCTTCGTTCTCTGAAATCTCTTCCTTCTCCCCCTTGTCACTTCACACCTTGGAGTGCCTGACAGAGGGCCTAGAGACCAAAGAGCAAAGGGGGAAGGCCTCTGGCTCTACTGCTTGCCCATGGGGAGAGAAGTTCTGGGAGTCTATCTGGAAGGTCTAGAGAGTAGTGATTGATTGGGGAGCTACATCACGGGCGGACCTGGCCAGGTGAAGCTTGACATCACCGTGGGACCTGGCCAGGTGAAGCTCGCTGACAAGTGGCAGCCTCTCCGGAGACTACTAATTCCGCTCCTAACATTCTATGCAAATAACCGGCTGAGTGCCATGGGCAGAAAACATTGACACATACCTGCCAGAGGCCTATTCTGGGTCTGGAGAGTCCACCCTGGTCTCCCCTGCAACTCATCATCTCAGCACACACTTTGCCTGCACGCATGGAAACCGCCTCTCTCCACGAATGTCTTCACCTGCTAGGAAACACACGATGTCACTCAGCCAAAGGAGAGCACAGGCCAAGTCAACTGAAGCCCCCATTTTCAAGATTTTGCCCTCTGCTGCTCCATAGCCTCCGGAGGCACACTGCATGTGCGTCACTTCTCGGTAGACGAGGCCGAAATCCGGGCATCCAGGGCCCCAGCCGTCCAGAATCTACGGATGGCGGCATATGGATCACCTCTTTGCCTCGTACAGCAGGGAGGCCTGGGCCCTAGACTGGCTCCGCTAGAGCTCCACGACCTCAGCTATTTTCCCTGACCTTTGGCCTGTGCCCTCGTGAGTGTGTCATCTCTACTTCCACTTCTCTTCCCACCACACTGAATCCGCCACCTGCGGATACCTGAGCGTGGACATCAACATCTATCACTGGCTGCAGTGTCACAGGTCACTAGGTGTCTAGGCTCAGGCTGACCTTGGCTGTCTTCTGCCCAGGCAAGGAACCTAATCCTTCCAAGGAAATGAGGACACGTGCTCACTGGCCGACATCCTTTCTTTCATCCACACAGCGGTCTAGATGAGGGGAAAGAGGCCAGGTAGGCCAGGTGAGGGCTGAGTGTGGGGCCTAAGGCTTCTTTCCCAATCACCATGCTGACAGCCACCGGAAGGCTGGGCGGAACTTCGGACGGGGACGAGTCACAAACACTCAGCCAATAGGAGAGGTCCAGCCTAACCGGCCAGTTCCGCAGAGCCCTCCATTTTACCCATGGACAGACAACGGCCCCTTGCGTCTTTGGCCACAAAATCCAGGGCACCCAGGGAATAACTTCACAGTAGGCAACCCCTGATGTGAACACGTTCGACACACTGGGACAGCAGGCAGGTACCTCTTTTCCACTTACGCTAGGATATCACTAGGCAAGGCGCCCTTCCTCAGCATCTCTGGCCTCTCACGTATGTGTTCACTCAGAGGAATCTCTTCATTCTACCCCTGAGACACATCACAAGTATGAGGGGCCTGAGAGAGAGCCTAGAGATGGAACGGGGGAGGCTTCTGGCTGTACTGCTTCCCCGTGGGGACAGAATAGCAGGTAGTCTCTCTGGAAGGTCTTAGCTTCTGTTGACTGACACGCGCAATACAGTAGGGGCGGACCCAGGCCAGGGGGAGCTTGTGGGCAGATGCAACCTCTCCGGCGACGAATAATTGCGCTGCTGCTTTGTATGGTGAAAACCTCCCCCCGCCAAGGGGGATGGGTAGAGAACATTGACCCACACCCGCCAGGGGCCTTTCCTGGGACTAAAGATCCCAACGTGGTCTCAACGTCGTCACCCTCTCAACACACACCTTTCCTGCACACGTAATCCTGCCTTTCTCCGTCAGGGCCCTATCCTACCAGGAAAAAAAGCAAGCCGCTCAAAGAGGCCGATGCCAGGGAAATCGAGGAAACACTGCCAGTTTCCAAATTTTTGCTGTCTACACGTCCCCGCCTCCGGTGCAAGGCTGCCTATGTGGCCGGGCTCCGAAGGCAAGGCCGAAATCCTGGCAGCCTGGGCCCAGCAGTCCAATGGTTGATGGACGTGGGGACACGGATGACCTGTTCGCCACATACAGGAGGGATCCTTGGGCCCTTCACTGGCTCGCCATTCAGCTCCACGACGTCCACTACTGGCCCTGGCCTTTGCTTTGGCTGCTGCCCCATTAAACGTGTGCTCCGGAGCGATCTTTCTCCACCCATCACTAGCATTCTGCCACCAGGGGATATGTGAGTGTGGGAGTCACCATTTGTCACTGGCAGCAGTGTCACAAGTCACTAGACTTCCAGCTACCCGCTGACCTAGGCTGCCTTCTGCCCCAGGCAAGGTCCCGAATCCTTTATCCCAGATGCTGACACCTGGGCACTGGCGGACATTGATTTTTATCAACACAGAGGTCTGAGTGAGGGTCAGAGGGCCAGGTAGGTGAAGTCAAGGCCAGGTGGGCGGGGCTGAGGCTTCTTTGCCATCACCATAGAGACAGTCCCCCCACCGCAAGAGTGGGCGGAGCTTCGGATGGGCCTGCTGACAAGACTGAGCCAATGGCAGAGATCCGGCCCGCCAGGCAGATGACACAGGGCCCTCCATTGTGACCTATGACCCCTAGTGGCCACAGGATTTGAGCACGCCCCGGGAAAGGCTACGCAGGCACAAGGGAGCCCCTGGTGCGGACTGCTTCAGGGCATTGGCAGAGCACGCCAGGTACCTCTTTCCCACTTTCCTGAGGATATCAGTAGGCAAGGCATCCCCACTCAGCATCTCTTGCCTCTCTCTGTCTCTCTCTGCTTGTCTTCGTTCTCTGAAATCTCTTCCTTCTCCCCCTTGTCACTTCACACCTTGGAGTGCCTGACAGAGGGCCTAGAGACCAAAGAGCAAAGGGGGAAGGCCTCTGGCTCTACTGCTTGCCCATGGGGAGAGAAGTTCTGGGAGTCTATCTGGAAGGTCTAGAGAGTAGTGATTGATTGGGGAGCTACATCACGGGCGGACCTGGCCAGGTGAAGCTTGACATCACCGTGGGACCTGGCCAGGTGAAGCTCGCTGACAAGTGGCAGCCTCTCCGGAGACTACTAATTCCGCTCCTAACATTCTATGCAAATAACCGGCTGAGTGCCATGGGCAGAAAACATTGACACATACCTGCCAGAGGCCTATTCTGGGTCTGAAGAGTCCACCCTGGTCTCCAGCAACTCATCATCTCAGCACACACTTTGCCTGCACGCATGGAAACCGCCTCTCTCCACGAATGTCTTCACCTGCTAGGAAACACACGATGTCACTCAGCCAAAGGAGAGCACAGGCAAAGTCAACTGAAGCCCCCATTTTCAAGATTTTGCCCTCTCCTGCTCCACAGCCTCCGGTGGCACACTGCATGTGCGTCACTTCTCGGTAGACAAGGCTGAAATCCGGGCATCCAGGGCCCCAGCCGTCCACAGTCTACGGATGGCGGCATATGGATCACCTCTTTGCCTCGTACAGCAGGGAGGCCTGGGCCCTAGACTGGCTCCGCTAGAGCTCCACGACCTCAGCTATTTTCCCTGACCTTTGACCCGTGATCTCGTGAGTGTGTCGTCTCTACTTCCACTTCTCTTCCCACCACACTGAATCCGCCACCTGCGGATACCTGAGCGTGGACATCAACATCTATCACTGGCTGCAGTGTCACAGGTCACTAGGTGTCTAGGCTCAGGCTGACCTTGGCTGTCTTCTGCCCAGGCAAGGAGCCTAATCCTTCCAAGGAAATCAGGACACGTGCTCACTGGCCGACATCCTTTCTTTCATCCACACAGCGGTCTAGATGAGGGGAAAGAGGCCAGGTAGGCCAGGTGAAGGCTGAGTGTGGGGCCTAAGGCTTCTTTCCCAATCACCATGGTGACAGCCACCGGAAGGCTGGGCGGAACTTCTGACGGGGACGAGTCACAAACACTCAGCACAATGGGAGAGGTCCAGCCTAACCGGCCAGTTCCGCAGAGCCCTCCATTTTACCCATGGACAGACAACGGCCCCTTTCGTCTTTGGCCACAAAATCGAGGGCACCCAGGGAATAACTTCACAGTAGGCAACCCCTGATGTGAACAAGTTCGACACACCGGGACAGCAGGCAGGTACCTCTTTTCCACTTACGCTAGGATATCACTAGGCAAGGCGCCCTTCCTCAGCATCTCTGGCCTCTCTGTATGTGTTCACTCAGAGGAATCTCTTCGTTCTACCCCTGAGACACATCACAAGTATGAGGGGCCTGAGAGAGAGCCTAGACATGGAACGGGGAAGGGTTCCGGCTGTACTGCTTCCCCGTGGGTAGAAAATAGCAGGTAGTCTCTCTGGAAGGTCTTAGCTTCTGTTGACTGACACGCGCAATACAGTAGGGGCGGACCCTGGCCAGGTGGAGCTTGTGGGCAGATGCAACCTCTCCGGCGACGAATAATTGCGCTGCTGCTTTGTATGGTGAAAACCTCCCCCAGCCAAGGGGGATGGGTAGAGAACATTGACCCACACCCGCCAGGGGCCTTTCCTGGGACTAAAGATCCCAACGTGGTCTCAACGTCGTCACCCACTCAACACACACCTTTCCTGCACACGTAATCCTGCCTTTCTCCGTCAGGGCCCTATCCTACCAGGAAAAAAAGCAAGCCGCTCAAAAAGGCCGATGCCAGGGAAATCGAGGAAACACTGCCAGTTCCCAAATTTTGGCTGTCTACATGTCCCCGCCTGCGGTGCAAGGCTGCCTATGTGGCCGGGCTCCGAAGGCAAGGCCGAAATCCTGGCAGCCTGGGCCCCAGCAGTCCAATGCTTGATGGACGTGGGGACACGGATGACCTGTTCGCCACATCCTTAGGCCCTTCACTGGCTCGCCATTCAGCTCCACGACGTCCACTACTGGCCCTGGCCTTTGCTTTGGCTGCTGCCCCATTAAACGTGTGCTCCGGAGCGATCTTTCTCCACCCATCACTAGCATTCTGCCACCAGGGGATATGTGAGTGTGGGAGTCACCATTTGTCACTGGCAGCAGTGTCACAAGTCACTAGACTTCCAGCTACCCGCTGACCTAGGCTGCCTTCTGCCCCAGGCAAGGTCCCGAATCCTTTATCCCAGATGCTGACACCTGGGCACTGGCGGACATTGATTTTTATCAAGACAGAGGTCTGAGTGAGGGTCAGAGGGCCAGGTAGGTGAAGTCAAGGCCAGGTGGGCGGGGCTGAGGCTTCTTTGCCATCACCATAGAGACAGTCCCCCCACCGCAAGAGTGGGCGGAGCTTGGGATGGGCCTGCTGACAAGACTGAGCCAATGGCAGAGATCCGGCCCGCCAGGCAGATGACACAGGGCCCTCCATTGTGACCTATGACCCCTAGTGGCCACAGGATTTGAGCACGCCCCGGGAAAGGCTACGCAGGCACAAGGGAGCCCCTGGTGCGGACTGCTTCAGGGCATTGGCAGAGCACGCCAGGTACCTCTTTCCCACTTTCCTGAGGATATCAGTAGGCAAGGCATCCCCACTCAGCATCTCTTGCCTCTCTCTGTCTCTCTCTGCTTGTCTTCGTTCTCTGAAATCTCTTCCTTCTCCCCCTTGTCACTTCACACCTTGGAGTGCCTGACAGAGGGCCTAGAGACCAAAGAGCAAAGGGGGAAGGCCTCTGGCTCTACTGCTTGCCCATGGGGAGAGAAGTTCTGGGAGTCTATCTGGAAGGTCTAGAGAGTAGTGATTGATTGGGGAGCTACATCACGGGCGGACCTGGCCAGGTGAAGCTTGACATCACCGTGGGACCTGGCCAGGTGAAGCTCGCTGACAAGGGGCAGCCTCTCCGCAGACTACTAATTCCGCTCCTAACATTCTATGCAAATAACCGGCTGAGTGCCATGGGCAGAAAACATTGACACATACCTGCCAGAGGCCTATTCTGGGTCTGAAGAGTCCACCCTGGTCTCCCCTGCAACTCATCATCTCAGCACACACTTTGCCTGCACGCATGGAAACCGCCTCTCTCCACGAATGTCTTCACCTGCTAGGAAACACACGATGTCACTCAGCCAAAGGAGAGCACAGGCCAAGTCAACTGAAGCCCCCATTTTCAAGATTTTGCCCTCTGCTGCTCCACAGCCTCCGGTGGCACACTGCATGTGCGTCACTTCTCGGTAGACGAGGCCGAAATCCGGGCATCCAGGGCCCCAGCCGTCCAGAATCTACGGATGGCGGCATATGGATCACCTCTTTGCCTCGTACAGCAGGGAGGCCTGGGCCCTAGACTGGCTCCGCTAGAGCTCCACGACCTCAGCTATTTTCCCTGACCTTTGGCCTGTGCACTCCTGAGTGTGTCATCTCTACTTCCACTTCTCTTCCCACCACACTGAATCCGCCACCTGCGGATACCTGAGCGTGGACATCAACATCTATCACTGGCTGCAGTGTCACAGGTCACTAGGTGTCTAGGCTCAGGCTGACCTTGGCTGTCTTCTGCCCAGGCAAGGAACCTAATCCTTCCAAGGAAATCAGGACACGTGCTCACTGGCCGACATCCTTTCTTTCATCCACACAGCGGTCTAGATGAGGGGAAAGAGGCCAGGTAGGCCAGGTGAGGGCTGAGTGTGGGGCCTAAGGCTTCTTTCCCAATCACCATGCTGACAGCCACCGGAAGGCTGGGCGGAACTTCGGACGGGGACGAGTCACAAACACTCAGCCAATAGGAGAGGTCCAGCCTAACCGGCCAGTTCCGCAGAGCCCTCCATTTTACCCATGGACAGACAACGGCCCCTTGCGTCTTTGGCCACAAAATCCAGGGCACCCAGGGAATAACTTCACAGTAGGCAACCCCTGATGTGAGCACGTTCGACACACTGGGACAGCAGGCAGGTACCTCTTTTCCACTTACGCTAGGATATCACTAGGCAAGGCGCCCTTCCTCAGCATCTCTGGCCTCTCACGTATGTGTTCACTCAGAGGAATCTCTTCATTCTACCCCTGAGACACATCACAAGTATGAGGGGCCTGAGAGAGAGCCTAGAGATGGAACGGGGGAGGCTTCTGGCTGTACTGCTTCCCCGTGGGGACAGAATAGCAGGTAGTCTCTCTGGAAGGTCTTAGCTTCTGTTGACTGACACGCGCAATACAGTAGGGGCGGACCCAGGCCAGGGGGAGCTTGTGGGCAGATGCAACCTCTCCGGCGACGAATAATTGCGCTGCTGCTTTGTATGGTGAAAACCTCCCCCCGCCAAGGGGGATGGGTAGAGAACATTGACCCACACCCGCCAGGGGCCTTTCCTGGGACTAAAGATCCCAACGTGGTCTCAACGTCGTCACCCTCTCAACACACACCTTTCCTGCACACGTAATCCTGCCTTTCTCCGTCAGGGCCCTATCCTACCAGGAAAAAAAGCAAGCCGCTCAAAGAGGCCGATGCCAGGGAAATCGAGGAAACACTGCCACTTTCCAAATTTTTGCTGTCTACACGTCCCCGCCTCCGGTGCAAGGCTGCCTATGTGGCCGGGCTCCGAAGGCAAGGCCGAAATCCTGGCAGCCTGGGCCCCAGCAGTCCAATGCTTGATGGACGTGGGGACACGGATGACCTGTTCGCCACATACAGGAGGGATCCTTGGGCCCTTCACTGGCTCGCCATTCAGCTCCACGACGTCCACTACTGGCCCTGGCCTTTGCTTTGGCTGGTGCCCCATTAAACGTGTGCTCCGGAGCGATCTTTCTCCACCCATCACTAGCATTCTGCCACCAGCGGATATGTGAGTGTGGGAGTCACCATTTGTCACTGGCAGCAGTGTCACAAGTCACTAGACTTCCAGCTACCCGCTGACCTAGGCTGCCTTCTGCCCCAGGCAAGGTCCCGAATCCTTTATCCCAGATGCTGACACCTGGGCACTGGCGGACATTGATTTTTATCAAGACAGAGGTCTGAGTGAGGGTCAGAGGGCCAGGTAGGTGAAGTCAAGGCCAGGTGGGCGGGGCTGAGGCTTCTTTGCCATCACCATAGAGACAGTCCCCCCACCGCAAGAGTGGGCGGAGCTTGGGATGGGCCTGCTGACAAGACTGAGCCAATGGCAGAGATCCGGCCCGCCAGGCAGATGACACAGGGCCCTCCATTGTGACCTATGACCCCTAGTGGCCACAGGATTTGAGCACGCCCCGGGAAAGGCTACGCAGGCACAAGGGAGCCCCTGGTGCGGACTGCTTCAGGGCATTGGCAGAGCACGCCAGGTACCTCTTTCCCACTTTCCTGAGGATATCAGTAGGCAAGGCATCCCCACTCAGCATCTCTTGCCTCTCTCTGTCTCTCTCTGCTTGTCTTCGTTCTCTGAAATCTCTTCCTTCTCCCCCTTGTAACTTCACACCTTGGAGTGCCTGACAGAGGGCCTAGAGACCAAAGAGCAAAGGGGGAAGGCCTCTGGCTCTACTGCTTGCCCATGGGGAGAGAAGTTCTGGGAGTCTATCTGGAAGGTCTAGAGAGTAGTGATTGATTGGGGAGCTACATCACGGGCGGACCTGGCCAGGTGAAGCTTGACATCACCGTGGGACCTGGCCAGGTGAAGCTCGCTGACAAGTGGCAGCCTCTCCGGAGACTACTAATTCCGCTCCTAACATTCTATGCAAATAACCGGCTGAGTGCCATGGGCAGAAAACATTGACACATACCTGCCAGAGGCCTATTCTGGGTCTGAAGAGTCCACCCTGGTCTCCCCTGCAACTCATCATCTCAGCACACACTTTGCCTGTACGCATGGAAACCGCCTCTCTCCACGAATGTCTTCACCTGCTAGGAAACACACGATGTCACTCAGCCAAAGGAGAGCACAGGCCAAGTCAACTGAAGCCCCCATTTTCAAGATTTTGCCCTCTGCTGCTCCACAGCCTCCGGTGGCACACTGCATGTGCGTCACTTCTCGGTAGACGAGGCCGAAATCCGGGCATCCAGGGCCCCAGCCGTCCAGAATCTACGGATGGCGGCATATGGTTCACCTCTTTGCCTCGTACAGCAGGGAGGCCTGGGCCCTAGACTGGCTCCGCTAGAGCTCCACGACCTCAGCTATTTTCCCTGACCTTTGGCCTGTGCACTCCTGAGTGTGTCATCTCTACTTCCACTTCTCTTCCCACCACACTGAATCCGCCACCTGCGGATACCTGAGCGTGGACATCAACATCTATCACTGGCTGCAGTGTCACAGGTCACTAGGTGTCTAGGCTCAGGCTGACCTTGGCTGTCTTCTGCCCAGGCAAGGAACCTAATCCTTCCAAGGAAATCAGGACACGTGCTCACTGGCCGACATCCTTTCTTTCATCCACACAGCGGTCTAGATGAGGGGAAAGAGGCCAGGTAGGCCAGGTGAGGGCTGAGTGTGGGGCCTAAGGCTTCTTTCCCAATCACCATGCTGACAGCCACCGGAAGGCTGGGCGGAACTTCGGACGGGGACGAGTCACAAACACTCAGCCAATAGGAGAGGTCCAGCCTAACCGGCCAGTTCCGCAGAGCCCTCCATTTTACCCATGGACAGACAACGGCCCCTTGCGTCTTTGGCCACAAAATCCAGGGCACCCAGGGAATAACTTCACAGTAGGCAACCCCTGATGTGAACACGTTCGACACACTGGGACAGCAGGCAGGTACCTCTTTTCCACTTACGCTAGGATATCACTAGGCAAGGCGCCCTTCCTCAGCATCTCTGGCCTCTCACGTATGTGTTCACTCAGAGGAATCTCTTCATTCTACCCCTGAGACACATCACAAGTATGAGGGGCCTGAGAGAGAGCCTAGAGATGGAACGGGGGAGGCTTCTGGCTGTACTGCTTCCCCGTGGGGACAGAATAGCAGGTAGTCTCTCTGGAAGGTCTTAGCTTCTGTTGACTGACACGCGCAATACAGTAGGGGCGGACCCAGGCCAGGGGGAGCTTGTGGGCAGATGCAACCTCTCCGGCGACGAATAATTGCGCTGCTGCTTTGTATGGTGAAAACCTCCCCCCGCCAAGGGGGATGGGTAGAGAACATTGACCCACACCCGCCAGGGGCCTTTCCTGGGACTAAAGATCCCAACGTGGTCTCAACGTCGTCACCCTCTCAACACACACCTTTCCTGCACACGTAATCCTGCCTTTCTCCGTCAGGGCCCTATCCTACCAGGAAAAAAAGCAAGCCGCTCAAAGAGGCCGATGCCAGGGAAATCGAGGAAACACTGCCACTTTCCAAATTTTTGCTGTCTACACGTCCCCGCCTCCGGTGCAAGGCTGCCTATGTGGCCGGGCTCCGAAGGCAAGGCCGAAATCCTGGCAGCCTGGGCCCCAGCAGTCCAATGCTTGATGGACGTGGGGACACGGATGACCTGTTCGCCACATACAGGAGGGATCCTTGGGCCCTTCACTGGCTCGCCATTCAGCTCCACGACGTCCACTACTGGCCCTGGCCTTTGCTTTGGCTGGTGCCCCATTAAACGTGTGCTCCGGAGCGATCTTTCTCCACCCATCACTAGCATTCTGCCACCAGGGGATATGTGAGTGTGGGAGTCACCATTTGTCACTGGCAGCAGTGTCACAAGTCACTAGACTTCCAGCTACCCGCTGACCTAGGCTGCCTTCTGCCCCAGGCAAGGTCCCGAATCCTTTATCCCAGATGCTGACACCTGGGCACTGGCGGACATTGATTTTTATCAAGACAGAGGTCTGAGTGAGGGTCAGAGGGCCAGGTAGGTGAAGTCAAGGCCAGGTGGGCGGGGCTGAGGCTTCTTTGCCATCACCATAGAGACAGTCCCCCCACCGCAAGAGTGGGCGGAGCTTGGGATGGGCCTGCTGACAAGACTGAGCCAATGGCAGAGATCCGGCCCGCCAGGCAGATGACACAGGGCCCTCCATTGTGACCTATGACCCCTAGTGGCCACAGGATTTGAGCACGCCCCGGGAAAGGCTACGCAGGCACAAGGGAGCCCCTGGTGCGGACTGCTTCAGGGCATTGGCAGAGCACGCCAGGTACCTCTTTCCCACTTTCCTGAGGATATCAGTAGGCAAGGCATCCCCACTCAGCATCTCTTGCCTCTCTCTGTCTCTCTCTGCTTGTCTTCGTTCTCTGAAATCTCTTCCTTCTCCCCCTTGTCACTTCACACCTTGGAGTGCCTGACAGAGGGCCTAGAGACCAAAGAGCAAAGGGGGAAGGCCTCTGGCTCTACTGCTTGCCCATGGGGAGAGAAGTTCTGGGAGTCTATCTGGAAGGTCTAGAGAGTAGTGATTGATTGGGGAGCTACATCACGGGCGGACCTGGCCAGGTGAAGCTTGACATCACCGTGGGACCTGGCCAGGTGAAGCTCGCTGACAAGTGGCAGCCTCTCCGGAGACTACTAATTCCGCTCCTAACATTCTATGCAAATAACCGGCTGAGTGCCATGGGCAGAAAACATTGACACATACCTGCCAGAGGCCTATTCTGGGTCTGAAGAGTCCACCCTGGTCTCCCCTGCAACTCATCATCTCAGCACACACTTTGCCTGCACGCATGGAAACCGCCTCTCTCCACGAATGTCTTCACCTGCTAGGAAACACACGATGTCACTCAGCCAAAGGAGAGCACAGGCCAAGTCAACTGAAGCCCCCATTTTCAAGATTTTGCCCTCTGCTGCTCCACAGCCTCCGGTGGCACACTGCATGTGCGTCACTTCTCGGTAGACGAGGCCGAAATCCGGGCATCCAGGGCCCCAGCCGTCCAGAATCTACGGATGGCGGCATATGGATCACCTCTTTGCCTCGTACAGCAGGGAGGCCTGGGCCCTAGACTGGCTCCGCTAGAGCTCCACGACCTCAGCTATTTTCCCTGACCTTTGGCCTGTGCACTCCTGAGTGTGTCATCTCTACTTCCACTTCTCTTCCCACCACACTGAATCCGCCACCTGCGGATACCTGAGCGTGGACATCAACATCTATCACTGGCTGCAGTGTCACAGGTCACTAGGTGTCTAGGCTCAGGCTGACCTTGGCTGTCTTCTGCCCAGGCAAGGAACCTAATCCTTCCAAGGAAATCAGGACACGTGCTCACTGGCCGACATCCTTTCTTTCATCCACACAGCGGTCTAGATGAGGGGAAAGAGGCCAGGTAGGCCAGGTGAGGGCTGAGTGTGGGGCCTAAGGCTTCTTTCCCAATCACCATGCTGACAGCCACCGGAAGGCTGGGCGGAACTTCGGACGGGGACGAGTCACAAACACTCAGCCAATAGGAGAGGTCCAGCCTAACCGGCCAGTTCCGCAGAGCCCTCCATTTTACCCATGGACAGACAACGGCCCCTTGCGTCTTTGGCCACAAAATCCAGGGCACCCAGGGAATAACTTCACAGTAGGCAACCCCTGATGTGAACACGTTCGACACACTGGGACAGCAGGCAGGTACCTCTTTTCCACTTACGCTAGGATATCACTAGGCAAGGCGCCCTTCCTCAGCATCTGTGGCCTCTCACGTATGTGTTCACTCAGAGGAATCTCTTCATTCTACCCCTGAGACACATCACAAGTATGAGGGGCCTGAGAGAGAGCCTAGAGATGGAACGGGGGAGGCTTCTGGCTGTACTGCTTCCCCGTGGGGACAGAATAGCAGGTAGTCTCTCTGGAAGGTCTTAGCTTCTGTTGACTGACACGCGCAATACAGTAGGGGCGGACCCTGGCCAGGGGGAGCTTGTGGGCAGATGCAACCTCTCCGGCGACGAATAATTGCGCTGCTGCTTTGTATGGTGAAAACCTCCCCCCGCCAAGGGGGATGGGTAGAGAACATTGACCCACACCCGCCAGGGGCCTTTCCTGGGACTAAAGATCCCAACGTGGTCTCAACGTCGTCACCCTCTCAACACACACCTTTCCTGCACACGTAATCCTGCCTTTCTCCGTCAGGGCCCTATCCTACCAGGAAAAAAAGCAAGCCGCTCAAAGAGGCCGATGCCAGGGAAATCGAGGAAACACTGCCACTTTCCAAATTTTTGCTGTCTACACGTCCCCGCCTCCGGTGCAAGGCTGCCTATGTGGCCGGGCTCCGAAGGCAAGGCCGAAATCCTGGCAGCCTGGGCCCCAGCAGTCCAATGCTTGATGGACGTGGGGACACGGATGACCTGTTCGCCACATACAGGAGGGATCCTTGGGCCCTTCACTGGCTCGCCATTCAGCTCCACGACGTCCACTACTGGCCCTGGCCTTTGCTTTGGCTGGTGCCCCATTAAACGTGTGCTCCGGAGCGATCTTTCTCCACCCATCACTAGCATTCTGCCACCAGCGGATATGTGAGTGTGGGAGTCACCATTTGTCACTGGCAGCAGTGTCACAAGTCACTAGACTTCCAGCTACCCGCTGACCTAGGCTGCCTTCTGCCCCAGGCAAGGTCCCGAATCCTTTATCCCAGATGCTGACACCTGGGCACTGGCGGACATTGATTTTTATCAAGACAGAGGTCTGAGTGAGGGTCAGAGGGCCAGGTAGGTGAAGTCAAGGCCAGGTGGGCGGGGCTGAGGCTTCTTTGCCATCACCATAGAGACAGTCCCCCCACCGCAAGAGTGGGCGGAGCTTGGGATGGGCCTGCTGACAAGACTGAGCCAATGGCAGAGATCCGGCCCGCCAGGCAGATGACACAGGGCCCTCCATTGTGACCTATGACCCCTAGTGGCCACAGGATTTGAGCACGCCCCGGGAAAGGCTACGCAGGCACAAGGGAGCCCCTGGTGCGGACTGCTTCAGGGCATTGGCAGAGCACGCCAGGTACCTCTTTCCCACTTTCCTGAGGATATCAGTAGGCAAGGCATCCCCACTCAGCATCTCCTGCCTCTCTCTGTCTCTCTCTGCTTGTCTTCGTTCTCTGAAATCTCTTCCTTCTCCCCCTTGTCACTTCACACCTTGGAGTGCCTGACAGAGGGCCTAGAGACCAAAGAGCAAAGGGGGAAGGCCTCTGGCTCTACTGCTTGCCCATGGGGAGAGAAGTTCTGGGAGTCTATCTGGAAGGTCTAGAGAGTAGTGATTGATTGGGGAGCTACATCACGGGCGGACCTGGCCAGGTGAAGCTTGACATCACCGTGGGACCTGGCCAGGTGAAGCTCGCTGACAAGTGGCAGCCTCTCCGGAGACTACTAATTCCGCTCCTAACATTCTATGCAAATAACCGGCTGAGTGCCATGGGCAGAAAACATTGACACATACCTGCCAGAGGCCTATTCTGGGTCTTGAGAGTCCACTCTGGTCTCCCCTGCAACTCATCATCTCAGCACACACTTTGCCTGCACGCATGGAAACCGCCTCTCTCCACGAATGTCTTCACCTGCTAGGAAATACACGATGTCACTCAGCCAAAGGACAGCACAGGCCAAGTCAACTGAAGCCCCCATTTTCAAGATTTTGCCCTCTGCTGCTCCACAGCCTCCGGTGGCACACTGCATGTGCGTCACTTCTCGGTAGACGAGGCCGAAATCCGGGCATCCAGGGCCCCAGCCGTCCAGAATCTACGGATGGCGGCATATGGATCACCTCTTTGCCTCGTACAGCAGGGAGGCCTGGGCCCTAGACTGGCTCCGCTAGAGCTCCACGACCTCAGCTATTTTCCCTGACCTTTGGCCTGTGCCCTCGTGAGTGTGTCATCTCTACCTCCACTTCTCTTCCCACCACACTGAATCCGCCACCTGCGGATACCTGAGCGTGGACATCAACATCTATCACTGGCTGCAGTGTCACAGGTCACTAGGTGTCTAGGCTCAGGCTGACCTTGGCTGTCTTCTGCCCAGGCAAGGAACCTAATCCTTCCAAGGAAATGAGGACACGTGCTCACTGGCCGACATCCTTTCTTTCATCCACACAGCGGTCTAGATGAGGGGAAAGAGGCCAGGTAGGCCAGGTGAGGGCTGAGTGTGGGGCCTAAGGCTTCTTTCCCAATCACCATGCTGACAGCCACCGGAAGGCTGGGCGGAACTTCGGACGGGGACGAGTCACAAACACTCAGCCAATAGGAGAGGTCCAGCCTAACCGGCCAGTTCCGCAGAGCCCTCCATTTTACCCATGGACAGACAACGGCCCCTTGCGTCTTTGGCCACAAAATCCAGGGCACCCAGGGAATAACTTCACAGTAGGCAACCCCTGATGTGAACACGTTCGACACACTGGGACAGCAGGCAGGTACCTCTTTTCCACTTACGATAGCATATCACTAGGCAAGGCGCCCTTCCTCAGCATCTCTGGCCTCTCACGTATGTGTTCACTCAGAGGAATCTCTTCATTCTACCCCTGAGACACATCACAAGTATGAGGGGCCTGAGAGAGAGCCTAGAGATGGAACGGGGGAGGCTTCTGGCTGTACTGCTTCCCCGTGGGGACAGAATAGCAGGTAGTCTCTCTGGAAGGTCTTAGCTTCTGTTGACTGACACGCGCAATACAGTAGGGGCGGACCCTGGCCAGGGGGAGCTTGTGGGCAGATGCAACCTCTCCGGCGACGAATAATTGCGCTGCTGCTTTGTATGGTGAAAACCTCCCCCCGCCAAGGGGGATGGGTAGAGAACATTGACCCACACCCGCCAGGGGCCTTTCCTGGGACTAAAGATCCCAACGTGGTCTCAACGTCGTCACCCTCTCAACACACACCTTTCCTGCACACGTAATCCTGCCTTTCTCCGTCAGGGCCCTATCCTACCAGGAAAAAAAGGAAGCCGCTCAAAAAGGCCGATGCCAGGGAAATCGAGGAAATACTGGCAATTTCCAAATTTTTGCTGTCTACACGTCCCCGCCTCCGGTGCAAGGCTGCCTATGTGGCCGGGCTCCGAAGGCAAGGCCGAAATCCTGGCAGCCTGGGCCCCAGCAGTCCAATGCTTGATGGACGTGGGGACACGGATGACCTGTTCGCCACATACAGGAGGGATCCTTGGGCCCTTCACTGGCTCGCCATTCAGCTCCACGACGTCCACTACTGGCCCTGGCCTTTGCTTTGGCTGGTGCCCCATTAAACGTGTGCTCCGGAGCCATGTTTCTCCACCCATCACTACCATTCTGCCACCAGGGGATATGTGAGTGTGGGAGTCACCATTTGTCACTGGCAGCAGTGTCACAAGTCACTAGACTTCCAGCTACCCGCTGACCTAGGCTGCCTTCTGCCCCAGGCAAGGTCCCGAATCCTTTATCCCAGATGCTGACACCTGGGCACTGGCGGACATTGATTTTTATCAAGACAGAGGTCTGAGTGAGGGTCAGAGGGCCAGGTAGGTGAAGTCAAGGCCAGGTGGGCGGGGCTGAGGCTTCTTTGCCATCACCATAGAGACAGTCCCCCCACCGCAAGAGTGGGCGGAGCTTGGGATGGGCCTGCTGACAAGACTGAGCCAATGGCAGAGATCCGGCCCGCCAGGCAGATGACACAGGGCCCTCCATTGTGACCTATGACCCCTAGTGGCCACAGGATTTGAGCACGCCCCGGGAAAGGCTACGCAGGCACAAGGGAGCCCCTGGTGCGGACTGCTTAAGGGCATTGGCAGAGCACGCCAGGTACCTCTTTCCCACTTTCCTGAGGATATCAGTAGGCAAGGCATCCCCACTCAGCATCTCTTGCCTCTCTCTGTCTCTCTCTGCTTGTCTTCGTTCTCTGAAATCTCTTCCTTCTCCCCCTTGTCACTTCACACCTTGGAGTGCCTGACAGAGGGCCTAGAGACCAAAGAGCAAAGGGGGAAGGCCTCTGGCTCTACTGCTTGCCCATGGGGAGAGAAGTTCTGGTAGTCCATCTGGAAGGTCCAGAGAGTAGTGATTGATTGGGGAGCTACATCACGGGCGGACCTGGCCAGGTGAAGCTCCCTGACAAGTGGCAGCCTCTCCGGAGACTACTAATTCCGCTGATAACATTCTATGCAAATAACCGGCTGAGTGCCATGGGCAGAAAACATTGACACATACCTGCCAGAGGCCTATTCTGAGTCTGAAGAGTCCACCCTGGTCTCCAGCAACTCATCATCTCAGCACACACTTTGCCTGCACGCAAGGAAACCGCCTCTCTCCACGAATGTCTTCACCTGCTAGGAAACACATGATGTCACTCAGCCAAAGGAGAGCACAGGCAAAGTCAACTGAAGCCCCCATTTTCAAGATTTTGCCCTCTGCTGCTCCACAGCCTCCGGTGGCACACTGCATGTGCGTCACTTCTCGGTAGACAAGGCCGAAATCCGGGCATCCAGGGCCCCAGCCGTCCACAGTCTACGGATGGCGGCATATGGATCACCTCTTTGCCTCGTACAGCAGGGAGGCCTGGGCCCTAGACTGGCTCCGCTAGAGCTCCACGACCTCAGCTATTTTCCCTGACCTTTGACCCGTGCCCTCGTGAGTGTGTCATCTCTACTTCCACTTCTCTTCCCACCACACTGAATCCGCCACCTGCGGATACCTGAGCGTGGACATCAACATCTATCACTGGCTGCAGTGTCACAGGTCACTAGGTGTCTAGGCTCAGGCTGACCTTGGCTGTCTTCTGCCCAGGCAAGGAGCCTAATCCTTCCAAGGAAATCAGGACACATGCTCACTGGCCGACATCCTTTCTTTCATCCACACAGCGGTCTAGATGAGGGGAAAGAGGCCAGGTAGGCCAGGTGAAGGCTGAGTGTGGGGCCTAAGGCTTCTTTCCCAATCACCATGCTGACAGCCACCGGAAGGCTGGGCGGAACTTCTGACGGGGACGAGTCACAAACACTCAGCACAATGGGAGAGGTCCAGCCTAACCGGCCAGTTCCGCAGAGCCCTCCATTTTACCCATGGACAGACAACGGCCCCTTGCGTCTTTGGCCACAAAATCGAGGGCACCCAGGGAATAACTTCACAGTAGGCAACCCCTGATATGAACACGTTCGACACACTGGGACAGCAGGCAGGTACCTCTTTTCCACTTACGCTAGGATATCACTAGGCAAGGCGCCCTTCCTCAGCATCTCTGGCCTCTCTGTATGTGTTCACTCAGAGGAATCTCTTCTTTCTACCCCTGAGACACATCACAAGTATGAGGGGCCTGAGAGAGAGCCTAGAGATGGAACGGGGGAGGGTTCCGTCTGTACTGCTTCCCCGTGGGTAGAAAATAGCAGGTAGTCTCTCTGGAAGGTCTTAGCTTCTGTTGACTGACACGCGCAATACAGTAGGGGCGGACCCTGGCCAGGTGGAGCTTGTGGGCAGATGCAACCTCTCCGGCGACGAATAATTGCGCTGCTGCTTTGTATGGTGAAAACCTCCCCCCGCCAAGGGGGATGGGTAGAGAACATTGACCCACACCCGCCAGGGGCCTTTCCTGGGACTAAAGATCCCAACGTGGTCTCAACGTCGTCACCCACTCAACACACACCTTTCCTGCACACGTAATCCTGCCTTTCTCCGTCAGGGCCCTATCCTACCAGGAAAAAAATCAAGCCACTCAAAAAGGCCGATGCCAGGGAAATCGAGGAAATACTGCCAGTTCCCAAATTTTGGCTGTCTACATGTCCCCGCCTGCGGTGCAAGGCTGCCTATGTGGCCGGGCTCCGAAGGCAAGGCCGAAATCCTGGCAGCCTGGGCCCCAGCAGTGCAATGGTTGATGGACGTGGGGACACGGATGACCTGTTCGCCACATCCTTAGGCCCTTCACTGGCTCGCCATTCAGCTCCACGACGTCCACTACTGGCCCTGGCCTTTGCTTTGGCTGGTGCCCCATTAAACGTGTGCTCCGGAGCCATGTTTCTCCACCCATCACTAGCATCCTGCCACCAGGGGATATGTGAGTGTGGGAGTCACCATTTGTCACTGGCAGCAGTGTCACATGTCACTAGACTTCCAGTTACCCGCTGACCTAGGCTGCCTTCTGCCCCAGGCAAGGTCCCGAATCCTTTATCCCAGATGCTGACACCTGGGCACTGGCGGACATTGATTTTTATCAACACAGAGGTCTGAGTGAGGGTCAGAGGGCCAGGTAGGTGAAGTCAAGGCCAGGTGGGCGGGGCTAAGGCTTCTTTGCCATCACCATAGAGACAGTCCCCCCACCGCAAGAGTGGGCGGAGCTTGGGATGGGCCTGCTGACAAGACTGAGCCAATGGCAGAGATCCGGCCCGCCAGGCAGATGACACAGGGCCCTCCATTGTGACCTATGACCCCTAGTGGCCACAGGATTTGAGCACACCCCGGGAAAGGCTACGCAGGCACAAGGGAGCCCCTGGTGCGGACTGCTTCAGGGCATTGGCAGAGCACGCCAGGTACCTCTTTCCCACTTTCCTGAGGATATCAGTAGGCAAGGCATCCCCACTCAGCATCTCTTGCCTCTCTCTGTCTCTCTCTGCTTGTCTTCGTTCTCTGAAATCTCTTCCTTCTCCCCCTTGTCACTTCACACCTTGGAGTGCCTGACAGAGGGCCTTGAGACGAAAGAACAAAGGGGGAAGGCCTCTGGCTCTACTGCTTGCCCATGGGGAGAGAAGTTCTGGTAGTCCATCTGGAAGGTCCAGAGAGTAGTGATTGATTGGGGAGCTACATCACGGGTGGACCTGGCCAGGTGAAGCTGGCTGACAAGTGGCAGCCTCTCCGGAGACTACTAATTCCGCTGACAACATTTTATGCAAATAACCGGCTGAGTGCCATGGGCAGAAAACATTGACATATACCTGCCAGAGGCCTATTCTGAGTCTGAAGAGTCCACCCTGGTCTCCAGCAACTCATCATCTCAGCACACACTTTGCCTGCACGCATGGAAACCGCCTCTCTCCACGAATGTCTTCACCTGCTAGGAAACACACCATGTCACTCAGCCAAAGGAGAGCACAGGCAAAGTCAACTGAAGCCCCCATTTTCAAGATTTTGCCCTCTGCTGCTCCACAGCCTCCGGTGGCACACTGCATGTGCGTCACTTCTCGGTAGACAAGGCCGAAATCCGGGCATCCAGGGCCCCAGCCGTCCACAGTCTACGGATGGCGGCATATGGATCACCTCTTTGCCTCGTACAGCAGGGAGGCCTGGGCCCTAGACTGGCTCCGCTAGAGCTCCACGACCTCAGCTATTTTCCCTGACCTTTGACCCGTGCCCTCGTGAGTGTGTCATCTCTACTTCCACTTCTCTTCCCACCACACTGAATCCGCCACCTGCGGATACCTGAGCGTGGACATCAACATCTATCACTGGCTGCAGTGTCACAGGTCACTAGGTGTCTAGGCTCAGGCTGACCTTGGCTGTCTTCTGCCCAGGCAAGGAGCCTAATCCTTCCAAGGAAATCAGGACACGTGCTCACTGGCCGACATCCTTTCTTTCATCCACACAGCGGTCTAGATGAGGGGAAAGAGGCCAGGTAGGCCAGGTGAAGGCAGAGTGTGGGGCCTAAGGCTTCTTTCCCAATCACCATGCTGACAGCCACCGGAAGGCTGGGCGGAACTTCTGACGGGGACGAGTCACAAACACTCAGCCAATGGGAGAGGTCCAGCCTAACCGGCCAGTTCCGCAGAGCCCTCCATTTTACCCATGGACAGACAACGGCCCCTTGCGTCTTTGGCCACAAAATCGAGGGCACCCAGGGAATAACTTCACAGTAGGCAACCCCTGATGTGAACACGTTCGACACACCGGGACAGCAGGCAGGTACCTCTTTTCCACTTACGCTAGGATATCACTAGGCAAGGCGCCCTTCCTCAGCATCTCTGGCCTCTCTGTATGTGTTCACTCAGAGGAATCTCTTCTTTCTACCCCTGAGACACATCACAAGTATGAGGGGCCTGAGAGAGAGCCTAGAGATGGAACGGGGGAGGGTTCCGGCTGTACTGCTTCCCCGTGGGTAGAAAATAGCAGGTAGTCTCTCTGGAAGGTCTTAGCTTCTGTTGACTGACACGCGCAATACAGTAGGGGCGGACCCTGGCCAGGTGGAGCTTGTGGGCAGATGCAACCTCTCCGGCGACGAATAATTGCGCTGCTGCTTTGTATGGTGAAAACCTCCCCCCGCCAAGGGGGATGGGTAGAGAACATTGACCCACACCCGCCAGGGGCCTTTCCTGGGACTAAAGATCCCAACGTGGTCTCAACGTCGTCACCCACTCAACACACACCTTTCCTGCACACGTAATCCTGCCTTTCTCCGTCAGGGCCCTATCCTACCAGGAAAAAAAGCAAGCCGCTCAAAAAGGCCGATGCCAGGGAAATCGAGGAAACACTGCCACTTTCCAAATTTTGGCTGTCTACATGTCCCCGCCTGCGGTGCAAGGCTGCCTATGTGGCCGGGCTCCGAAGGCAAGGCCGAAATCCTGGCAGCCTGGGCCCCAGCAGTGCAATGGTTGATGGACGTGGGGACACGGATGACCTGTTCGCCACATCCTTAGGCCCTTCACTGGCTCGCCATTCAGCTCCACGACGTCCACTACTGGCCCTGGCCTTTGCTTTGGCTGGTGCCCCATTAAACGTGTGCTCCGGAGCCATGTTTCTCCACCCATCACTAGCATCCTGCCACCAGGGGATATGTGAGTGTGGGAGTCACCATTTGTCACTGGCAGCAGTGTCACAAGTCACTAGACTTCCAGCTACCCGCTGACCTAGGCTGCCTTCTGCCCCAGGCAAGGTCCCGAATCCTTTATCCCAGATGCTGACACCTGGGCACTGGCGGACATTGATTTTTATCAACACAGAGGTCTGAGTGAGGGTCAGAGGGCCAGGTAGGTGAAGTCAAGGCCAGGTGGGCGGGGCTAAGGCTTCTTTGCCATCACCATAGAGACAGTCCCCCCACCGCAAGAGTGGGCGGAGCTTGGGATGGGCCTGCTGACAAGACTGAGCCAATGGCAGAGATCCGGCCCGCCAGGCAGATGACACAGGGCCCTCCATTGTGACCTATGACCCCTAGTGGCCACAGGATTTGAGCACACCCCGGGAAAGGCTACGCAGGCACAAGGGAGCCCCTGGTGCGGACTGCTTCAGGGCATTGGCAGAGCACGCCAGGTACCTCTTTCCCACTTTCCTGAGGATATCAGTAGGCAAGGCATCCCCACTCAGCATCTCTTGCCTCTCTCTGTCTCTCTCTGCTTGTCTTCGTTCTCTGAAATCTCTTCCTTCTCCCCCTTGTCACTTCACACCTTGGAGTGCCTGACAGAGGGCCTTGAGACGAAAGAACAAAGGGGGAAGGCCTCTGGCTCTACTGCTTGCCCATGGGGAGAGAAGTTCTGGTAGTCCATCTGGAAGGTCCAGAGAGTAGTGATTGATTGGGGAGCTACATCACGGGTGGACCTGGCCAGGTGAAGCTGGCTGACAAGTGGCAGCCTCTCCGGAGACTACTAATTCCGCTGACAACATTCTATGCAAATAACCGGCTGAGTGCCATGGGCAGAAAACATTGACACATACCTGCCAGAGGCCTATTCTGAGTCTGAAGAGTCCACCCTGGTCTCCAGCAACTCATCATCTCAGCACACACTTTGCCTGCACGCATGGAAACCGCCTCTCTCCACGAATGTCTTCACCTGCTAGGAAACACACCATGTCACTCAGCCAAAGGAGAGCACAGGCAAAGTCAACTGAAGCCCCCATTTTCAAGATTTTGCCCTCTGCTGTTCCACAGCCTCCGGTGGCACACTGCATGTGCGTCACTTCTCGGTAGACAAGGCCGAAATCCGGGCATCCAGGGCCCCAGCCGTCCACAGTCTACGGATGGCGGCATATGGATCACCTCTTTGCCTCGTACAGCAGGGAGGCCTGGGCCCTAGACTGGCTCCGCTAGAGCTCCACGACCTCAGCTATTTTCCCTGACCTTTGACCCGTGCCCTCGTGAGTGTGTCATCTCTACTTCCACTTCTCTTCCCACCACACTGAATCCGCCACCTGCGGATACCTGAGCGTGGACATCAACATCTGTCACTGGCTGCAGTGTCACAGGTCACTAGGTGTCTAGGCTCAGGCTGACCTTGGCTGTCTTCTGCCCAGGCAAGGAGCCTAATCCTTCCAAGGAAATGAGGACACGTGCTCACTGGCCGACATCCTTTCTTTCATCCACACAGCGGTCTAGATGAGGGGAAAGAGGCCAGGTAGGCCAGGTGAAGGCTGAGTGTGGGGCCTAAGGCTTCTTTCCCAATCACCATGCTGACAGCCACCGGAAGGCTGGGCGGAACTTCTGACGGGGACGAGTCACAAACACTCAGCCAATGGGAGAGGTCCAGCCTAACCGGCCAGTTCCGCAGAGCCCTCCATTTTACCCATGGACAGACAACGGCCCCTTGCGTCTTTGGCCACAAAATCGAGGGCACCCAGGGAATAACTTCACAGTAGGCAACCCCTGATGTGAACACGTTCGACACACCGGGACAGCAGGCAGGTACCTCTTTTCCACTTACGCTAGGATATCACTAGGCAAGGCGCCCTTCCTCAGCATCTCTGGCCTCTCTGTATGTGTTCACTCAGAGGAATCTCTTCTTTCTACCCCTGAGACACATCACAAGTATGAGGGGCCTGAGAGAGAGCCTAGAGATGGAACGGGGGAGGGTTCCGGCTGTACTGCTTCCCCGTGGGTAGAAAATAGCAGGTAGTCTCTCTGGAAGGTCTTAGCTTCTGTTGACTGACACGCGCAATACAGTAGGGGCGGACCCTGGCCAGGTGGAGCTTGTGGGCAGATGCAACCTCTCCGGCGACGAATAATTGCGCTGCTGCTTTGTATGGTGAAAACCTCCCCCCGCCAAGGGGGATGGGTAGAGAACATTGACCCACACCCGCCAGGGGCCTTTCCTGGGACTAAAGATCCCAACGTGGTCTCAACGTCGTCACCCACTCAACACACACCTTTCCTGCACACGTAATCCTGCCTTTCTCCGTCAGGGCCCTATCCTACCAGGAAAAAAAGCAAGCCGCTCAAAAAGGCCGATGCCAGGGAAATCGAGGAAACACTGCCACTTTCCAAATTTTGGCTGTCTACATGTCCCCGCCTGCGGTGCAAGGCTGCCTATGTGGCCGGGCTCCGAAGGCAAGGCCGAAATCCTGGCAGCCTGGGCCCCAGCAGTGCAATGGTTGATGGACGTGGGGACACGGATGACCTGTTCGCCACATCCTTAGGCCCTTCACTGGCTCGCCATTCAGCTCCACGACGTCCACTACTGGCCCTGGCCTTTGCTTTGGCTGGTGCCCCATTAAACGTGTGCTCCGGAGCCATGTTTCTCCACCCATCACTAGCATCCTGCCACCAGGGGATATGTGAGTGTGGGAGTCACCATTTGTCACTGGCAGCAGTGTCACAAGTCACTAGACTTCCAGCTACCCGCTGACCTAGGCTGCCTTCTGCCCCAGGCAAGGTCCCGAATCCTTTATCCCAGATGCTGACACCTGGGCACTGGCGGACATTGATTTTTATCAACACAGAGGTCTGAGTGAGGGTCAGAGGGCCAGGTAGGTGAAGTCAAGGCCAGGTGGGCGGGGCTAAGGCTTCTTTGCCATCACCATAGAGACAGTCCCCCCACCGCAAGAGTGGGCGGAGCTTGGGATGGGCCTGCTGACAAGACTGAGCCAATGGCAGAGATCCGGCCCGCCAGGCAGATGACACAGGGCCCTCCATTGTGACCTATGACCCCTAGTGGCCACAGGATTTGAGCACACCCCGGGAAAGGCTACGCAGGCACAAGGGAGCCCCTGGTGCGGACTGCTTCAGGGCATTGGCAGAGCACGCCAGGTACCTCTTTCCCACTTTCCTGAGGATATCAGTAGGCAAGGCATCCCCACTCAGCATCTCTTGCCTCTCTCTGTCTCTCTCTGCTTGTCTTCGTTCTCTGAAATCTCTTCCTTCTCCCCCTTGTCACTTCACACCTTGGAGTGCCTGACAGAGGGCCTTGAGACGAAAGAACAAAGGGGGAAGGCCTCTGGCTCTACTGCTTGCCCATGGGGAGAGAAGTTCTGGTAGTCCATCTGGAAGGTCCAGGGAGTAGTGATTGATTGGGGAGCTACATCACGGGTGGACCTGGCCAGGTGAAGCTGGCTGACAAGTGGCAGCCTCTCCGGAGACTACTAATTCCGCTGACAACATTCTATGCAAATAACCGGCTGAGTGCCATGGGCAGAAAACATTGACACATACCTGCCAGAGGCCTATTCTGAGTCTGAAGAGTCCACCCTGGTCTCCAGCAACTCATCATCTCAGCACACACTTTGCCTGCACGCATGGAAACCGCCTCTCTCCACGAATGTCTTCACCTGCTAGGAAACACACCATGTCACTCAGCCAAAGGAGAGCACAGGCAAAGTCAACTGAAGCCCCCATTTTCAAGATTTTGCCCTCTGCTGCTCCACAGCCTCCGGTGGCACACTGCATGTGCGTCACTTCTCGGTAGACAAGGCCGAAATCCGGGCATCCAGGGCCCCAGCCGTCCACAGTCTACGGATGGCGGCATATGGATCACCTCTTTGCCTCGTACAGCAGGGAGGCCTGGGCCCTAGACTGGCTCCGCTAGAGCTCCACGACCTCAGCTATTTTCCCTGACCTTTGACCCGTGCCCTCGTGAGTGTGTCATCTCTACTTCCACTTCTCTTCCCACCACACTGAATCCGCCACCTGCGGATACCTGAGCGTGGACATCAACATCTGTCACTGGCTGCAGTGTCACAGGTCACTAGGTGTCTAGGCTCAGGCTGACCTTGGCTGTCTTCTGCCCAGGCAAGGAGCCTAATCCTTCCAAGGAAATCAGGACACGTGCTCACTGGCCGACATCCTTTCTTTCATCCACACAGCGGTCTAGATGAGGGGAAAGAGGCCAGGTAGGCCAGGTGAAGGCTGAGTGTGGGGCCTAAGGCTTCTTTCCCAATCACCATGGTGACAGCCACCGGAAGGCTGGGCGGAACTTCTGACGGGGACGAGTCACAAACACTCAGCCAATGGGAGAGGTCCAGCCTAACCGGCCAGTTCCGCAGAGCCCTCCATTTTACCCATGGACAGACAACGGCCCCTTGCGTCTTTGGCCACAAAATCGAGGGCACCCAGGGAATAACTTCACAGTAGGCAACCCCTGATGTGAACACGTTCGACACACCGGGACAGCAGGCAGGTACCTCTTTTCCACTTACGCTAGGATATCACTAGGCAAGGCGCCCTTCCTCAGCATCTCTGGCCTCTCTGTATGTGTTCACTCAGAGGAATCTCTTCGTTCTACCCCTGAGACACATCACAAGTATGAGGGGCCTGAGAGAGAGCCTAGAGATGGAACGGGGAGGGTTCCGGCTGTACTGCTTCCCCGTGGGTAGAAAATAGCAGGTAGTCTCTCTGGAAGGTCTTAGCTTCTGTTGACTGACACGCGCAATACAGTAGGGGCGGACCCTGGCCAGGTGGAGCTTGTGGGCAGATGCAACCTCTCCGGCGACGAATAATTGCGCTGCTGCTTTGTATGGTGAAAACCTCCCCCCGCCAAGGGGGATGGGTAGAGAACATTGACCCACACCCGCCAGGGGCCTTTCCTGGGACTAAAGATCCCAACGTGGTCTCAACGTCGTCACCCACTCAACACACACCTTTCCTGCACACGTAATCCTGCCTTTCTCCGTCAGGGCCCTATCCTACCAGGAAAAAAAGCAAGCCGCTCAAAAAGGCCGATGCCAGGGAAATCGAGGAAACACTGCCACTTTCCAAATTTTGGCTGTCTACATGTCCCCGCCTGCGGTGCAAGGCTGCCTATGTGGCCGGGCTCCGAAGGCAAGGCCGAAATCCTGGCAGCCTGGGCCCCAGCAGTGCAATGGTTGATGGACGTGGGGACACGGATGACCTGTTCGCCACATCCTTAGGCCCTTCACTGGCTCGCCATTCAGCTCCACGACGTCCACTACTGGCCCTGGCCTTTGCTTTGGCTGGTGCCCCATTAAACGTGTGCTCCGGAGCCATGTTTCTCCACCCATCACTAGCATCCTGCCACCAGGGGATATGTGAGTGTGGGAGTCACCATTTGTCACTGGCAGCAGTGTCACAAGTCACTAGACTTCCAGCTACCCGCTGACCTAGGCTGCCTTCTGCCCCAGGCAAGGTCCCGAATCCTTTATCCCAGATGCTGACACCTGGGCACTGGCGGACATTGATTTTTATCAACACAGAGGTCTGAGTGAGGGTCAGAGGGCCAGGTAGGTGAAGTCAAGGCCAGGTGGGCGGGGCTAAGGCTTCTTTGCCATCACCATAGAGACAGTCCCCCCACCGCAAGAGTGGGCGGAGCTTGGGATGGGCCTGCTGACAAGACTGAGCCAATGGCAGAGATCCGGCCCGCCAGGCAGATGACACAGGGCCCTCCATTGTGACCTATGACCCCTAGTGGCCACAGGATTTGAGCACACCCCGGGAAAGGCTACGCAGGCACAAGGGAGCCCCTGGTGCGGACTGCTTCAGGGCATTGGCAGAGCACGCCAGGTACCTCTTTCCCACTTTCCTGAGGATATCAGTAGGCAAGGCATCCCCACTCAGCATCTCTTGCCTCTCTCTGTCTCTCTCTGCTTGTCTTCGTTCTCTGAAATCTCTTCCTTCTCCCCCTTGTCACTTCACACCTTGGAGTGCCTGACAGAGGGCCTTGAGACGAAAGAACAAAGGGGGAAGGCCTCTGGCTCTACTGCTTGCCCATGGGGAGAGAAGTTCTGGTAGTCCATCTGGAAGGTCCAGAGAGTAGTGATTGATTGGGGAGCTACATCACGGGTGGACCTGGCCAGGTGAAGCTGGCTGACAAGTGGCAGCCTCTCCGGAGACTACTAATTCCGCTGACAACATTCTATGCAAATAACCGGCTGAGTGCCATGGGCAGAAAACATTGACACATACCTGCCAGAGGCCTATTCTGAGTCTGAAGAGTCCACCCTGGTCTCCAGCAACTCATCATCTCAGCACACACTTTGCCTGCACGCATGGAAACCGCCTCTCTCCACGAATGTCTTCACCTGCTAGGAAACACACCATGTCACTCAGCCAAAGGAGAGCACAGGCAAAGTCAACTGAAGCCCCCATTTTCAAGATTTTGCCCTCTGCTGCTCCACAGCCTCCGGTGGCACACTGCATGTGCGTCACTTCTCGGTAGACAAGGCCGAAATCCGGGCATCCAGGGCCCCAGCCGTCCACAGTCTACGGATGGCGGCATATGGATCACCTCTTTGCCTCGTACAGCAGGGAGGCCTGGGCCCTAGACTGGCTCCGCTAGAGCTCCACGACCTCAGCTATTTTCCCTGACCTTTGACCCGTGCCCTCGTGAGTGTGTCATCTCTACTTCCACTTCTCTTCCCACCACACTGAATCCGCCACCTGCGGATACCTGAGCGTGGACATCAACATCTGTCACTGGCTGCAGTGTCACAGGTCACTAGGTGTCTAGGCTCAGGCTGACCTTGGCTGTCTTCTGCCCAGGCAAGGAGCCTAATCCTTCCAAGGAAATCAGGACACGTGCTCACTGGCCGACATCCTTTCTTTCATCCACACAGCGGTCTAGATGAGGGGAAAGAGGCCAGGTAGGCCAGGTGAAGGCTGAGTGTGGGGCCTAAGGCTTCTTTCCCAATCACCATGGTGACAGCCACCGGAAGGCTGGGCGGAACTTCTGACGGGGACGAGTCACAAACACTCAGCCAATGGGAGAGGTCCAGCCTAACCGGCCAGTTCCGCAGAGCCCTCCATTTTACCCATGGACAGACAACGGCCCCTTGCGTCTTTGGCCACAAAATCGAGGGCACCCAGGGAATAACTTCACAGTAGGCAACCCCTGATGTGAACACGTTCGACACACCGGGACAGCAGGCAGGTACCTCTTTTCCACTTACGCTAGGATATCACTAGGCAAGGCGCCCTTCCTCAGCATCTCTGGCCTCTCTGTATGTGTTCACTCAGAGGAATCTCTTCGTTCTACCCCTGAGACACATCACAAGTATGAGGGGCCTGAGAGAGAGCCTAGAGATGGAACGGGGAGGGTTCCGGCTGTACTGCTTCCCCGTGGGTAGAAAATAGCAGGTAGTCTCTCTGGAAGGTCTTAGCTTCTGTTGACTGACACGCGCAATACAGTAGGGGCGGACCCTGGCCAGGTGGAGCTTGTGGGCAGATGCAACCTCTCCGGCGACGAATAATTGCGCTGCTGCTTTGTATGGTGAAAACCTCCCCCCGCCAAGGGGGATGGGTAGAGAACATTGACCCACACCCGCCAGGGGCCTTTCCTGGGACTAAAGATCCCAACGTGGTCTCAACGTCGTCACCCACTCAACACACACCTTTCCTGCACACGTAATCCTGCCTTTCTCCGTCAGGGCCCTATCCTACCAGGAAAAAAAGCAAGCCGCTCAAAAAGGCCGATGCCAGGGAAATCGAGGAAACACTGCCACTTTCCAAATTTTGGCTGTCTACATGTCCCCGCCTGCGGTGCAAGGCTGCCTATGTGGCCGGGCTCCGAAGGCAAGGCCGAAATCCTGGCAGCCTGGGCCCCAGCAGTGCAATGGTTGATGGACGTGGGGACACGGATGACCTGTTCGCCACATCCTTAGGCCCTTCACTGGCTCGCCATTCAGCTCCACGACGTCCACTACTGGCCCTGGCCTTTGCTTTGGCTGGTGCCCCATTAAACGTGTGCTCCGGAGCCATGTTTCTCCACCCATCACTAGCATCCTGCCACCAGGGGATATGTGAGTGTGGGAGTCACCATTTGTCACTGGCAGCAGTGTCACAAGTCACTAGACTTCCAGCTACCCGCTGACCTAGGCTGCCTTCTGCCCCAGGCAAGGTCCCGAATCCTTTATCCCAGATGCTGACACCTGGGCACTGGCGGACATTGATTTTTATCAACACAGAGGTCTGAGTGAGGGTCAGAGGGCCAGGTAGGTGAAGTCAAGGCCAGGTGGGCGGGGCTAAGGCTTCTTTGCCATCACCATAGAGACAGTCCCCCCACCGCAAGAGTGGGCGGAGCTTGGGATGGGCCTGCTGACAAGACTGAGCCAATGGCAGAGATCCGGCCCGCCAGGCAGATGACACAGGGCCCTCCATTGTGACCTATGACCCCTAGTGGCCACAGGATTTGAGCACACCCCGGGAAAGGCTACGCAGGCACAAGGGAGCCCCTGGTGCGGACTGCTTCAGGGCATTGGCAGAGCACGCCAGGTACCTCTTTCCCACTTTCCTGAGGATATCAGTAGGCAAGGCATCCCCACTCAGCATCTCTTGCCTCTCTCTGTCTCTCTCTGCTTGTCTTCGTTCTCTGAAATCTCTTCCTTCTCCCCCTTGTCACTTCACACCTTGGAGTGCCTGACAGAGGGCCTTGAGACGAAAGAACAAAGGGGGAAGGCCTCTGGCTCTACTGCTTGCCCATGGGGAGAGAAGTTCTGGTAGTCCATCTGGAAGGTCCAGAGAGTAGTGATTGATTGGGGAGCTACATCACGGGTGGACCTGGCCAGGTGAAGCTGGCTGACAAGTGGCAGCCTCTCCGGAGACTACTAATTCCGCTGACAACATTCTATGCAAATAACCGGCTGAGTGCCATGGGCAGAAAACATTGACACATACCTGCCAGAGGCCTATTCTGAGTCTGAAGAGTCCACCCTGGTCTCCAGCAACTCATCATCTCAGCACACACTTTGCCTGCACGCATGGAAACCGCCTCTCTCCACGAATGTCTTCACCTGCTAGGAAACACACCATGTCACTCAGCCAAAGGAGAGCACAGGCAAAGTCAACTGAAGCCCCCATTTTCAAGATTTTGCCCTCTGCTGTTCCACAGCCTCCGGTGGCACACTGCATGTGCGTCACTTCTCGGTAGACAAGGCCGAAATCCGGGCATCCAGGGCCCCAGCCGTCCACAGTCTACGGATGGCGGCATATGGATCACCTCTTTGCCTCGTACAGCAGGGAGGCCTGGGCCCTAGACTGGCTCCGCTAGAGCTCCACGACCTCAGCTATTTTCCCTGACCTTTGACCCGTGCCCTCGTGAGTGTGTCATCTCTACTTCCACTTCTCTTCCCACCACACTGAATCCGCCACCTGCGGATACCTGAGCGTGGACATCAACATCTGTCACTGGCTGCAGTGTCACAGGTCACTAGGTGTCTAGGCTCAGGCTGACCTTGGCTGTCTTCTGCCCAGGCAAGGAGCCTAATCCTTCCAAGGAAATCAGGACACGTGCTCACTGGCCGACATCCTTTCTTTCATCCACACAGCGGTCTAGATGAGGGGAAAGAGGCCAGGTAGGCCAGGTGAAGGCTGAGTGTGGGGCCTAAGGCTTCTTTCCCAATCACCATGCTGACAGCCACCGGAAGGCTGGGCGGAACTTCTGACGGGGACGAGTCACAAACACTCAGCCAATGGGAGAGGTCCAGCCTAACCGGCCAGTTCCGCAGAGCCCTCCATTTTACCCATGGACAGACAACGGCCCCTTGCGTCTTTGGCCACAAAATCGAGGGCACCCAGGGAATAACTTCACAGTAGGCAACCCCTGATGTGAACACGTTCGACACACCGGGACAGCAGGCAGGTACCTCTTTTCCACTTACGCTAGGATATCACTAGGCAAGGCGCCCTTCCTCAGCATCTCTGGCCTCTCTGTATGTGTTCACTCAGAGGAATCTCTTCTTTCTACCCCTGAGACACATCACAAGTATGAGGGGCCTGAGAGAGAGCCTAGAGATGGAACGGGGGAGGGTTCCGGCTGTACTGCTTCCCCGTGGGTAGAAAATAGCAGGTAGTCTCTCTGGAAGGTCTTAGCTTCTGTTGACTGACACGCGCAATACAGTAGGGGCGGACCCTGGCCAGGTGGAGCTTGTGGGCAGATGCAACCTCTCCGGCGACGAATAATTGCGCTGCTGCTTTGTATGGTGAAAACCTCCCCCCGCCAAGGGGGATGGGTAGAGAACATTGACCCACACCCGCCAGGGGCCTTTCCTGGGACTAAAGATCCCAACGTGGTCTCAACGTCGTCACCCACTCAACACACACCTTTCCTGCACACGTAATCCTGCCTTTCTCCGTCAGGGCCCTATCCTACCAGGAAAAAAAGCAAGCCGCTCAAAAAGGCCGATGCCAGGGAAATCGAGGAAACACTGCCACTTTCCAAATTTTGGCTGTCTACATGTCCCCGCCTGCGGTGCAAGGCTGCCTATGTGGCCGGGCTCCGAAGGCAAGGCCGAAATCCTGGCAGCCTGGGCCCCAGCAGTGCAATGGTTGATGGACGTGGGGACACGGATGACCTGTTCGCCACATCCTTAGGCCCTTCACTGGCTCGCCATTCAGCTCCACGACGTCCACTACTGGCCCTGGCCTTTGCTTTGGCTGGTGCCCCATTAAACGTGTGCTCCGGAGCCATGTTTCTCCACCCATCACTAGCATCCTGCCACCAGGGGATATGTGAGTGTGGGAGTCACCATTTGTCACTGGCAGCAGTGTCACAAGTCACTAGACTTCCAGCTACCCGCTGACCTAGGCTGCCTTCTGCCCCAGGCAAGGTCCCGAATCCTTTATCCCAGATGCTGACACCTGGGCACTGGCGGACATTGATTTTTATCAACACAGAGGTCTGAGTGAGGGTCAGAGGGCCAGGTAGGTGAAGTCAAGGCCAGGTGGGCGGGGCTAAGGCTTCTTTGCCATCACCATAGAGACAGTCCCCCCACCGCAAGAGTGGGCGGAGCTTGGGATGGGCCTGCTGACAAGACTGAGCCAATGGCAGAGATCCGGCCCGCCAGGCAGATGACACAGGGCCCTCCATTGTGACCTATGACCCCTAGTGGCCACAGGATTTGAGCACACCCCGGGAAAGGCTACGCAGGCACAAGGGAGCCCCTGGTGCGGACTGCTTCAGGGCATTGGCAGAGCACGCCAGGTACCTCTTTCCCACTTTCCTGAGGATATCAGTAGGCAAGGCATCCCCACTCAGCATCTCTTGCCTCTCTCTGTCTCTCTCTGCTTGTCTTCGTTCTCTGAAATCTCTTCCTTCTCCCCCTTGTCACTTCACACCTTGGAGTGCCTGACAGAGGGCCTTGAGACGAAAGAACAAAGGGGGAAGGCCTCTGGCTCTACTGCTTGCCCATGGGGAGAGAAGTTCTGGTAGTCCATCTGGAAGGTCCAGAGAGTAGTGATTGATTGGGGAGCTACATCACGGGTGGACCTGGCCAGGTGAAGCTGGCTGACAAGTGGCAGCCTCTCCGGAGACTACTAATTCCGCTGACAACATTCTATGCAAATAACCGGCTGAGTGCCATGGGCAGAAAACATTGACACATACCTGCCAGAGGCCTATTCTGAGTCTGAAGAGTCCACCCTGGTCTCCAGCAACTCATCATCTCAGCACACACTTTGCCTGCACGCATGGAAACCGCCTCTCTCCACGAATGTCTTCACCTGCTAGGAAACACACGATGTCACTCAGCCAAAGGAGAGCACAGGCAAAGTCAACTGAAGCCCCCATTTTCAAGATTTTGCCCTCTGCTGCTCCACAGCCTCCGGTGGCACACTGCATGTGCGTCACTTCTCGGTAGACAAGGCCGAAATCCGGGCATCCAGGGCCCCAGCCGTCCACAGTCTACGGATGGCGGCATATGGATCACCTCTTTGCCTCGTACAGCAGGGAGGCCTGGGCCCTAGACTGGCTCTGCTAGAGCTCCACGACCTCAGCTATTTTCCCTGACCTTTGACCCGTGCCCTCGTGAGTGTGTCATCTCTACTTCCACTTCTCTTCCCACCACACTGAATCCGCCACCTGCGGATACCTGAGCGTGGACATCAACATCTATCACTGGCTGCAGTGTCACAGGTCACTAGGTGTCTAGGCTCAGGCTGACCTTGGCTGTCTTCTGCCCAGGCAAGGAGCCTAATCCTTCCAAGGAAATCAGGACACGTGCTCACTGGCCGACATCCTTTCTTTCATCCACACAGCGGTCTAGATGAGGGGAAAGAGGCCAGGTAGGCCAGGTGAAGGCTGAGTGTGGGGCTTAGGGCTTCTTTCCCAATCACCATGGTGACAGCCACCGGAAGGCTGGGCGGAACTTCTGACGGGGACGAGTCACAAACACTCAGCCAATAGGAGAGGTCCAGCCTAACCGGCCAGTTCCGCAGAGCCCTCCATTTTACCCATGGACAGACAACGGCCCCTTGCGTCTTTGGCCACAAAATCCAGGGCACCCAGGGAATAACTTCACAGTAGGCAACCCCTGATGTGAACACGTTCGACACACCGGGACAGCAGGCAGGTACCTCTTTTCCACTTACGCTAGGATATCACTAGGCAAGGCGCCCTTCCTCAGCATCTCTGGCCTCTCTGTATGTGTTCACTCAGAGGAATCTCTTCGTTCTACCCCTGAGACACATCACAAGTATGAGGGGCCTGAGAGAGAGCCTAGAGATGGAACGGGGGAGGGTTCCGGCTGTACTGCTTCCCCGTGGGTAGAAAATAGCAGGTAGTCTCTCTGGAAGGTCTTAGCTTCTGTTGACTGACACGCGCAATACAGTAGGGGCGGACCCTGGCCAGGTGGAGCTTGTGGGCAGATGCAACCTCTCCGGCGACGAATAATTGCGCTGCTGCTTTGTATGGTGAAAACCTCCCCCCGCCAAGGGGGATGGGTAGAGAACATTGGCCCACACCCGCCAGGGGCCTTTCCTGGGACTAAAGATCCCAACGTGGTCTCAACGTCGTCACCCACTCAACACGCACCTTTCCTGCACACGTAATCCTGCCTTTCTCCGTCAGGGCCCTATCCTACCAGGAAAAAAAGCAAGCCGCTCAAAAAGGCCGATGCCAGGGAAATCGAGGAAACACTGCCAGTTCCCAAATTTTGGCTGTCTACATGTCCCCGCCTGCGGTGCAAGGCTGCCTATGTGGCCGGGCTCCGAAGGCAAGGCCGAAATCCTGGCAGCCTGGGCCCCAGCAGTGCAATGGTTGATGGACGTGGGGACACGGATGACCTGTTCGCCACATACAGGAGGGATCCTTGGGCCCTTCACTGGCTCGCCATTCAGCTCCACGACGTCCACTACTGGCCCTGGCCTTTGCTTTGGCTGGTGCCCCATTAAACGTGTGCTCCGGAGCGATCTTTCTCCACCCATCACTAGCATTCTGCCACCAGGGGATATGTGAGTGTGGGAGTCACCATTTCTCACTGGCAGCAGTGTCACAAGTCACTAGACTTCCAGCTACCCGCTGACCTAGGCTGCCTTCTGCCCCAGGCAAGGTCCCGAATCCTTTATCCCAGATGCTGACACCTGGGCACTGGCGGACATTGATTTTTATCAACACAGAGGTCTGAGTGAGGGTCAGAGGGCCAGGTAGGTGAAGTCAAGGCCAGGTGGGCGGGGCTGAGGCTTCTTTGCCATCACCATAGAGACAGTCCCCCCACCGCAAGAGTGGGCGGAGCTTCGGATGGGCCTGCTGACAAGACTGAGCCAATGGCAGAGATCCGGCCCGCCAGGCAGATGACACAGGGCCCTCCATTGTGACCTATGACCCCTAGTGGCCACAGGATTTGAGCACACCCCGGGAAAGGCTACGCAGGCACAAGGGAGCCCCTGGTGCGGACTGCTTCAGGGCATTGGCAGAGCACGCCAGGTACCTCTTTCCCACTTTCCTGAGGATATCAGTAGGCAAGGCATCCCCACTCAGCATCTCTTGCCTCTCTCTGTCTCTCTCTGCTTGTCTTCGTTCTCTGAAATCTCTTCCTTCTCCCCCTTGTCACTTCACACCTTGGAGTGCCTGACAGAGGGCCTTGAGACGAAAGAACAAAGGGGGAAGGCCTCTGGCTCTACTGCTTGCCCATGGGGAGAGAAGTTCTGGTAGTCCATCTGGAAGGTCCAGAGAGTAGTGATTGATTGGGGAGCTACATCACGGGCGGACCTGGCCAGGTGAAGCTCCCTGACAAGTGGCAGCCTCTCCGGAGACTACTAATTCCGCTGATAACATTCTATGCAAATAACCGGCTGAGTGCCATGGGCAGAAAACATTGACACATACCTGCCAGAGGCCTATTCTGGGTCTGAAGAGTCCACCCTGCTCTCCAGCAACTCATCATCTCAGCACACACTTTGCCTGTACGCATGGAAACCGCCTCTCTCCACGAATGTCTTCAACCTGCTAGGAAACACACGATGTCACTCAGCCAAAGGAGAGCACAGGCAAAGTCAACTGAAGCCCCCATTTTCAAGATTTTGCCCTCTGGTGCTCCACAGCCTCCAGTGGCACACTGCATGTGCGTCACTTCTCGGTAGACAAGGCCGAAATCCGGGCATCCAGGGCCCCAGCCGTCCACAGTCTACGGATGGCGGCATATGGATCACCTCTTTGCCTCGTACAGCAGGGAGGCCTGGGCCCTAGACTGGCTCCGCTAGAGCTCCGCGACCTCAGCTATTTTCCCTGACCTTTGACCCGTGCCCTCGTGAGTGTGTCATCTCTACTTCCACTTCTCTTCCCACCACACTGAATCCGCCACCTGCGGATACCTGAGCGTGGACATCAATATCTATCACTGGCTGCAGTGTCACAGGTCACTAGGTGTCTAGGCTCAGGCTGACCTTGGCTGTCTTCTGCCCAGGCAAGGAGCCTAATCCTTCCAAGGAAATCAGGACACGTGCTCACTGGCCGACATCCTTTCTTTCATCCACACAGCGGTCTAGATGAGGGGAAAGAGGCCAGGTAGGCCAGGTGAAGGCTGAGTGTGGGGCCTAAGGCTTCTTTCCCAATCACCATGGTGACAGCCACCGGAAGGCTGGGCGGAACTTCTGACGGGGACGAGTCACAAACACTCAGCCAATAGGAGAGGTCCAGCCTAACCGGCCAGTTCCGCAAAGCCCTCCATTTTACCCATGGACAGACAACGGCCCCTTGCGTCTTTGGCCACAAAATCGAGGGCACCCAGGGAATAACTTCACAGTAGGCAACCCCTGATGTGAACATGTTCGACACACCGGGACAGCAGGCAGGTACCTCTTTTCCACTTACGCTAGGATATCACTAGGCAAGGCGCCCTTCCTCAGCATCTCTGGCCTCTCTGTATGTGTTCACTCAGAGGAATCTCTTCGTTCTACCCCTGAGACACATCACAAGTATGAGGGGCCTGAGAGAGAGCCTAGAGATGGAACGGGGGAGGGTTCCGGCTGTACTGCTTCCCCGTGGGTAGAAAATAGCAGGTAGTCTCTCTGGAAGGTCTTAGCTTCTGTTGACTGACACGCGCAATACAGTAGGGGCGGACCCTGGCCAGGTGGAGCTTGTGGGCAGATGCAACCTCTCCGGCGACGAATAATTGCGCTGCTGCTTTGTATGGTGAAAACCTCCCCCCGCCAAGGGGGATGGGTAGAGAACATTGACCCACACCCGCCAGGGGCCTTTCCTGGGACTAAAGATCCCAACATGGTCTCAACGTCGTCACCCACTCAACACGCACCTTTCCTGCACACGTAATCCTGCCTTTCTCCGTCAGGGCCCTATCCTACCAGGAAAAAAAGCAAGCCGCTCAAAGAGGCCGATGCCAGGGAAATCGAGGAAACACTGCCAGTTTCCAAATTTTTGCTGTCTACACGTCCCCGCCTCCGGTGCAAGGCTGCCTATGTGACCGGGCTCCGAAGGCAAGGCCGAAATCCTGGCAGCCTGGGCCCCAGCAGTCCAATGGTTGATGGACGTGGGGACACGGATGACCTGTTCGCCACATACAGGAGGGATCCTTGGGCCCTTCACTGGCTCGCCATTCAGCTCCACGACGTCCACTACTGGCCCTGGCCTTTGCTTTGGCTGGTGCCCCATTAAACGTGTGCTCCGGAGCGATCTTTCTCCACCCATCACTAGCATTCTGCCACCAGGGGATATGTGAGTGTGGGAGTCACCATTTGTCACTGGCAGCAGTGTCACAAGTCACTAGACTTCCAGCTACCCGCTGACCTAGGCTGCCTTCTGCCCCAGGCAAGGTCCCGAATCCTTTATCCCAGATGCTGACACCTGGGCACTGGCGGACATTGATTTTTATCAACACAGAGGTCTGAGTGAGGGTCAGAGGGCCAGGTAGGTGAACTGAAGGCCAGGTGGGCGGGGCTGAGGCTTCTTTGCCATCACCATAGAGACAGTCCCCCCACCGCAAGAGTGGGCGGAGCTTGGGATGGGCCTGCTGACAAGACTGAGCCAATGGCAGAGATCCGGCCCGCCAGGCAGATGACACAGGGCCCTCCATTGTGACCTATGACCCCTAGTGGCCACAGGATTTGAGCACACCCCGGGAAAGGCTACGCAGGCACAAGGGAGCCCCTGGTGCGGACTGCTTCAGGGCATTGGCAGAGCACGCCAGGTACCTCTTTCCCACTTTCCTGAGGATATCAGTAGGCAAGGCATCCCCACTCAGCATCTCTTGCCTCTCTCTGTCTCTCTCTGCATGTCTTCGTTCTCTGAAATCTCTTCCTTCTCCCCCTTGTCACTTCACACCTTGGAGTGCCTGACAGAGGGCCTAGAGACCAAAGAGCAAAGTGGGAAGGCCTCTGGCTCTACTGCTTGCCCATGGGGAGAGAAGTTCTGGGAGTCTATCTGGAAGGTCTAGAGAGTAGTGATTGATTGGGGAGCTACATCACGGGCGGACCTGGCCAGGTGAAGCTTGACATCACCGTGGGACCTGGCCAGGTGAAGCTCGCTGACAAGTGGCAGCCTCTCCGGAGACTACTAATTCCGCTGCTAACATTCTGTGCCAATAACCGGCTGAGTGCCATGGGCAGAAAACATTGACACGTACCTGCCAGAGGCCTATTCTGGGTCTGAAGAGTCCACCCTGGTCTCCAGCAACTCATCATCTCAGCACACACTTTGCCTGCACGCATGGAAACAGCCTCTCTCCACGAATATCTTCACCTGCTAGGAAACACACGATGTCACTCAGCCAAAGGAGAGCACAGGCAAAGTCAACTGAAGCCCCCATTTTCAAGATTTTGCCCTCTGCTGCTCCACAGCCTCCGGTGGCACACTGCATCTGCGTCACTTCTCGGTAGACGAGGCCGAAATCCGGGCATCCAGGGCCCCAGCCGTCCAGAGTCTACGGATGGCGGCATATGGATCACCTCTTTGCCTCGTACAGCAGGGAGGCCTGGGCCCTAGACTGGCTCCGCTAGAGCTCCACGACCTCAGCTATTTTCCCTGACCTTTGGCCCGTGCCCTCGTGAGTGTGTCATCTCTACTTCCACTTCTCTTCCCACCACACTGAATCCGCCACCTGCGGATACCTCAGCGTGGACATCAACATCTGTCACTGGCTGCAGTGTCACAGGTCACTAGGTGTCTAGGCTCAGGCTGACCTTGGCTGTCTTCTGCCCAGGCAAGGAGCCTAATCCTTCCAAGGAAATCAGGACACGTGCTCACTGGCCGACATCCTTTCTTTCATCCACACAGCGGTCTAGATGAGGGGAAAGAGGCCAGGTAGGCCAGGTGAAGGCTGAGTGTGGGGCCTAAGGCTTCTTTCCCAATCACCGCGGTGACAGCCACCGGAAGGCTGGGCGGAACTTCTGACGGGGACGAGTCACAAACACTCAGCCAATAGGAGAGGTCCAGCCTAACCGGCCAGTTCCGCAGAGCCCTCCATTTTACCCATGGACAGACAACGGCCCCTTGCGTCTTTGGCCACAAAATCGAGGGCACCCAGGGAATAACTTCACAGTAGGCAACCCCTGATGTGAACACGTTCGACACACCGGGACAGCAGGCAGGTACCTCTTTTCCACTTACGCTAGGATATCACTAGGCAAGGCGCCCTTCCTCAGCATCTCTGGCCTCTCTGTATGTGTTCACTCAGAGGAATCTCTTCATTCTACCCCTGAGACACATCACAAGTATGAGGGGCCTGAGAGAGAGTCTAGAGATGGAACGGGGGAGGCTTCTGGCTGTACTGCTTCCCCGTGGGGACAGAATAGCAGGTAGTCTCTCTGGAAGGTCTTAGCTTCTGTTGACTGACACGCGCAATACAGTAGGGGCGGACCCTGGCCAGGTGGAGCTTGTGGGCAGATGCAACCTCTCCGGCGACGAATAATTGCGCTGCTGCTTTGTATGGTGAAAACCTCCCCCCGCCAAGGGGGATGGGTAGAGAACATTGACCCACACCCGCCAGGGGCCTTTCCTGGGACTAAAGATCCCAACATGGTCTCAACGTCGTCACCCTCTCAACACACACCTTTCCTGCACACCTAATCCTGCCTTTCTCCGTCACGGCCCTATCCTACCAGGAAAAAAAGCAAGCCGCTCAAAAAGGCCGATGCCAGGGAAATCGAGGAAACACTGCCAGTTTCCAAAGTTTTGCTCTCTACACGTCCCCGCCTCCGGTGCAAGGCTGCCTATGTGGCCGGGCTCCGAAGGCAAGGCCGAAATCCTGGCAGCCTGGGCCCCAGCAGTGCAATGGTTGATGGACGTGGGGACACGGATGACCTGTTCGCCACATACAGGAGGGATCCTTGGGCCCTTCACTGGCTCGCCATTCAGCTCCACGACGTCCACTACTGGCCCTGGCCTTTGCTTTGGCTGGTGCCCCATTAAACGTGTGCTCCGGAGCGATGTTTCTCCACCCATCACTAGCATTCTGCCACCAGGGGATATGTGAGTGTGGGAGTCACCATTTGTCACTGGCAGCAGTGTCACAAGTCACTAGACTTCCAGCTACCCGCTGACCTAGGCTGCCTTCTGCCCCAGGCAAGGTCCCGAATCCTTTATCCCAGATGCTGACACCTGGGCACTGGCGGACATTGATTTTTATCAACACAGAGGTCTGAGTGAGGGTCAGAGGGCCAGGTAGGTGAAGTCAAGGCCAGGTGGGCGGGGCTGAGGCTTCTTTGCCATCACCATAGAGACAGTCCCCCCACCGCAAGAGTGGGCGGAGCTTGGGATGGGCCTGCTGACAAGACTGAGCCAATGGCAGAGATCCGGCCCGCCAGGCAGATGACACAGGGCCCTCCATTGTGACCTATGACCCCTAGTGGCCACAGGATTTGAGCACACCCCGGGAAAGGCTACGCAGGCACAAGGGAGCCCCTGGTGCGGACTGCTTCAGGGCATTGGCAGAGCACGCCAGGTACCTCTTTCCCACTTTCCTGAGGATATCAGTAGGCAAGGCATCCCCACTCAGCATCTCTTGCCTCTCTCTGTCTCTCTCTGCTTGTCTTCGTTCTCTGAAATCTCTTCCTTCTCCCCCTTGTCACTTCACACCTTGGAGTGCCTGACAGAGGGCCTTGAGACGAAAGAACAAAGGGGGAAGGCCTCTGGCTCTACTGCTTGCCCATGGGGAGAGAAGTTCTGGTAGTCCATCTGGAAGGTCCAGAGAGTAGTGATTGATTGGGGAGCTACATCACGGGCGGACCTGGCCAGGTGAAGCTCCCTGACAAGTGGCAGCCTCTCCGGAGACTACTAATTCCGCTGATAACATTCTATGCAAATAACCGGCTGAGTGCCATGGGCAGAAAACATTGACACATACCTGCCAGAGGCCTATTCTGGGTCTGAAGAGTCCACCCTGCTCTCCAGCAACTCATCATCTCAGCACACACTTTGCCTGTACGCATGGAAACCGCCTCTCTCCACGAATGTCTTCAACCTGCTAGGAAACACACGATGTCACTCAGCCAAAGGAGAGCACAGGCAAAGTCAACTGAAGCCCCCATTTTCAAGATTTTGCCCTCTGCTGCTCCACAGCCTCCGGTGGCACACTGCATGTGCGTCACTTCTCGGTAGACAAGGCCGAAATCCGGGCATCCAGGGCCCCAGCCGTCCACAGTCTACGGATGGCGGCATATGGATCACCTCTTTGCCTCGTACAGCAGGGAGGCCTGGGCCCTAGACTGGCTCCGCTAGAGCTCCGCGACCTCAGCTATTTTCCCTGACCTTTGACCCGTGCCCTCGTGAGTGTGTCATCTCTACTTCCACTTCTCTTCCCACCACACTGAATCCGCCACCTGCGGATACCTGAGCGTGGACATCAACATCTATCACTGGCTGCAGTGTCACAGGTCACTAGGTGTCTAGGCTCAGGCTGACCTTGGCTGTCTTCTGCCCAGGCAAGGAGCCTAATCCTTCCAAGGAAATCAGGACACGTGCTCACTGGCCGACATCCTTTCTTTCATCCACACAGCGGTCTAGATGAGGGGAAAGAGGCCAGGTAGGCCAGGTGAAGGCTGAGTGTGGGGCCTAAGGCTTCTTTCCCAATCACCATGCTGACAGCCACCGGAAGGCTGGGCGGAACTTCTGACGGGGACGAGTCACAAACACTCAGCCAATAGGAGAGGTCCAGCCTAACCGGCCAGTTCCGCAAAGCCCTCCATTTTACCCATGGACAGACAACGGCCCCTTGCGTCTTTGGCCACAAAATCGAGGGCACCCAGGGAATAACTTCACAGTAGGCAACCCCTGATGTGAACACGTTCGACACACCGGGACAGCAGGCAGGTACCTCTTTTCCACTTACGCTAGGATATCACTAGGCAAGGCGCCCTTCCTCAGCATCTCTGGCCTCTCTGTATGTGTTCACTCAGAGGAATCTCTTCGTTCTACCCCTGAGACACATCACAAGTATGAGGGGCCTGAGAGAGAGCCTAGAGATGGAACGGGGGAGGGTTCCGGCTGTACTGCTTCCCCGTGGGTAGAAAATAGCAGGTAGTCTCTCTGGAAGGTCTTAGCTTCTGTTGACTGACACGCGCAATACAGTAGGGGCGGACCCTGGCCAGGTGGAGCTTGTGGGCAGATGCAACCTCTCCGGCGACGAATAATTGCGCTGCTGCTTTGTATGGTGAAAACCTCCCCCCGCCAAGGGGGATGGGTAGAGAACATTGACCCACACCCGCCAGGGGCCTTTCCTGGGACTAAAGATCCCAACATGGTCTCAACGTCGTCACCCACTCAACACGCACCTTTCCTGCACACGTAATCCTGCCTTTCTCCGTCAGGGCCCTATCCTACCAGGAAAAAAATCAAGCCACTCAAAAAGGCCAATGCCAGGGAAATCGAGGAAACACTGCCAGTTTCCAAATTTTTGCTGTCTACACGTCCCCGCCTCCGCTGCAAGGCTGCCTATGTGACCGGGCTCCGAAGGCAAGGCCGAAATCCTGGCAGCCTGGGCCCCAGCAGTCCAATGGTTGATGGACGTGGGGACACGGATGACCTGTTCGCCACATACAGGAGGGATCCTTGGGCCCTTCACTGGCTCGCCATTCAGCTCCACGACGTCCACTACTGGCCCTGGCCTTTGCTTTGGCTGGTGCCCCATTAAACGTGTGCTCCGGAGCGATGTTTCTCCACCCATCACTAGCATTCTGCCACCAGGGGATATGTGAGTGTGGGAGTCACCATTTGTCACTGGCAGCAGTGTCACAAGTCACTAGACTTCCAGCTACCCGCTGACCTAGGCTGCCTTCTGCCCCAGGCAAGGTCCCGAATCCTTTATCCCAGATGCTGACACCTGGGCACTGGCGGACATTGATTTTTATCAACACAGAGGTCTGAGTGAGGGTCAGAGGGCCAGGTAGGTGAAGTCAAGGCCAGGTGGGCGGGGCTGAGGCTTCTTTGCCATCACCATAGAGACAGTCCCCCCACCGCAAGAGTGGGCGGAGCTTGGGATGGGCCTGCTGACAAGACTGAGCCAATGGCAGAGATCCGGCCCGCCAGGCAGATGACACAGGGCCCTCCATTGTGACCTATGACCCCTAGTGGCCACAGGATTTGAGCACACCCCGGGAAAGGCTACGCAGGCACAAGGGAGCCCCTGGTGCGGACTGCTTCAGGGCATTGGCAGAGCACGCCAGGTACCTCTTTCCCACTTTCCTGAGGATATCAGTAGGCAAGGCATCCCCACTCAGCATCTCTTGCCTCTCTCTGTCTCTCTCTGCATGTCTTCGTTCTCTGAAATCTCTTCCTTCTCCCCCTTGTCACTTCACACCTTGGAGTGCCTGACAGAGGGCCTAGAGACCAAAGAGCAAAGTGGGAAGGCCTCTGGCTCTACTGCTTGCCCATGGGGAGAGAAGTTCTGGGAGTCTATCTGGAAGGTCTAGAGAGTAGTGATTGATTGGGGAGCTACATCACGGGCGGACCTGGCCAGGTGAAGCTTGACATCACCGTGGGACCTGGCCAGGTGAAGCTCGCTGACAAGTGGCAGCCTCTCCGGAGACTACTAATTCCGCTGCTAACATTCTGTGCCAATAACCGGCTGAGTGCCATGGGCAGAAAACATTGACACGTACCTGCCAGAGGCCTATTCTGGGTCTGAAGAGTCCACCCTGGTCTCCAGCAACTCATCATCTCAGCACACACTTTGCCTGCACGCATGGAAACAGCCTCTCTCCACGAATATCTTCACCTGCTAGGAAACACACGATGTCACTCAGCCAAAGGAGAGCACAGGCAAAGTCAACTGAAGCCCCCATTTTCAAGATTTTGCCCTCTGCTGCTCCACAGCCTCCGGTGGCACACTGCATCTGCGTCACTTCTCGGTAGACGAGGTCGAAATCCGGGCATCCAGGGCCCCAGCCGTCCAGAGTCTACGGATGGCGGCATATGGATCACCTCTTTGCCTCGTACAGCAGGGAGGCCTGGGCCCTAGACTGGCTCCGCTAGAGCTCCACGACCTCAGCTATTTTCCCTGACCTTTGGCCCGTGCCCTCGTGAGTGTGTCATCTCTACTTCCACTTCTCTTCCCACCACACTGAATCCGCCACCTGCGGATACCTGAGCGTGGACATCAACATCTGTCACTGGCTGCAGTGTCACAGGTCACTAGCTGTCTAGGCTCAGGCTGACCTTGGCTGTCTTCTGCCCAGGCAAGGAGCCTAATCCTTCCAAGGAAATCAGGACACGTGCTCACTGGCCGACATCCTTTCTTTCATCCACACAGCGGTCTAGATGAGGGGAAAGAGGCCAGGTAGGACAGGTGAAGGCTGAGTGTGGGGCCTAAGGCTTCTTTCCCAATCACCGCGGTGACAGCCACCGGAAGGCTGGGCGGAACTTCTGACGGGGACGAGTCACAAACACTCAGCCAATAGGAGAGGTCCAGCCTAACCGGCCAGTTCCGCAGAGCCCTCCATTTTACCCATGGACAGACAACGGCCCCTTGCGTCTTTGGCCACAAAATCCAGGGCACCCAGGGAATAACTTCACAGTAGGCAACCCCTGATGTGAACACGTTCGACACACTGGGACAGCAGGCAGGTACCTCTTTTCCACTTACGCTAGGATATCACTAGGCAAGGCGCCCTTCCTCAGCATCTCTGGCCTCTCTGTATGTGTTCACTCAGAGGAATCTCTTCATTCTACCCCTGAGACACATCACAAGTATGAGGGGCCTGAGAGAGAGTCTAGAGATGGAACGGGGGAGGCTTCTGGCTGTACTGCTTCCCCGTGGGGACAGAATAGCAGGTAGTCTCTCTGGAAGGTCTTAGCTTCTGTTGACTGACACGCGCAATACAGTAGGGGCGGACCCTGGCCAGGTGGAGCTTGTGGGCAGATGCAACCTCTCCGGCGACGAATAATTGCGCTGCTGCTTTGTATGGTGAAAACCTCCCCCCGCCAAGGGGGATGGGTAGAGAACATTGACCCACACCCGCCAGGGGCCTTTCCTGGGACTAAAGATCCCAACATGGTCTCAACGTCGTCACCCTCTCAACACACACCTTTCCTGCACACCTAATCCTGCCTTTCTCCGTCACGGCCCTATCCTACCAGGAAAAAAAGCAAGCCGCTCAAAAAGGCCGATGCCAGGGAAATCGAGGAAACACTGCCAGTTTCCAAAGTTTTGCTCTCTACACGTCCCCGCCTCCGGTGCAAGGCTGCCTATGTGGCCGGGCTCCGAAGGCAAGGCCGAAATCCTGGCAGCCTGGGCCCCAGCAGTCCAATGGTTGATGGACGTGGGGACACGGATGACCTGTTCGCCACATCCTTAGGCCCTTCACTGGCTCGCCATTCAGCTCCACGACGTCCACTACTGGCCCTGGCCTTTGCTTTGGCTGGTGCCCCATTAAACGTGTGCTCCGGAGCGATGTTTCTCCACCCATCACTAGCATCCTGCCACCAGGGGATATGTGAGTGTGGGAGTCACCATTTGTCACTGGCAGCAGTGTCACAAGTCACTAGACTTCCAGCTACCCGCTGACCTAGGCTGCCTTCTGCCCCAGGCAAGGTCCCGAATCCTTTATCCCAGATGCTGACACCTGGGCACTGGCGGACATTGATTTTTATCAACACAGAGGTCTGAGTGAGGGTCAGAGGGCCAGGTAGGTGAAGTCAAGGCCAGGTGGGCGGGGCTGAGGCTTCTTTGCCATCACCATAGAGACAGTCCCCCCACCGCAAGAGTGGGCGGAGCTTGGGATGGGCCTGCTGACAAGACTGAGCCAATGGCAGAGATCCGGCCCGCCAGGCAGATGACACAGGGCCCTCCATTGTGACCTATGACCCCTAGTGGCCACAGGATTTGAGCACACCCCGGGAAAGGCTACGCAGGCACAAGGGAGCCCCTGGTGCGGACTGCTTCAGGGCATTGGCAAAGCACGCCAGGTACCTCTTTCCCACTTTCCTGAGGATATCAGTAGGCAAGGCATCCCCACTCAGCATCTCTTGCCTCTCTCTGTCTCTCTCTGCTTGTCTTCGTTCTCTGAAATCTCTTCCTTCTCCCCCTTGTCACTTCACACCTTGGAGTGCCTGACAGAGGGCTTTGAGACGAAAGAACAAAGGGGGAAGGCCTCTGGCTCTACTGCTTGCCCATGGGGAGAGAAGTTCTGGTAGTCCATCTGGAAGGTCCAGAGAGTAGTGATTGATTGGGGAGCTACATCACGGGCGGACCTGGCCAGGTGAAGCTCCCTGACAAGTGGCAGCCTCTCCGGAGACTACTAATTCCGCTGATAACATTCTATGCAAATAACCGGCTGAGTGCCATGGGCAGAAAACATTGACACATACCTGCCAGAGGCCTATTCTGGGTCTGAAGAGTCCACCCTGCTCTCCAGCAACTCATCATCTCAGCACACACTTTGCCTGCACGCATGGAAACCGCCTCTCTCCACGAATGTCTTCACCTGCTAGGAAACACACGATGTCACTCAGCCAAAGGAGAGCACAGGCAAAGTCAACTGAAGCCCCCATTTTCAAGATTTTGCCCTCTGCTGCTCCACAGCCTCCGGTGGCACACTGCATGTGCGTCACTTCTCGGTAGACAAGGCCCAAATCCGGGCATCCAGGGCCCCAGCCGTCCACAGTCTACGGATGGCGGCATATGGATCACCTCTTTGCCTCGTACAGCAGGGAGGCCTGGGCCCTAGACTGGCTCCGCTAGAGCTCCACGACCTCAGCTATTTTCCCTGACCTTTGACCCGTGCCCTCGTGAGTGTGTCGTCTCTACTTCCACTTCTCTTCCCACCACACTGAATCCGCCACCTGCGGATACCTGAGCGTGGACATCAACATCTATCACTGGCTGCAGTGTCACAGGTCACTAGGTGTCTAGGCTCAGGCTGACCTTGGCTGTCTTCTGCCCAGGCAAGGAGCCTAATCCTTCCAAGGAAATCAGGACACGTGCTCACTGGCCGACATCCTTTCTTTCATCCACACAGCGGTCTAGATGAGGGGAAAGAGGCCAGGTAGGCCAGGTGAAGGCTGAGTGTGGGGCCTAAGGCTTCTTTCCCAATCACCATGGTGACAGCCACCGGAAGGCTGGGCGGAACTTCGGACGGGGACGAGTCACAAACACTCAGCCAATGGGAGAGGTCCAGCCTAACCGGCCAGTTCCGCAGAGCCCTCCATTTTACCCATGGACAGACAACGGCCCCTTGCGTCTTTGGCCACAAAATCGAGGGCACCCAGGGAATAACTTCACAGTAGGCAACCCCTGATGTGAACACGTTCGACACACCGGGACAGCAGGCAGGTACCTCTTTTCCACTTACGCTAGGATATCACTAGGCAAGGCGCCCTTCCTCAGCATCTCCGGCCTCTCTGTAGGTGTTCATTCAGAGGAATCTCTTCATTCTACCCCTGAGACACATCACAAGTATGAGGGGCCTGAGAGAGAGCCTAGAGATGGAACGGGGGAGGGTTCCGGCTGTACTGCTTCCCCGTGGGTAGAAAATAGCAGGTAGTCTCTCTGGAAGGTCTTAGCTTCTGTTGACTGACACGCGCAATACAGTAGGGGCGGACCCTGGCCAGGGGGAGCTTGTGGGCAGATGCAACCTCTCCGGCGACGAATAATTGCGCTGCTGCTTTGTATGGTGAAAACCTCCCCCCGCCAAGGGGGATGGGTAGAGAACATTGACCCACACCCGCCAGGGGCCTTTCCTGGGACTAAAGATCCCAACGTGGTCTCAACGTCGTCACCCACTCAACACACACCTTTCCTGCACACGTAATCCTGCCTTTCTCCGTCAGGGCCCTATCCTACCAGGAAAAAAAGCAAGCCGCTCAAAAAGGCCGATGCCAGGGAAATCGAGGAAACACTGCCAGTTCCCAAATTTTGGCTGTCTACATGTCCCCGCCTGCGGTGCAAGGCTGCCTATGCGGCCGGGCTCCGAAGGCAAGGCCGAAATCCTGGCAGCCTGGGCCCCAGCAGTGCAATGGTTGATGGACGTGGGGACACGGATGACCTGTTCGCCACATCCTTAGGCCCTTCGCTGGCTCGCCATTCAGCTCCACGACGTCCACTACTGGCCCTGGCCTTTGCTTTGGCTGGTGCCCCATTAAACGTGTGCTCCGGAGCGATGTTTCTCCACCCATCACTAGCATCCTGCCACCAGGGGATATGTGAGTGTGGGAGTCACCATTTGTCACTGGCAGCAGTGTCACAAGTCACTAGACTTCCAGCTACCCGCTGACCTAGGCTGCCTTCTGCCCCAGGCAAGGTCCCGAATCCTTTATCCCAGATGCTGACACCTGGGCACTGGCGGACATTGATTTTTATCAACACAGAGGTCTGAGTGAGGGTCAGAGGGCCAGGTAGGTGAAGTCAAGGCCAGGTGGGCGGGGCTAAGGCTTCTTTGCCATCACCATAGAGACAGTCCCCCCACCGCAAGAGTGGGCGGAGCTTGGGATGGGCCTGCTGACAAGACTGAGCCAATGGCAGAGATCCGGCCCGCCAGGCAGATGACACAGGGCCCTCCATTGTGACCTATGACCCCTAGTGGCCACAGGATTTGAGCACACCCCGGGAAAGGCTACGCAGGCACAAGGGAGCCCCTGGTGCGGACTGCTTCAGGGCATTGGCAGAGCACGCCAGGTACCTCTTTCCCACTTTCCTGAGGATATCAGTAGGCAAGGCATCCCCACTCAGCATCTCTTGCCTCTCTCTGTCTCTCTCTGCTTGTCTTCGTTCTCTGAAATCTCTTCCTTCTCTCCCTTGTCACTTCACACCTTGGAGTGCCTGACAGAGGGCCTTGAGACGAAAGAACAAAGGGGGAAGGCCTCTGGCTCTACTGCTTGCCCATGGGGAGAGAAGTTCTGGTAGTCCATCTGGAAGGTCCAGAGAGTAGTGATTGATTGGGGAGCTACATCACGGGCGGACCTGGCCAGGTGAAGCTCCCTGACAAGTGGCAGCCTCTCCGGAGACTACTAATTCCGCTCCTAACATTCTATGCAAATAACCGGCTGAGTGCCATGGGCAGAAAACATTGACACATACCTGCCAGAGGCCTATTCTGAGTCTGAAGAGTCCACCCTGGTCTCCAGCAACTCATCATCTCAGCACACACTTTGCCTGCACGCATGGAAACCGCCTCTGTCCACGAATGTCTTCACCTGCTAGGAAACACACGATGTCACTCAGCCAAAGGAGAGCACAGGCAAAGTCAACTGAAGCCCCCATTTTCAAGATTTTGCCCTCTGCTGCTCCACAGCCTCCGGTGGCACACTGCATGTGCGTCACTTCTCGGTAGACAAGGCCGAAATCCGGGCATCCAGGGCCCCAGCCGTCCACAGTCTACGGATGGCGGCATATGGATCACCTCTTTGCCTCGTACAGCAGGGAGGCCTGGGCCGTAGACTGGCTCCGCTAGAGCTCCACGACCTCAGCTATTTTCCCTGACCTTTGACCCGTGCCCTCGTGAGTGTGTCATCTCTACTTCCACTTCTCTTCCCACCACACTGAATCCGCCACGTGCGGATACCTGAGCGTGGACATCAACATCTATCACTGGCTGCAGTGTCACAGGTCACTAGGTGTCTAGGCTCAGGCTGACCTTGGCTGTCTTCTGCCCAGGCAAGGAGCCTAATCCTTCCAAGGAAATCAGGACACGTGCTCACTGGCCGACATCCTTTCTTTCATCCACACAGCGGTCTAGATGAGGGGAAAGAGGCCAGGTAGGCCAGGTGAAGGCTGAGTGTGGGGCCTAAGGCTTCTTTCCCAATCACCATGGTGACAGCCACCGGAAGGCTGGGCGGAACTTCGGACGGGGACGAGTCACAAACACTCAGCCAATGGGAGAGGTCCAGCCTAACCGGCCAGTTCCGCAGAGCCCTCCATTTTACCCATGGACAGACAACGGCCCTTTGCGTCTTTGGCCACAAAATTGAGGGCACCCAGGGAATAACTTCACAGTAGGCAACCCCTGATGTGAACACGTTCGACACACCGGGACAGCAGGCAGGTACCTCTTTTCCACTTACGCTAGGATATCACTAGGCAAGGCGCCCTTCCTCAGCATCTCCGGCCTCTCTGTAGGTGTTCATTCAGAGGAATCTCTTCTTTCTACCCCTGAGACACATCACAAGTATGAGGGGCCTGAGAGAGAGCCTAGAGATGGAACGGGGGAGGGTTCCGGCTGTACTGCTTCCCCGTGGGTAGAAAATAGCAGGTAGTCTCTCTGGAAGGTCTTAGCTTCTGTTGACTGACACGCGCAATACAGTAGGGGCGGACCCTGGCCAGGTGGAGCTTGTGGGCAGATGCAACCTCTCCGGCGACGAATAATTGCGCTGCTGCTTTGTATGGTGAAAACCTCCCCCCGGCAAGGGGGATGGGTAGAGAACATTGACCCACACCCGCCAGGGGCCTTTCCTGGGACTAAAGATCCCAACGTGGTCTCAACGTCGTCACCCACTCAACACACACCTTTCCTGCACACGTAATCCTGCCTTTCTCCGTCAGGGCCCTATCCTACCAGGAAAAAAAGCAAGCCGCTCAAAAAGGCCGATGCCAGGGAAATCGAGGAAACACTGCCAGTTCCCAAATTTTGGCTGTCTACATGTCCCCGCCTGCGGTGCAAGGCTGCCTATGCGGCCGGGCTCCGAAGGCAAGGCCGAAATCCTGGCAGCCTGGGCCCCAGCAGTGCAATGGTTGATGGACGTGGGGACACGGATGACCTGTTCGCCACATCCTTAGGCCCTTCTCTGGCTCGCCATTCAGCTCCACGACGTCCACTACTGGCCCTGGCCTTTGCTTTGGCTGGTGCCCCATTAAACGTGTGCTCCGGAGCGATGTTTCTCCACCCATCACTAGCATCCTGCCACCAGGGGATATGTGAGTGTGGGAGTCACCATTTGTCACTGGCAGCAGTGTCACAAGTCACTAGACTTCCAGCTACCCGCTGACCTAGGCTGCCTTCTGCCCCAGGCAAGGTCCCGAATCCTTTATCCCAGATGCTGACACCTGGGCACTGGCGGACATTGATTTTTATCAACACAGAGGTCTGAGTGAGGGTCAGAGGGCCAGGTAGGTGAAGTCAAGGCCAGGTGGGCGGGGCTAAGGCTTCTTTGCCATCACCATAGAGACAGTCCCCCCACCGCAAGAGTGGGCGGAGCTTGGGATGGGCCTGCTGACAAGACTGAGCCAATGGCAGAGATCCGGCCCGCCAGGCAGATGACACAGGGCCCTCCATTGTGACCTATGACCCCTAGTGGCCACAGGATTTGAGCACACCCTGGGAAAGGCTACGCAGGCACAAGGGAGCCCCTGGTGCGGACTGCTTCAGGGCATTGGCAGAGCACGCCAGGTACCTCTTTCCCACTTTCCTGAGGATATCAGTAGGCAAGGCATCCCCACTCAGCATCTCTTGCCTCTCTCTGTCTCTCTCCGCTTGTCTTCGTTCTCTGAAATCTCTTCCTTCTCCCCCTTGTCACTTCACACCTTGGAGTGCCTGACAGAGGGCCTTGAGACGAAAGAACAAAGGGGGAAGGCCTCTGGCTCTACTGCTTGCCCATGGGGAGAGAAGTTCTGGTAGTCCATCTGGAAGGTCCAGAGAGTAGTGATTGATTGGGGAGCTACATCACGGGCGGACCTGGCCAGGTGAAGCTCCCTGACAAGTGGCAGCCTCTCCGGAGACTACTAATTCCGCTGATAACATTCTATGCAAATAACCGGCTGAGTGCCATGGGCAGAAAACATTGACACATACCTGCCAGAGGCCTATTCTGGGTCTGAAGAGTCCACCCTGGTCTCCAGCAACTCATCATCTCAGCACACACTTTGCCTGCACGCATGGAAACCGCCTCTCTCCACGAATGTCTTCACCTGCTAGGAAACACACGATGTCACTCAGCCAAAGGAGAGCACAGGCCAAGTCAACTGAAGCCCCCATTTTCAAGATTTTGCCCTCTGCTGCTCCACAGCCTCCGGTGGCACACTGCATGTGCGTCACTTCTCGGTAGACGAGGCCGAAATCCGGGCATCCAGGGCCCCAGCCGTCCAGAATCTACGGATGGCGGCATATGGATCACCTCTTTGCCTCGTACAGCAGGGAGGCCTGGGCCCTAGACTGGCTCCGCTAGAGCTCCACGACCTCAGCTATTTTCCCTGACCTTTGGCCTGTGCCCTCCTGAGTGTGTCATCTCTACTTCCACTTCTCTTCCCACCACACTGAATCCGCCACCTGCGGATACCTGAGCGTGGACATCAACATCTATCACTGGCTGCAGTGTCACAGGTCACTAGGTGTCTAGGCTCAGGCTGACCTTGGCTGTCTTCTGCCCAGGCAAGGAACCTAATCCTTCCAAGGAAATGAGGACACGTGCTCACTGGCCGACATCCTTTCTTTCATCCACACAGCGGTCTAGATGAGGGGAAAGAGGCCAGGTAGGCCAGGTGAGGGCTGAGTGTGGGGCCTAAGGCTTCTTTCCCAATCACCATGCTGACAGCCACCGGAAGGCTGGGCGGAACTTCTGACGGGGACGAGTCACAAACACTCAGCCAATAGGAGAGGTCCAGCCTAACCGGCCAGTTCCGCAGAGCCCTCCATTTTACCCATGGACAGACAACGCCCCCTTGCGTCTTTGGCCACAAAATCCAGGGCACCCAGGGAATAACTTCACAGTAGGCAACCCCTGATGTGAACACGTTCGACACACCGGGACAGCAGGCAGGTACCTCTTTTCCACTTACGCTAGGATATCACTAGGCAAGGCGCCCTTCCTCAGCATCTGTGGCCTCTCACGTATGTGTTCACTCAGAGGAATCTCTTCATTCTACCCCTGAGACACATCACAAGTATGAGGGGCCTGAGAGAGAGCCTAGAGATGGAACGGGGGAGGCTTCTGGCTGTACTGCTTCCCCGTGGGGACAGAATAGCAGGTAGTCTCTCTGGAAGGTCTTAGCTTCTGTTGACTGACACGCGCAATACAGTAGGGGCGGACCCTGGCCAGGGGGAGCTTGTGGGCAGATGCAACCTCTCCGGCGACGAATAATTGCGCTGCTGCTTTGTATGGTGAAAACCTCCCGCCGCCAAGGGGGATGGGTAGAGAACATTGACCCACACCCGCCAGGGGCCTTTCCTGGGACTAAAGATCCCAACGTGGTCTCAACGTCGTCACCCTCTCAACACACGCCTTTCCTGCACACGTAATCCTGCCTTTCTCCGTCAGGGCCCTATCCTACCAGGAAAAAAAGGAAGCCGCTCAAAGAGGCCGATGCCAGGGAAATCGAGGAAACACTGCCAGTTTCCAAATTTTTGCTGTCTACACGTCCCCGCCTCCGGTGCAAGGCTGCCTATGTGGCCGGGCTCCGAAGGCAAGGCCGAAATCCTGGCAGCCTGGGCCCAGCAGTCCAATGGTTGATGGACGTGGGGACACGGATGACCTGTTCGCCACATACAGGAGGGATCCTTGGGCCCTTCACTGGCTCGCCATTCAGCTCCACGACGTCCACTACTGGCCCTGGCCTTTGCTTTGGCTGCTGCCCCATTAAACGTGTGCTCCGGAGCCATGTTTCTCCACCCATCACTAGCATTCTGCCACCAGGGGATATGTGAGTGTGGGAGTCACCATTTGTCACTGGCAGCAGTGTCACAAGTCACTAGACTTCCAGCTACCCGCTGACCTAGGCTGCCTTCTGCCCCAGGCAAGGTCCCGAATCCTTTATCCCAGATGCTGACACCTGGGCACTGGCGGACATTGATTTTTATCAACACAGAGGTCTGAGTGAGGGTCAGAGGGCCAGGTAGGTGAAGTGAAGGCCAGGTGGGCGGGGCTGAGGCTTCTTTGCCATCACCATAGAGACAGTCCCCCCACCGCAAGAGTGGGCGGAGCTTGGGATGGGCCTGCTGACAAGACTGAGCCAATGGCAGAGATCCGGCCAGCCAGGCAGATGACACAGGGCCCTCCATTGTGACCTATGACCCCTAGTGGCCACAGGATTTGAGCACACCCCGGGAAAGGCTACGCAGGCACAAGGGAGCCCCTGGTGCGGACTGCTTCAGGGCATTGGCAGAGCACGCCAGGTACCTCTTTCCCACTTTCCTGAGGATATCAGTAGGCAAGGCATCCCCACTCAGCATCTCTTGCCTCTCTCTGTCTCTCTCTGCTTGTCTTCGTTCTCTGAAATCTCTTCCTTCTCCCCCTTGTCACTTCACACCTTGGAGTGCCTGACAGAGGGCCTAGAGACCAAAGAGCAAAGGGGGAAGGCCTCTGGCTCTACTGCTTGCCCATGGGGAGAGAAGTTCTGGGAGTCTATCTGGAAGGTCTAGAGAGTAGTGATTGATTGGGGAGCTACATCACGGGCGGACCTGGCCAGGTGAACCTTGACATCACCGTGGGACCTGGCCAGGTGAAGCTCGCTGACAAGTGGCAGCCTCTCCGGAGACTACTAATTCCGCTCCTAACATTCTATGCAAATAACCGGCTGAGTGCCATGGGCAGAAAACATTGACACATACCTGCCAGAGGCCTATTCTGGGTCTGGAGAGTCCACCCTGGTCTCCCCTGCAACTCATCATCTCAGCACACACTTTGCCTGCACGCATGGAAACCGCCTCTCTCCACGAATGTCTTCACCTGCTAGGAAACACACGATGTCACTCAGCCAAAGGAGAGCACAGGCCAAGTCAACTGAAGCCCCCATTTTCAAGATTTTGCCCTCTGCTGCTCCACAGCCTCCGGTGGCACACTGCATGTGCGTCACTTCTCGGTAGACGAGGCCGAAATCCGGGCATCCAGGGCCCCAGCCGTCCAGAATCTACGGATGGCGGCATATGGATCACCTCTTTGCCTCGTACAGCAGGGAGGCCTGGGCCCTAGACTGGCTCCGCTAGAGCTCCACGACCTCAGCTATTTTCCCTGACCTTTGGCCTGTGCCCTCCTGAGTGTGTCATCTCTACTTCCACTTCTCTTCCCACCACACTGAATCCGCCACCTGCGGATACCTGAGCGTGGACATCAACATCTATCACTGGCTGCAGTGTCACAGGTCACTAGGTGTCTAGGCTCAGGCTGACCTTGGCTGTCTTCTGCCCAGGCAAGGAACCTAATCCTTCCAAGGAAATCAGGACACGTGCTCACTGGCCGACATCCTTTCTTTCATCCACACAGCGGTCTAGATGAGGGGAAAGAGGCCAGGTAGGCCAGGTGAGGGCTGAGTGTGGGGCCTAAGGCTTCTTTCCCAATCACCATGCTGACAGCCACCGGAAGGCTGGGCGGAACTTCTGACGGGGACGAGTCACAAACACTCAGCCAATAGGAGAGGTCCAGCCTAACCGGCCAGTTCCGCAGAGCCCTCCATTTTACCCATGGACAGACAACGCCCCCTTGCGTCTTTGGCCACAAAATCCAGGGCACCCAGGGAATAACTTCACAGTAGGCAACCCCTGATGTGAACACGTTCGACACACTGGGACAGCAGGCAGGTACCTCTTTTCCACTTACGCTAGGATATCACTAGGCAAGGCGCCCTTCCTCAGCATCTGTGGCCTCTCACGTATGTGTTCACTCAGAGGAATCTCTTCATTCTACCCCTGAGACACATCACAAGTATGAGGGGCCTGAGAGAGAGCCTAGAGATGGAACGGGGGAGGCTTCTGGCTGTACTGCTTCCCCGTGGGGACAGAATAGCAGGTAGTCTCTCTGGAAGGTCTTAGCTTCTGTTGACTGACACGCGCAATACAGTAGGGGCGGACCCTGGCCAGGGGGAGCTTGTGGGCAGATGCAACCTCTCCGGCGACGAATAATTGCGCTGCTGCTTTGTATGGTGAAAACCTCCCGCCGCCAAGGGGGATGGGTAGAGAACATTGACCCACACCCGCCAGGGGCCTTTCCTGGGACTAAAGATCCCAACGTGGTCTCAACGTCGTCACCCTCTCAACACACGCCTTTCCTGCACACGTAATCCTGCCTTTCTCCGTCAGGGCCCTATCCTACCAGGAAAAAAAGGAAGCCGCTCAAAGAGGCCGATGCCAGGGAAATCGAGGAAACACTGCCAGTTTCCAAATTTTTGCTGTCTACACGTCCCCGCCTCCGGTGCAAGGCTGCCTATGTGGCCGGGCTCCGAAGGCAAGGCCGAAATCCTGGCAGCCTGGGCCCCAGCAGTCCAATGGTTGATGGATGTGGGGACACGGATGACCTGTTCACCACATACAGGAGGGATCCTTGGGCCCTTCACTGGCTCGCCATTCAGCTCCACGACGTCCACTACTGGCCCTGGCCTTTGCTTTGGCTGCTGCCCCATTAAACGTGTGCTCCGGAGCCATGTTTCTCCACCCATCACTAGCATTCTGCCACCAGGGGATATGTGAGTGTGGGAGTCACCATTTGTCACTGGCAGCAGTGTCACAAGTCACTAGACTTCCAGCTACCCGCTGACCTAGGCTGCCTTCTGCCCCAGGCAAGGTCCCGAATCCTTTATCCCAGATGCTGACACCTGGGCACTGGCGGACATTGATTTTTATCAACACAGAGGTCTGAGTGAGGGTCAGAGGGCCAGGTAGGTGAAGTCAAGGCCAGGTGGGCGGGGCTAAGGCTTCTTTGCCATCACCATAGAGACAGTCCCCCCACCGCAAGAGTGGGCGGAGCTTGGGATGGGCCTGCTGACAAGACTGAGCCAATGGCAGAGATCCGGCCCGCCAGGCAGATGACACAGGGCCCTCCATTGTGACCTATGACCCCTAGTGGCCACAGGATTTGAGCACACCCTGGGAAAGGCTACGCAGGCACAAGGGAGCCCCTGGTGCGGACTGCTTCAGGGCATTGGCAGAGCACGCCAGGTACCTCTTTCCCACTTTCCTGAGGATATCAGTAGGCAAGGCATCCCCACTCAGCATCTCTTGCCTCTCTCTGTCTCTCTCCGCTTGTCTTCGTTCTCTGAAATCTCTTCCTTCTCCCCCTTGTCACTTCACACCTTGGAGTGCCTGACAGAGGGCCTTGAGACGAAAGAACAAAGGGGGAAGGCCTCTGGCTCTACTGCTTGCCCATGGGGAGAGAAGTTCTGGTAGTCCATCTGGAAGGTCCAGAGAGTAGTGATTGATTGGGGAGCTACATCACGGGCGGACCTGGCCAGGTGAAGCTCCCTGACAAGTGGCAGCCTCTCCGGAGACTACTAATTCCGCTGATAACATTCTATGCAAATAACCGGCTGAGTGCCATGGGCAGAAAACATTGACACATACCTGCCAGAGGCCTATTCTGGGTCTGAAGAGTCCACCCTGGTCTCCAGCAACTCATCATCTCAGCACACACTTTGCCTGCACGCATGGAAACCGCCTCTCTCCACGAATGTCTTCACCTGCTAGGAAACACACGATGTCACTCAGCCAAAGGAGAGCACAGGCCAAGTCAACTGAAGCCCCCATTTTCAAGATTTTGCCCTCTGCTGCTCCACAGCCTCCGGTGGCACACTGCATGTGCGTCACTTCTCGGTAGACGAGGCCGAAATCCGGGCATCCAGGGCCCCAGCCGTCCAGAATCTACGGATGGCGGCATATGGATCACCTCTTTGCCTCGTACAGCAGGGAGGCCTGGGCCCTAGACTGGCTCCGCTAGAGCTCCACGACCTCAGCTATTTTCCCTGACCTTTGGCCTGTGCCCTCCTGAGTGTGTCATCTCTACTTCCACTTCTCTTCCCACCACACTGAATCCGCCACCTGCGGATACCTGAGCGTGGACATCAACATCTATCACTGGCTGCAGTGTCACAGGTCACTAGGTGTCTAGGCTCAGGCTGACCTTGGCTGTCTTCTGCCCAGGCAAGGAACCTAATCCTTCCAAGGAAATGAGGACACGTGCTCACTGGCCGACATCCTTTCTTTCATCCACACAGCGGTCTAGATGAGGGGAAAGAGGCCAGGTAGGCCAGGTGAGGGCTGAGTGTGGGGCCTAAGGCTTCTTTCCCAATCACCATGCTGACAGCCACCGGAAGGCTGGGCGGAACTTCTGACGGGGACGAGTCACAAACACTCAGCCAATAGGAGAGGTCCAGCCTAACCGGCCAGTTCCGCAGAGCCCTCCATTTTACCCATGGACAGACAACGCCCCCTTGCGTCTTTGGCCACAAAATCCAGGGCACCCAGGGAATAACTTCACAGTAGGCAACCCCTGATGTGAACACGTTCGACACACCGGGACAGCAAGCAGGTACCTCTTTTCCACTTACGCTAGGATATCACTAGGCAAGGCGCCCTTCCTCAGCATCTGTGGCCTCTCACGTATGTGTTCACTCAGAGGAATCTCTTCATTCTACCCCTGAGACACATCACAAGTATGAGGGGCCTGAGAGAGAGCCTAGAGATGGAACGGGGGAGGCTTCTGGCTGTACTGCTTCCCCGTGGGGACAGAATAGCAGGTAGTCTCTCTGGAAGGTCTTAGCTTCTGTTGACTGACACGCGCAATACAGTAGGGGCGGACCCTGGCCAGGGGGAGCTTGTGGGCAGATGCAACCTCTCCGGCGACGAATAATTGCGCTGCTGCTTTGTATGGTGAAAACCTCCCGCCGCCAAGGGGGATGGGTAGAGAACATTGACCCACACCCGCCAGGGGCCTTTCCTGGGACTAAAGATCCCAACGTGGTCTCAACGTCGTCACCCTCTCAACACACGCCTTTCCTGCACACGTAATCCTGCCTTTCTCCGTCAGGGCCCTATCCTACCAGGAAAAAAAGGAAGCCGCTCAAAGAGGCCGATGCCAGGGAAATCGAGGAAACACTGCCAGTTTCCAAATTTTTGCTGTCTACACGTCCCCGCCTCCGGTGCAAGGCTGCCTATGTGGCCGGGCTCCGAAGGCAAGGCCGAAATCCTGGCAGCCTGGGCCCAGCAGTCCAATGGTTGATGGACGTGGGGACACGGATGACCTGTTCGCCACATACAGGAGGGATCCTTGGGCCCTTCACTGGCTCGCCATTCAGCTCCACGACGTCCACTACTGGCCCTGGCCTTTGCTTTGGCTGCTGCCCCATTAAACGTGTGCTCCGGAGCCATGTTTCTCCACCCATCACTAGCATTCTGCCACCAGGGGATATGTGAGTGTGGGAGTCACCATTTGTCACTGGCAGCAGTGTCACAAGTCACTAGACTTCCAGCTACCCGCTGACCTAGGCTGCCTTCTGCCCCAGGCAAGGTCCCGAATCCTTTATCCCAGATGCTGACACCTGGGCACTGGCGGACATTGATTTTTATCAACACAGAGGTCTGAGTGAGGGTCAGAGGGCCAGGTAGGTGAAGTGAAGGCCAGGTGGGCGGGGCTGAGGCTTCTTTGCCATCACCATAGAGACAGTCCCCCCACCGCAAGAGTGGGCGGAGCTTGGGATGGGCCTGCTGACAAGACTGAGCCAATGGCAGAGATCCGGCCAGCCAGGCAGATGACACAGGGCCCTCCATTGTGACCTATGACCCCTAGTGGCCACAGGATTTGAGCACACCCCGGGAAAGGCTACGCAGGCACAAGGGAGCCCCTGGTGCGGACTGCTTCAGGGCATTGGCAGAGCACGCCAGGTACCTCTTTCCCACTTTCCTGAGGATATCAGTAGGCAAGGCATCCCCACTCAGCATCTCTTGCCTCTCTCTGTCTCTCTCTGCTTGTCTTCGTTCTCTGAAATCTCTTCCTTCTCCCCCTTGTCACTTCACACCTTGGAGTGCCTGACAGAGGGCCTAGAGACCAAAGAGCAAAGGGGGAAGGCCTCTGGCTCTACTGCTTGCCCATGGGGAGAGAAGTTCTGGGAGTCTATCTGGAAGGTCTAGAGAGTAGTGATTGATTGGGGAGCTACATCACGGGCGGACCTGGCCAGGTGAAGCTTGACATCACCGTGGGACCTGGCCAGGTGAAGCTCGCTGACAAGTGGCAGCCTCTCCGGAGACTACTAATTCCGCTCCTAACATTCTATGCAAATAACCGGCTGAGTGCCATGGGCAGAAAACATTGACACATACCTGCCAGAGGCCTATTCTGGGTCTGGAGAGTCCACCCTGGTCTCCCCTGCAACTCATCATCTCAGCACACACTTTGCCTGCACGCATGGAAACCGCCTCTCTCCACGAATGTCTTCACCTGCTAGGAAACACACGATGTCACTCAGCCAAAGGAGAGCACAGGCCAAGTCAACTGAAGCCCCCATTTTCAAGATTTTGCCCTCTGCTGCTCCACAGCCTCCGGTGGCACACTGCATGTGCGTCACTTCTCGGTAGACGAGGCCGAAATCCGGGCATCCAGGGCCCCAGCCGTCCAGAATCTACGGATGGCGGCATATGGATCACCTCTTTGCCTCGTACAGCAGGGAGGCCTGGGCCCTAGACTGGCTCCGCTAGAGCTCCACGACCTCAGCTATTTTCCCTGACCTTTGGCCTGTGCCCTCCTGAGTGTGTCATCTCTACTTCCACTTCTCTTCCCACCACACTGAATCCGCCACCTGCGGATACCTGAGCGTGGACATCAACATCTATCACTGGCTGCAGTGTCACAGGTCACTAGGTGTCTAGGCTCAGGCTGACCTTGGCTGTCTTCTGCCCAGGCAAGGAACCTAATCCTTCCAAGGAAATCAGGACACGTGCTCACTGGCCGACATCCTTTCTTTCATCCACACAGCGGTCTAGATGAGGGGAAAGAGGCCAGGTAGGCCAGGTGAGGGCTGAGTGTGGGGCCTAAGGCTTCTTTCCCAATCACCATGCTGACAGCCACCGGAAGGCTGGGCGGAACTTCTGACGGGGACGAGTCACAAACACTCAGCCAATAGGAGAGGTCCAGCCTAACCGGCCAGTTCCGCAGAGCCCTCCATTTTACCCATGGACAGACAACGCCCCCTTGCGTCTTTGGCCACAAAATCCAGGGCACCCAGGGAATAACTTCACAGTAGGCAACCCCTGATGTGAACACGTTCGACACACTGGGACAGCAGGCAGGTACCTCTTTTCCACTTACGCTAGGATATCACTAGGCAAGGCGCCCTTCCTCAGCATCTGTGGCCTCTCACGTATGTGTTCACTCAGAGGAATCTCTTCATTCTACCCCTGAGACACATCACAAGTATGAGGGGCCTGAGAGAGAGCCTAGAGATGGAACGGGGGAGGCTTCTGGCTGTACTGCTTCCCCGTGGGGACAGAATAGCAGGTAGTCTCTCTGGAAGGTCTTAGCTTCTGTTGACTGACACGCGCAATACAGTAGGGGCGGACCCTGGCCAGGGGGAGCTTCTGGGCAGATGCAACCTCTCCGGCGACGAATAATTGCGCTGCTGCTTTGTATGGTGAAAACCTCCCGCCGCCAAGGGGGATGGGTAGAGAACATTGACCCACACCCGCCAGGGGCCTTTCCTGGGACTAAAGATCCCAACGTGGTCTCAACGTCGTCACCCTCTCAACACACGCCTTTCCTGCACACGTAATCCTGCCTTTCTCCGTCAGGGCCCTATCCTACCAGGAAAAAAAGGAAGCCGCTCAAAGAGGCCGATGCCAGGGAAATCGAGGAAACACTGCCAGTTTCCAAATTTTTGCTGTCTACACGTCCCCGCCTCCGGTGCAAGGCTGCCTATGTGGCCGGGCTCCGAAGGCAAGGCCGAAATCCTGGCAGCCTGGGCCCCAGCAGTCCAATGGTTGATGGATGTGGGGACACGGATGACCTGTTCACCACATACAGGAGGGATCCTTGGGCCCTTCACTGGCTCGCCATTCAGCTCCACGACGTCCACTACTGGCCCTGGCCTTTGCTTTGGCTGCTGCCCCATTAAACGTGTGCTCCGGAGCCATGTTTCTCCACCCATCACTAGCATTCTGCCACCAGGGGATATGTGAGTGTGGGAGTCACCATTTGTCACTGGCAGCAGTGTCACAAGTCACTAGACTTCCAGCTACCCGCTGACCTAGGCTGCCTTCTGCCCCAGGCAAGGTCCCGAATCCTTTATCCCAGATGCTGACACCTGGGCACTGGCAGACATTGATTTTTATCAACACAGAGGTCTGAGTGAGGGTCAGAGGGCCAGGTAGGTGAAGTGAAGGCCAGGTGGGCGGGGCTGAGGCTTCTTTGCCATCACCATAGAGACAGTCCCCCCACCGCAAGAGTGGGCGGAGCTTGGGATGGGCCTGCTGACAAGACTGAGCCAATGGCAGAGATCCGGCCCGCCAGGCAGATGACACAGGGCCCTCCATTGTGACCTATGACCCCTAGTGGCCACAGGATTTGAGCACGCCCCGGGAAAGGCTACGCAGGCACAAGGGAGCCCCTGGTGCGGACTGCTTCAGGGCATTGGCAGAGCACGCCAGGTACCTCTTTCCCACTTTCCTGAGGATATCAGTAGGCAAGGCATCCCCACTCAGCATCTCTTGCCTCTCTCTGTCTCTCTCTGCTTGTCTTCGTTCTCTGAAATCTCTTCCTTCTCCCCCTTGTCACTTCACACCTTGGAGTGCCTGACAGAGGGCCTAGAGACCAAAGAGCAAAGGGGGAAGGCCTCTGGCTCTACTGCTTGCCCATGGGGAGAGAAGTTCTGGGAGTCTATCTGGAAGGTCTAGAGAGTAGTGATTGATTGGGGAGCTACATCACGGGCGGACCTGGCCAGGTGAAGCTTGACATCACCGTGGGACCTGGCCAGGTGAAGCTCGCTGACAAGTGGCAGCCTCTCCGGAGACTACTAATTCCGCTCCTAACATTCTATGCAAATAACCGGCTGAGTGCCATGGGCAGAAAACATTGACACATACCTGCCAGAGGCCTATTCTGGGTCTGGAGAGTCCACCCTGGTCTCCCCTGCAACTCATCATCTCAGCACACACTTTGCCTGCACGCATGGAAACCGCCTCTGTCCACGAATGTCTTCACCTGCTAGGAAACACACGATGTCACTCAGCCAAAGGAGAGCTCAGGCCAAGTCAACTGAAGCCCCCATTTTCAAGATTTTGCCCTCTGCTGCTCCACAGCCTCCGGTGGCACACTGCATGTGCGTCACTTCTCGGTAGACGAGGCCGAAATCCGGGCATCCAGGGCCCCAGCCGTCCAGAATCTACGGATGGCGGCATATGGATCACCTCTTTGCCTCGTACAGCAGGGAGGCCTGGGCCCTAGACTGGCTCCGCTAGAGCTCCACGACCTCAGCTATTTTCCCTGACCTTTGGCCTGTGCCCTCGTGAGTGTGTCATCTCTACTTCCACTTCTCTTCCCACCACACTGAATCCGCCACCTGCGGATACCTGAGCGTGGACATCAACATCTATCACTGGCTGCAGTGTCACAGGTCACTAGGTGTCTAGGCTCAGGCTGACCTTGGCTGTCTTCTGCCCAGGCAAGGAACCTAATCCTTCCAAGGAAATGAGGACACGTGCTCACTGGCCGACATCCTTTCTTTCATCCACACAGCGGTCTAGATGAGGGGAAAGAGGCCAGGTAGGCCAGGTGAGGGCTGAGTGTGGGGCCTAAGGCTTCTTTCCCAATCACCATGCTGACAGCCACCGGAAGGCTGGGCGGAACTTCGGACGGGGACGAGTCACAAACACTCAGCCAATAGGAGAGGTCCAGCCTAACCGGCCAGTTCCGCAGAGCCCTCCATTTTACCCATGGACAGAAAACGCCCCCTTGCGTCTTTGGCCACAAAATCCAGGGCACCCAGGGAATAACTTCACAGTAGGCAACCCCTGATGTGAACACGTTCGACACACTGGGACAGCAGGCAGGTACCTCTTTTCCACTTACACTAGGATATCACTAGGCAAGGCGCCCTTCCTCAGCATCTGTGGCCTCTCACGTATGTGTTCACTCAGAGGAATCTCTTCATTCTACCCCTGAGACACATCACAAGTATGAGGGGCCTGAGAGAGAGCCTAGAGATGGAACGGGGGAGGCTTCTGGCTGTACTGCTTCCCCGTGGGGACAGAATAGCAGGTAGTCTCTCTGGAAGGTCTTAGCTTCTGTTGACTGACACGCGCAATACAGTAGGGGCGGACCCTGGCCAGGGGGAGCTTCTGGGCAGATGCAACCTCTCCGGCGACGAATAATTGCGCTGCTGCTTTGTATGGTGAAAACCTCCCGCCGCCAAGGGGGATGGGTAGAGAACATTGACCCACACCCGCCAGGGGCCTTTCCTGGGACTAAAGATCCCAACGTGGTCTCAACGTCGTCACCCTCTCAACACACGCCTTTCCTGCACACGTAATCCTGCCTTTCTCCGTCAGGGCCCTATCCTACCGGGAAAAAAAGGAAGCCGCTCAAAGAGGCCGATGCCAGGGAAATCGAGGAAACACTGCCAGTTTCCAAATTTTTGCTGTCTACACGTCCCCGCCTCCGGTGCAAGGCTGCCTATGTGGCCGGGCTCCGAAGGCAAGGCCGAAATCCTGGCAGCCTGGGCCCCAGCAGTCCAATGGTTGATGGACGTGGGGACACGGATGACCTGTTCACCACATACAGGAGGGATCCTTGGCCCCTCACTGGCTCGCCATTCAGCTCCACGACGTCCACTACTGGCCCTGGCCTTTGCTTTGGCTGTTGCCCCATTAAACGTGTGCTCCGGAGCCATGTTTCTCCACCCATCACTAGCATTCTGCCACCAGGGGATATGTGAGTGTGGGAGTCACCATTTGTCACTGGCAGCAGTGTCACAAGTCACTAGACTTCCAGCTACCCGCTGACCTAGGCTGCCTTCTGCCCCAGGCAAGGTCCCGAATCCTTTATCCCAGATGCTGACACCTGGGCACTGGCGGACATTGATTTTTATCAACACAGAGGTCTGAGTGAGGGTCAGAGGGCCAGGTAGGTGAAGTCAAGGCCAGGTGGGCGGGGCTGAGGCTTCTTTGCCATCACCATAGAGACAGTCCCCCCACCGCAAGAGTGGGCGGAGCTTCGGATGGGCCTGCTGACAAGACTGAGCCAATGGCAGAGATCCGGCCCGCCAGGCAGATGACACAGGGCCCTCCATTGTGACCTATGACCCCTAGTGGCCACAGGATTTGAGCACGCCCCGGGAAAGGCTACGCAGGCACAAGGGAGCCCCTGGTGCGGACTGCTTCAGGGCATTGGCAGAGCACGCCAGGTACCTCTTTCCCACTTTCCTGAGGATATCAGTAGGCAAGGCATCCCCACTCAGCATCTCTTGCCTCTCTCTGTCTCTCTCTGCTTGTCTTCGTTCTCTGAAATCTCTTCCTTCTCCCCCTTGTCACTTCACACCTTGGAGTGCCTGACAGAGGGCCTAGAGACCAAAGAGCAAAGGGGGAAGGCCTCTGGCTCTACTGCTTGCCCATGGGGAGAGAAGTTCTGGGAGTCTATCTGGAAGGTCTAGAGAGTAGTGATTGATTGGGGAGCTACATCACGGGCGGACCTGGCCAGGTGAAGCTTGACATCACCGTGGGACCTGGCCAGGTGAAGCTCGCTGACAAGTGGCAGCCTCTCCGGAGACTACTAATTCCGCTCCTAACATTCTATGCAAATAACCGGCTGAGTGCCATGGGCAGAAAACATTGACACATACCTGCCAGAGGCCTATTCTGGGTCTGGAGAGTCCACCCTGGTCTCCCCTGCAACTCATCATCTCAGCACACACTTTGCCTGCACGCATGGAAACCGCCTCTCTCCACGAATGTCTTCACCTGCTAGGAAACACACGATGTCACTCAGCCAAAGGAGAGCACAGGCCAAGTCAACTGAAGCCCCCATTTTCAAGATTTTGCCCTCTGCTGCTCCATAGCCTCCGGAGGCACACTGCATGTGCGTCACTTCTCGGTAGACGAGGCCGAAATCCGGGCATCCAGGGCCCCAGCCGTCCAGAATCTACGGATGGCGGCATATGGATCACCTCTTTGCCTCGTACAGCAGGGAGGCCTGGGCCCTAGACTGGCTCCGCTAGAGCTCCACGACCTCAGCTATTTTCCCTGACCTTTGGCCTGTGCCCTCGTGAGTGTGTCATCTCTACTTCCACTTCTCTTCCCACCACACTGAATCCGCCACCTGCGGATACCTGAGCGTGGACATCAACATCTATCACTGGCTGCAGTGTCACAGGTCACTAGGTGTCTAGGCTCAGGCTGACCTTGGCTGTCTTCTGCCCAGGCAAGGAACCTAATCCTTCCAAGGAAATGAGGACACGTGCTCACTGGCCGACATCCTTTCTTTCATCCACACAGCGGTCTAGATGAGGGGAAAGAGGCCAGGTAGGCCAGGTGAGGGCTGAGTGTGGGGCCTAAGGCTTCTTTCCCAATCACCATGCTGACAGCCACCGGAAGGCTGGGCGGAACTTCGGACGGGGACGAGTCACAAACACTCAGCCAATAGGAGAGGTCCAGCCTAACCGGCCAGTTCCGCAGAGCCCTCCATTTTACCCATGGACAGACAACGGCCCCTTGCGTCTTTGGCCACAAAATCCAGGGCACCCAGGGAATAACTTCACAGTAGGCAACCCCTGATGTGAACACGTTCGACACACTGGGACAGCAGGCAGGTACCTCTTTTCCACTTACGCTAGGATATCACTAGGCAAGGCGCCCTTCCTCAGCATCTCTGGCCTCTCACGTATGTGTTCACTCAGAGGAATCTCTTCATTCTACCCCTGAGACACATCACAAGTATGAGGGGCCTGAGAGAGAGCCTAGAGATGGAACGGGGGAGGCTTCTGGCTGTACTGCTTCCCCGTGGGGACAGAATAGCAGGTAGTCTCTCTGGAAGGTCTTAGCTTCTGTTGACTGACACGCGCAATACAGTAGGGGCGGACCCTGGCCAGGGGGAGCTTCTGGGCAGATGCAACCTCTCCGGCGACGAATAATTGCGCTGCTGCTTTGTATGGTGAAAACCTCCCGCCGCCAAGGGGGATGGGTAGAGAACATTGACCCACACCCGCCAGGGGCCTTTCCTGGGACTAAAGATCCCAACGTGGTCTCAACGTCGTCACCCTCTCAACACACGCCTTTCCTGCACACGTAATCCTGCCTTTCTCCGTCAGGGCCCTATCCTACCGGGAAAAAAAGGAAGCCGCTCAAAGAGGCCGATGCCAGGGAAATCGAGGAAACACTGCCAGTTTCCAAATTTTTGCTGTCTACACGTCCCCGCCTCCGGTGCAAGGCTGCCTATGTGGCCGGGCTCCGAAGGCAAGGCCGAAATCCTGGCAGCCTGGGCCCCAGCAGTCCAATGGTTGATGGACGTGGGGACACGGATGACCTGTTCACCACATACAGGAGGGATCCTTGGCCCCTCACTGGCTCGCCATTCAGCTCCACGACGTCCACTACTGGCCCTGGCCTTTGCTTTGGCTGTTGCCCCATTAAACGTGTGCTCCGGAGCCATGTTTCTCCACCCATCACTAGCATTCTGCCACCAGGGGATATGTGAGTGTGGGAGTCACCATTTGTCACTGGCAGCAGTGTCACAAGTCACTAGACTTCCAGCTACCCGCTGACCTAGGCTGCCTTCTGCCCCAGGCAAGGTCCCGAATCCTTTATCCCAGATGCTGACACCTGGGCACTGGCGGACATTGATTTTTATCAACACAGAGGTCTGAGTGAGGGTCAGAGGGCCAGGTAGGTGAAGTCAAGGCCAGGTGGGCGGGGCTGAGGCTTCTTTGCCATCACCATAGAGACAGTCCCCCCACCGCAAGAGTGGGCGGAGCTTCGGATGGGCCTGCTGACAAGACTGAGCCAATGGCAGAGATCCGGCCCGCCAGGCAGATGACACAGGGCCCTCCATTGTGACCTATGACCCCTAGTGGCCACAGGATTTGAGCACGCCCCGGGAAAGGCTACGCAGGCACAAGGGAGCCCCTGGTGCGGACTGCTTCAGGGCATTGGCAGAGCACGCCAGGTACCTCTTTCCCACTTTCCTGAGGATATCAGTAGGCAAGGCATCCCCACTCAGCATCTCTTGCCTCTCTCTGTCTCTCTCTGCTTGTCTTCGTTCTCTGAAATCTCTTCCTTCTCCCCCTTGTCACTTCACACCTTGGAGTGCCTGACAGAGGGCCTAGAGACCAAAGAGCAAAGGGGGAAGGCCTCTGGCTCTACTGCTTGCCCATGGGGAGAGAAGTTCTGGGAGTCTATCTGGAAGGTCTAGAGAGTAGTGATTGATTGGGGAGCTACATCACGGGCGGACCTGGCCAGGTGAAGCTTGACATCACCGTGGGACCTGGCCAGGTGAAGCTCGCTGACAAGTGGCAGCCTCTCCGGAGACTACTAATTCCGCTCCTAACATTCTATGCAAATAACCGGCTGAGTGCCATGGGCAGAAAACATTGACACATACCTGCCAGAGGCCTATTCTGGGTCTGGAGAGTCCACCCTGGTCTCCCCTGCAACTCATCATCTCAGCACACACTTTGCCTGCACGCATGGAAACCGCCTCTCTCCACGAATGTCTTCACCTGCTAGGAAACACACGATGTCACTCAGCCAAAGGAGAGCACAGGCCAAGTCAACTGAAGCCCCCATTTTCAAGATTTTGCCCTCTGCTGCTCCATAGCCTCCGGAGGCACACTGCATGTGCGTCACTTCTCGGTAGACGAGGCCGAAATCCGGGCATCCAGGGCCCCAGCCGTCCAGAATCTACGGATGGCGGCATATGGATCACCTCTTTGCCTCGTACAGCAGGGAGGCCTGGGCCCTAGACTGGCTCCGCTAGAGCTCCACGACCTCAGCTATTTTCCCTGACCTTTGGCCTGTGCCCTCGTGAGTGTGTCATCTCTACTTCCACTTCTCTTCCCACCACACTGAATCCGCCACCTGCGGATACCTGAGCGTGGACATCAACATCTATCACTGGCTGCAGTGTCACAGGTCACTAGGTGTCTAGGCTCAGGCTGACCTTGGCTGTCTTCTGCCCAGGCAAGGAACCTAATCCTTCCAAGGAAATGAGGACACGTGCTCACTGGCCGACATCCTTTCTTTCATCCACACAGCGGTCTAGATGAGGGGAAAGAGGCCAGGTAGGCCAGGTGAGGGCTGAGTGTGGGGCCTAAGGCTTCTTTCCCAATCACCATGCTGACAGCCACCGGAAGGCTGGGCGGAACTTCGGACGGGGACGAGTCACAAACACTCAGCCAATAGGAGAGGTCCAGCCTAACCGGCCAGTTCCGCAGAGCCCTCCATTTTACCCATGGACAGACAACGGCCCCTTGCGTCTTTGGCCACAAAATCCAGGGCACCCAGGGAATAACTTCACAGTAGGCAACCCCTGATGTGAACACGTTCGACACACTGGGACAGCAGGCAGGTACCTCTTTTCCACTTACGCTAGGATATCACTAGGCAAGGCGCCCTTCCTCAGCATCTCTGGCCTCTCACGTATGTGTTCACTCAGAGGAATCTCTTCATTCTACCCCTGAGACACATCACAAGTATGAGGGGCCTGAGAGAGAGCCTAGAGATGGAACGGGGGAGGCTTCTGGCTGTACTGCTTCCCCGTGGGGACAGAATAGCAGGTAGTCTCTCTGGAAGGTCTTAGCTTCTGTTGACTGACACGCGCAATACAGTAGGGGCGGACCCAGGCCAGGGGGAGCTTGTGGGCAGATGCAACCTCTCCGGCGACGAATAATTGCGCTGCTGCTTTGTATGGTGAAAACCTCCCCCCGCCAAGGGGGATGGGTAGAGAACATTGACCCACACCCGCCAGGGGCCTTTCCTGGGACTAAAGATCCCAACGTGGTCTCAACGTCGTCACCCTCTCAACACACACCTTTCCTGCACACGTAATCCTGCCTTTCTCCGTCAGGGCCCTATCCTACCAGGAAAAAAAGCAAGCCGCTCAAAGAGGCCGATGCCAGGGAAATCGAGGAAACACTGCCAGTTTCCAAATTTTTGCTGTCTACACGTCCCCGCCTCCGGTGCAAGGCTGCCTATGTGGCCGGGCTCCGAAGGCAAGGCCGAAATCCTGGCAGCCTGGGCCCAGCAGTCCAATGGTTGATGGACGTGGGGACACGGATGACCTGTTCGCCACATACAGGAGGGATCCTTGGGCCCTTCACTGGCTCGCCATTCAGCTCCACGACGTCCACTACTGGCCCTGGCCTTTGCTTTGGCTGCTGCCCCATTAAACGTGTGCTCCGGAGCGATCTTTCTCCACCCATCACTAGCATTCTGCCACCAGGGGATATGTGAGTGTGGGAGTCACCATTTGTCACTGGCAGCAGTGTCACAAGTCACTAGACTTCCAGCTACCCGCTGACCTAGGCTGCCTTCTGCCCCAGGCAAGGTCCCGAATCCTTTATCCCAGATGCTGACACCTGGGCACTGGCGGACATTGATTTTTATCAACACAGAGGTCTGAGTGAGGGTCAGAGGGCCAGGTAGGTGAAGTCAAGGCCAGGTGGGCGGGGCTGAGGCTTCTTTGCCATCACCATAGAGACAGTCCCCCCACCGCAAGAGTGGGCGGAGCTTCGGATGGGCCTGCTGACAAGACTGAGCCAATGGCAGAGATCCGGCCCGCCAGGCAGATGACACAGGGCCCTCCATTGTGACCTATGACCCCTAGTGGCCACAGGATTTGAGCACGCCCCGGGAAAGGCTACGCAGGCACAAGGGAGCCCCTGGTGCGGACTGCTTCAGGGCATTGGCAGAGCACGCCAGGTACCTCTTTCCCACTTTCCTGAGGATATCAGTAGGCAAGGCATCCCCACTCAGCATCTCTTGCCTCTCTCTGTCTCTCTCTGCTTGTCTTCGTTCTCTGAAATCTCTTCCTTCTCCCCCTTGTCACTTCACACCTTGGAGTGCCTGACAGAGGGCCTAGAGACCAAAGAGCAAAGGGGGAAGGCCTCTGGCTCTACTGCTTGCCCATGGGGAGAGAAGTTCTGGGAGTCTATCTGGAAGGTCTAGAGAGTAGTGATTGATTGGGGAGCTACATCACGGGCGGACCTGGCCAGGTGAAGCTTGACATCACCGTGGGACCTGGCCAGGTGAAGCTCGCTGACAAGTGGCAGCCTCTCCGGAGACTACTAATTCCGCTCCTAACATTCTATGCAAATAACCGGCTGAGTGCCATGGGCAGAAAACATTGACACATACCTGCCAGAGGCCTATTCTGGGTCTGAAGAGTCCACCCTGGTCTCCAGCAACTCATCATCTCAGCACACACTTTGCCTGCACGCATGGAAACCGCCTCTCTCCACGAATGTCTTCACCTGCTAGGAAACACACGATGTCACTCAGCCAAAGGAGAGCACAGGCAAAGTCAACTGAAGCCCCCATTTTCAAGATTTTGCCCTCTCCTGCTCCACAGCCTCCGGTGGCACACTGCATGTGCGTCACTTCTCGGTAGACAAGGCTGAAATCCGGGCATCCAGGGCCCCAGCCGTCCACAGTCTACGGATGGCGGCATATGGATCACCTCTTTGCCTCGTACAGCAGGGAGGCCTGGGCCCTAGACTGGCTCCGCTAGAGCTCCACGACCTCAGCTATTTTCCCTGACCTTTGACCCGTGATCTCGTGAGTGTGTCGTCTCTACTTCCACTTCTCTTCCCACCACACTGAATCCGCCACCTGCGGATACCTGAGCGTGGACATCAACATCTATCACTGGCTGCAGTGTCACAGGTCACTAGGTGTCTAGGCTCAGGCTGACCTTGGCTGTCTTCTGCCCAGGCAAGGAGCCTAATCCTTCCAAGGAAATCAGGACACGTGCTCACTGGCCGACATCCTTTCTTTCATCCACACAGCGGTCTAGATGAGGGGAAAGAGGCCAGGTAGGCCAGGTGAAGGCTGAGTGTGGGGCCTAAGGCTTCTTTCCCAATCACCATGGTGACAGCCACCGGAAGGCTGGGCGGAACTTCTGACGGGGACGAGTCACAAACACTCAGCACAATGGGAGAGGTCCAGCCTAACCGGCCAGTTCCGCAGAGCCCTCCATTTTACCCATGGACAGACAACGGCCCCTTTCGTCTTTGGCCACAAAATCGAGGGCACCCAGGGAATAACTTCACAGTAGGCAACCCCTGATGTGAACAAGTTCGACACACCGGGACAGCAGGCAGGTACCTCTTTTCCACTTACGCTAGGATATCACTAGGCAAGGCGCCCTTCCTCAGCATCTCTGGCCTCTCTGTATGTGTTCACTCAGAGGAATCTCTTCGTTCTACCCCTGAGACACATCACAAGTATGAGGGGCCTGAGAGAGAGCCTAGACATGGAACGGGGAAGGGTTCCGGCTGTACTGCTTCCCCGTGGGTAGAAAATAGCAGGTAGTCTCTCTGGAAGGTCTTAGCTTCTGTTGACTGACACGCGCAATACAGTAGGGGCGGACCCTGGCCAGGTGGAGCTTGTGGGCAGATGCAACCTCTCCGGCGACGAATAATTGCGCTGCTGCTTTGTATGGTGAAAACCTCCCCCAGCCAAGGGGGATGGGTAGAGAACATTGACCCACACCCGCCAGGGGCCTTTCCTGGGACTAAAGATCCCAACGTGGTCTCAACGTCGTCACCCACTCAACACACACCTTTCCTGCACACGTAATCCTGCCTTTCTCCGTCAGGGCCCTATCCTACCAGGAAAAAAAGCAAGCCGCTCAAAAAGGCCGATGCCAGGGAAATCGAGGAAACACTGCCAGTTCCCAAATTTTGGCTGTCTACATGTCCCCGCCTGCGGTGCAAGGCTGCCTATGTGGCCGGGCTCCGAAGGCAAGGCCGAAATCCTGGCAGCCTGGGCCCCAGCAGTCCAATGCTTGATGGACGTGGGGACACGGATGACCTGTTCGCCACATCCTTAGGCCCTTCACTGGCTCGCCATTCAGCTCCACGACGTCCACTACTGGCCCTGGCCTTTGCTTTGGCTGCTGCCCCATTAAACGTGTGCTCCGGAGCGATCTTTCTCCACCCATCACTAGCATTCTGCCACCAGGGGATATGTGAGTGTGGGAGTCACCATTTGTCACTGGCAGCAGTGTCACAAGTCACTAGACTTCCAGCTACCCGCTGACCTAGGCTGCCTTCTGCCCCAGGCAAGGTCCCGAATCCTTTATCCCAGATGCTGACACCTGGGCACTGGCGGACATTGATTTTTATCAACACAGAGGTCTGAGTGAGGGTCAGAGGGCCAGGTAGGTGAAGTCAAGGCCAGGTGGGCGGGGCTGAGGCTTCTTTGCCATCACCATAGAGACAGTCCCCCCACCGCAAGAGTGGGCGGAGCTTGGGATGGGCCTGCTGACAAGACTGAGCCAATGGCAGAGATCCGGCCCGCCAGGCAGATGACACAGGGCCCTCCATTGTGACCTATGACCCCTAGTGGCCACAGGATTTGAGCACGCCCCGGGAAAGGCTACGCAGGCACAAGGGAGCCCCTGGTGCGGACTGCTTCAGGGCATTGGCAGAGCACGCCAGGTACCTCTTTCCCACTTTCCTGAGGATATCAGTAGGCAAGGCATCCCCACTCAGCATCTCTTGCCTCTCTCTGTCTCTCTCTGCTTGTCTTCGTTCTCTGAAATCTCTTCCTTCTCCCCCTTGTCACTTCACACCTTGGAGTGCCTGACAGAGGGCCTAGAGACCAAAGAGCAAAGGGGGAAGGCCTCTGGCTCTACTGCTTGCCCATGGGGAGAGAAGTTCTGGGAGTCTATCTGGAAGGTCTAGAGAGTAGTGATTGATTGGGGAGCTACATCACGGGCGGACCTGGCCAGGTGAAGCTTGACATCACCGTGGGACCTGGCCAGGTGAAGCTCGCTGACAAGGGGCAGCCTCTCCGCAGACTACTAATTCCGCTCCTAACATTCTATGCAAATAACCGGCTGAGTGCCATGGGCAGAAAACATTGACACATACCTGCCAGAGGCCTATTCTGGGTCTGAAGAGTCCACCCTGGTCTCCCCTGCAACTCATCATCTCAGCACACACTTTGCCTGCACGCATGGAAACCGCCTCTCTCCACGAATGTCTTCACCTGCTAGGAAACACACGATGTCACTCAGCCAAAGGAGAGCACAGGCCAAGTCAACTGAAGCCCCCATTTTCAAGATTTTGCCCTCTGCTGCTCCACAGCCTCCGGTGGCACACTGCATGTGCGTCACTTCTCGGTAGACGAGGCCGAAATCCGGGCATCCAGGGCCCCAGCCGTCCAGAATCTACGGATGGCGGCATATGGATCACCTCTTTGCCTCGTACAGCAGGGAGGCCTGGGCCCTAGACTGGCTCCGCTAGAGCTCCACGACCTCAGCTATTTTCCCTGACCTTTGGCCTGTGCACTCCTGAGTGTGTCATCTCTACTTCCACTTCTCTTCCCACCACACTGAATCCGCCACCTGCGGATACCTGAGCGTGGACATCAACATCTATCACTGGCTGCAGTGTCACAGGTCACTAGGTGTCTAGGCTCAGGCTGACCTTGGCTGTCTTCTGCCCAGGCAAGGAACCTAATCCTTCCAAGGAAATCAGGACACGTGCTCACTGGCCGACATCCTTTCTTTCATCCACACAGCGGTCTAGATGAGGGGAAAGAGGCCAGGTAGGCCAGGTGAGGGCTGAGTGTGGGGCCTAAGGCTTCTTTCCCAATCACCATGCTGACAGCCACCGGAAGGCTGGGCGGAACTTCGGACGGGGACGAGTCACAAACACTCAGCCAATAGGAGAGGTCCAGCCTAACCGGCCAGTTCCGCAGAGCCCTCCATTTTACCCATGGACAGACAACGGCCCCTTGCGTCTTTGGCCACAAAATCCAGGGCACCCAGGGAATAACTTCACAGTAGGCAACCCCTGATGTGAGCACGTTCGACACACTGGGACAGCAGGCAGGTACCTCTTTTCCACTTACGCTAGGATATCACTAGGCAAGGCGCCCTTCCTCAGCATCTCTGGCCTCTCACGTATGTGTTCACTCAGAGGAATCTCTTCATTCTACCCCTGAGACACATCACAAGTATGAGGGGCCTGAGAGAGAGCCTAGAGATGGAACGGGGGAGGCTTCTGGCTGTACTGCTTCCCCGTGGGGACAGAATAGCAGGTAGTCTCTCTGGAAGGTCTTAGCTTCTGTTGACTGACACGCGCAATACAGTAGGGGCGGACCCAGGCCAGGGGGAGCTTGTGGGCAGATGCAACCTCTCCGGCGACGAATAATTGCGCTGCTGCTTTGTATGGTGAAAACCTCCCCCCGCCAAGGGGGATGGGTAGAGAACATTGACCCACACCCGCCAGGGGCCTTTCCTGGGACTAAAGATCCCAACGTGGTCTCAACGTCGTCACCCTCTCAACACACACCTTTCCTGCACACGTAATCCTGCCTTTCTCCGTCAGGGCCCTATCCTACCAGGAAAAAAAGCAAGCCGCTCAAAGAGGCCGATGCCAGGGAAATCGAGGAAACACTGCCACTTTCCAAATTTTTGCTGTCTACACGTCCCCGCCTCCGGTGCAAGGCTGCCTATGTGGCCGGGCTCCGAAGGCAAGGCCGAAATCCTGGCAGCCTGGGCCCCAGCAGTCCAATGCTTGATGGACGTGGGGACACGGATGACCTGTTCGCCACATACAGGAGGGATCCTTGGGCCCTTCACTGGCTCGCCATTCAGCTCCACGACGTCCACTACTGGCCCTGGCCTTTGCTTTGGCTGGTGCCCCATTAAACGTGTGCTCCGGAGCGATCTTTCTCCACCCATCACTAGCATTCTGCCACCAGCGGATATGTGAGTGTGGGAGTCACCATTTGTCACTGGCAGCAGTGTCACAAGTCACTAGACTTCCAGCTACCCGCTGACCTAGGCTGCCTTCTGCCCCAGGCAAGGTCCCGAATCCTTTATCCCAGATGCTGACACCTGGGCACTGGCGGACATTGATTTTTATCAAGACAGAGGTCTGAGTGAGGGTCAGAGGGCCAGGTAGGTGAAGTCAAGGCCAGGTGGGCGGGGCTGAGGCTTCTTTGCCATCACCATAGAGACAGTCCCCCCACCGCAAGAGTGGGCGGAGCTTGGGATGGGCCTGCTGACAAGACTGAGCCAATGGCAGAGATCCGGCCCGCCAGGCAGATGACACAGGGCCCTCCATTGTGACCTATGACCCCTAGTGGCCACAGGATTTGAGCACGCCCCGGGAAAGGCTACGCAGGCACAAGGGAGCCCCTGGTGCGGACTGCTTCAGGGCATTGGCAGAGCACGCCAGGTACCTCTTTCCCACTTTCCTGAGGATATCAGTAGGCAAGGCATCCCCACTCAGCATCTCTTGCCTCTCTCTGTCTCTCTCTGCTTGTCTTCGTTCTCTGAAATCTCTTCCTTCTCCCCCTTGTAACTTCACACCTTGGAGTGCCTGACAGAGGGCCTAGAGACCAAAGAGCAAAGGGGGAAGGCCTCTGGCTCTACTGCTTGCCCATGGGGAGAGAAGTTCTGGGAGTCTATCTGGAAGGTCTAGAGAGTAGTGATTGATTGGGGAGCTACATCACGGGCGGACCTGGCCAGGTGAAGCTTGACATCACCGTGGGACCTGGCCAGGTGAAGCTCGCTGACAAGTGGCAGCCTCTCCGGAGACTACTAATTCCGCTCCTAACATTCTATGCAAATAACCGGCTGAGTGCCATGGGCAGAAAACATTGACACATACCTGCCAGAGGCCTATTCTGGGTCTGAAGAGTCCACCCTGGTCTCCCCTGCAACTCATCATCTCAGCACACACTTTGCCTGTACGCATGGAAACCGCCTCTCTCCACGAATGTCTTCACCTGCTAGGAAACACACGATGTCACTCAGCCAAAGGAGAGCACAGGCCAAGTCAACTGAAGCCCCCATTTTCAAGATTTTGCCCTCTGCTGCTCCACAGCCTCCGGTGGCACACTGCATGTGCGTCACTTCTCGGTAGACGAGGCCGAAATCCGGGCATCCAGGGCCCCAGCCGTCCAGAATCTACGGATGGCGGCATATGGTTCACCTCTTTGCCTCGTACAGCAGGGAGGCCTGGGCCCTAGACTGGCTCCGCTAGAGCTCCACGACCTCAGCTATTTTCCCTGACCTTTGGCCTGTGCACTCCTGAGTGTGTCATCTCTACTTCCACTTCTCTTCCCACCACACTGAATCCGCCACCTGCGGATACCTGAGCGTGGACATCAACATCTATCACTGGCTGCAGTGTCACAGGTCACTAGGTGTCTAGGCTCAGGCTGACCTTGGCTGTCTTCTGCCCAGGCAAGGAACCTAATCCTTCCAAGGAAATCAGGACACGTGCTCACTGGCCGACATCCTTTCTTTCATCCACACAGCGGTCTAGATGAGGGGAAAGAGGCCAGGTAGGCCAGGTGAGGGCTGAGTGTGGGGCCTAAGGCTTCTTTCCCAATCACCATGCTGACAGCCACCGGAAGGCTGGGCGGAACTTCGGACGGGGACGAGTCACAAACACTCAGCCAATAGGAGAGGTCCAGCCTAACCGGCCAGTTCCGCAGAGCCCTCCATTTTACCCATGGACAGACAACGGCCCCTTGCGTCTTTGGCCACAAAATCCAGGGCACCCAGGGAATAACTTCACAGTAGGCAACCCCTGATGTGAACACGTTCGACACACTGGGACAGCAGGCAGGTACCTCTTTTCCACTTACGCTAGGATATCACTAGGCAAGGCGCCCTTCCTCAGCATCTCTGGCCTCTCACGTATGTGTTCACTCAGAGGAATCTCTTCATTCTACCCCTGAGACACATCACAAGTATGAGGGGCCTGAGAGAGAGCCTAGAGATGGAACGGGGGAGGCTTCTGGCTGTACTGCTTCCCCGTGGGGACAGAATAGCAGGTAGTCTCTCTGGAAGGTCTTAGCTTCTGTTGACTGACACGCGCAATACAGTAGGGGCGGACCCAGGCCAGGGGGAGCTTGTGGGCAGATGCAACCTCTCCGGCGACGAATAATTGCGCTGCTGCTTTGTATGGTGAAAACCTCCCCCCGCCAAGGGGGATGGGTAGAGAACATTGACCCACACCCGCCAGGGGCCTTTCCTGGGACTAAAGATCCCAACGTGGTCTCAACGTCGTCACCCTCTCAACACACACCTTTCCTGCACACGTAATCCTGCCTTTCTCCGTCAGGGCCCTATCCTACCAGGAAAAAAAGCAAGCCGCTCAAAGAGGCCGATGCCAGGGAAATCGAGGAAACACTGCCACTTTCCAAATTTTTGCTGTCTACACGTCCCCGCCTCCGGTGCAAGGCTGCCTATGTGGCCGGGCTCCGAAGGCAAGGCCGAAATCCTGGCAGCCTGGGCCCCAGCAGTCCAATGCTTGATGGACGTGGGGACACGGATGACCTGTTCGCCACATACAGGAGGGATCCTTGGGCCCTTCACTGGCTCGCCATTCAGCTCCACGACGTCCACTACTGGCCCTGGCCTTTGCTTTGGCTGGTGCCCCATTAAACGTGTGCTCCGGAGCGATCTTTCTCCACCCATCACTAGCATTCTGCCACCAGGGGATATGTGAGTGTGGGAGTCACCATTTGTCACTGGCAGCAGTGTCACAAGTCACTAGACTTCCAGCTACCCGCTGACCTAGGCTGCCTTCTGCCCCAGGCAAGGTCCCGAATCCTTTATCCCAGATGCTGACACCTGGGCACTGGCGGACATTGATTTTTATCAAGACAGAGGTCTGAGTGAGGGTCAGAGGGCCAGGTAGGTGAAGTCAAGGCCAGGTGGGCGGGGCTGAGGCTTCTTTGCCATCACCATAGAGACAGTCCCCCCACCGCAAGAGTGGGCGGAGCTTGGGATGGGCCTGCTGACAAGACTGAGCCAATGGCAGAGATCCGGCCCGCCAGGCAGATGACACAGGGCCCTCCATTGTGACCTATGACCCCTAGTGGCCACAGGATTTGAGCACGCCCCGGGAAAGGCTACGCAGGCACAAGGGAGCCCCTGGTGCGGACTGCTTCAGGGCATTGGCAGAGCACGCCAGGTACCTCTTTCCCACTTTCCTGAGGATATCAGTAGGCAAGGCATCCCCACTCAGCATCTCTTGCCTCTCTCTGTCTCTCTCTGCTTGTCTTCGTTCTCTGAAATCTCTTCCTTCTCCCCCTTGTCACTTCACACCTTGGAGTGCCTGACAGAGGGCCTAGAGACCAAAGAGCAAAGGGGGAAGGCCTCTGGCTCTACTGCTTGCCCATGGGGAGAGAAGTTCTGGGAGTCTATCTGGAAGGTCTAGAGAGTAGTGATTGATTGGGGAGCTACATCACGGGCGGACCTGGCCAGGTGAAGCTTGACATCACCGTGGGACCTGGCCAGGTGAAGCTCGCTGACAAGTGGCAGCCTCTCCGGAGACTACTAATTCCGCTCCTAACATTCTATGCAAATAACCGGCTGAGTGCCATGGGCAGAAAACATTGACACATACCTGCCAGAGGCCTATTCTGGGTCTGAAGAGTCCACCCTGGTCTCCCCTGCAACTCATCATCTCAGCACACACTTTGCCTGCACGCATGGAAACCGCCTCTCTCCACGAATGTCTTCACCTGCTAGGAAACACACGATGTCACTCAGCCAAAGGAGAGCACAGGCCAAGTCAACTGAAGCCCCCATTTTCAAGATTTTGCCCTCTGCTGCTCCACAGCCTCCGGTGGCACACTGCATGTGCGTCACTTCTCGGTAGACGAGGCCGAAATCCGGGCATCCAGGGCCCCAGCCGTCCAGAATCTACGGATGGCGGCATATGGATCACCTCTTTGCCTCGTACAGCAGGGAGGCCTGGGCCCTAGACTGGCTCCGCTAGAGCTCCACGACCTCAGCTATTTTCCCTGACCTTTGGCCTGTGCACTCCTGAGTGTGTCATCTCTACTTCCACTTCTCTTCCCACCACACTGAATCCGCCACCTGCGGATACCTGAGCGTGGACATCAACATCTATCACTGGCTGCAGTGTCACAGGTCACTAGGTGTCTAGGCTCAGGCTGACCTTGGCTGTCTTCTGCCCAGGCAAGGAACCTAATCCTTCCAAGGAAATCAGGACACGTGCTCACTGGCCGACATCCTTTCTTTCATCCACACAGCGGTCTAGATGAGGGGAAAGAGGCCAGGTAGGCCAGGTGAGGGCTGAGTGTGGGGCCTAAGGCTTCTTTCCCAATCACCATGCTGACAGCCACCGGAAGGCTGGGCGGAACTTCGGACGGGGACGAGTCACAAACACTCAGCCAATAGGAGAGGTCCAGCCTAACCGGCCAGTTCCGCAGAGCCCTCCATTTTACCCATGGACAGACAACGGCCCCTTGCGTCTTTGGCCACAAAATCCAGGGCACCCAGGGAATAACTTCACAGTAGGCAACCCCTGATGTGAACACGTTCGACACACTGGGACAGCAGGCAGGTACCTCTTTTCCACTTACGCTAGGATATCACTAGGCAAGGCGCCCTTCCTCAGCATCTGTGGCCTCTCACGTATGTGTTCACTCAGAGGAATCTCTTCATTCTACCCCTGAGACACATCACAAGTATGAGGGGCCTGAGAGAGAGCCTAGAGATGGAACGGGGGAGGCTTCTGGCTGTACTGCTTCCCCGTGGGGACAGAATAGCAGGTAGTCTCTCTGGAAGGTCTTAGCTTCTGTTGACTGACACGCGCAATACAGTAGGGGCGGACCCTGGCCAGGGGGAGCTTGTGGGCAGATGCAACCTCTCCGGCGACGAATAATTGCGCTGCTGCTTTGTATGGTGAAAACCTCCCCCCGCCAAGGGGGATGGGTAGAGAACATTGACCCACACCCGCCAGGGGCCTTTCCTGGGACTAAAGATCCCAACGTGGTCTCAACGTCGTCACCCTCTCAACACACACCTTTCCTGCACACGTAATCCTGCCTTTCTCCGTCAGGGCCCTATCCTACCAGGAAAAAAAGCAAGCCGCTCAAAGAGGCCGATGCCAGGGAAATCGAGGAAACACTGCCACTTTCCAAATTTTTGCTGTCTACACGTCCCCGCCTCCGGTGCAAGGCTGCCTATGTGGCCGGGCTCCGAAGGCAAGGCCGAAATCCTGGCAGCCTGGGCCCCAGCAGTCCAATGCTTGATGGACGTGGGGACACGGATGACCTGTTCGCCACATACAGGAGGGATCCTTGGGCCCTTCACTGGCTCGCCATTCAGCTCCACGACGTCCACTACTGGCCCTGGCCTTTGCTTTGGCTGGTGCCCCATTAAACGTGTGCTCCGGAGCGATCTTTCTCCACCCATCACTAGCATTCTGCCACCAGCGGATATGTGAGTGTGGGAGTCACCATTTGTCACTGGCAGCAGTGTCACAAGTCACTAGACTTCCAGCTACCCGCTGACCTAGGCTGCCTTCTGCCCCAGGCAAGGTCCCGAATCCTTTATCCCAGATGCTGACACCTGGGCACTGGCGGACATTGATTTTTATCAAGACAGAGGTCTGAGTGAGGGTCAGAGGGCCAGGTAGGTGAAGTCAAGGCCAGGTGGGCGGGGCTGAGGCTTCTTTGCCATCACCATAGAGACAGTCCCCCCACCGCAAGAGTGGGCGGAGCTTGGGATGGGCCTGCTGACAAGACTGAGCCAATGGCAGAGATCCGGCCCGCCAGGCAGATGACACAGGGCCCTCCATTGTGACCTATGACCCCTAGTGGCCACAGGATTTGAGCACGCCCCGGGAAAGGCTACGCAGGCACAAGGGAGCCCCTGGTGCGGACTGCTTCAGGGCATTGGCAGAGCACGCCAGGTACCTCTTTCCCACTTTCCTGAGGATATCAGTAGGCAAGGCATCCCCACTCAGCATCTCCTGCCTCTCTCTGTCTCTCTCTGCTTGTCTTCGTTCTCTGAAATCTCTTCCTTCTCCCCCTTGTCACTTCACACCTTGGAGTGCCTGACAGAGGGCCTAGAGACCAAAGAGCAAAGGGGGAAGGCCTCTGGCTCTACTGCTTGCCCATGGGGAGAGAAGTTCTGGGAGTCTATCTGGAAGGTCTAGAGAGTAGTGATTGATTGGGGAGCTACATCACGGGCGGACCTGGCCAGGTGAAGCTTGACATCACCGTGGGACCTGGCCAGGTGAAGCTCGCTGACAAGTGGCAGCCTCTCCGGAGACTACTAATTCCGCTCCTAACATTCTATGCAAATAACCGGCTGAGTGCCATGGGCAGAAAACATTGACACATACCTGCCAGAGGCCTATTCTGGGTCTTGAGAGTCCACTCTGGTCTCCCCTGCAACTCATCATCTCAGCACACACTTTGCCTGCACGCATGGAAACCGCCTCTCTCCACGAATGTCTTCACCTGCTAGGAAATACACGATGTCACTCAGCCAAAGGACAGCACAGGCCAAGTCAACTGAAGCCCCCATTTTCAAGATTTTGCCCTCTGCTGCTCCACAGCCTCCGGTGGCACACTGCATGTGCGTCACTTCTCGGTAGACGAGGCCGAAATCCGGGCATCCAGGGCCCCAGCCGTCCAGAATCTACGGATGGCGGCATATGGATCACCTCTTTGCCTCGTACAGCAGGGAGGCCTGGGCCCTAGACTGGCTCCGCTAGAGCTCCACGACCTCAGCTATTTTCCCTGACCTTTGGCCTGTGCCCTCGTGAGTGTGTCATCTCTACCTCCACTTCTCTTCCCACCACACTGAATCCGCCACCTGCGGATACCTGAGCGTGGACATCAACATCTATCACTGGCTGCAGTGTCACAGGTCACTAGGTGTCTAGGCTCAGGCTGACCTTGGCTGTCTTCTGCCCAGGCAAGGAACCTAATCCTTCCAAGGAAATGAGGACACGTGCTCACTGGCCGACATCCTTTCTTTCATCCACACAGCGGTCTAGATGAGGGGAAAGAGGCCAGGTAGGCCAGGTGAGGGCTGAGTGTGGGGCCTAAGGCTTCTTTCCCAATCACCATGCTGACAGCCACCGGAAGGCTGGGCGGAACTTCGGACGGGGACGAGTCACAAACACTCAGCCAATAGGAGAGGTCCAGCCTAACCGGCCAGTTCCGCAGAGCCCTCCATTTTACCCATGGACAGACAACGGCCCCTTGCGTCTTTGGCCACAAAATCCAGGGCACCCAGGGAATAACTTCACAGTAGGCAACCCCTGATGTGAACACGTTCGACACACTGGGACAGCAGGCAGGTACCTCTTTTCCACTTACGATAGCATATCACTAGGCAAGGCGCCCTTCCTCAGCATCTCTGGCCTCTCACGTATGTGTTCACTCAGAGGAATCTCTTCATTCTACCCCTGAGACACATCACAAGTATGAGGGGCCTGAGAGAGAGCCTAGAGATGGAACGGGGGAGGCTTCTGGCTGTACTGCTTCCCCGTGGGGACAGAATAGCAGGTAGTCTCTCTGGAAGGTCTTAGCTTCTGTTGACTGACACGCGCAATACAGTAGGGGCGGACCCTGGCCAGGGGGAGCTTGTGGGCAGATGCAACCTCTCCGGCGACGAATAATTGCGCTGCTGCTTTGTATGGTGAAAACCTCCCCCCGCCAAGGGGGATGGGTAGAGAACATTGACCCACACCCGCCAGGGGCCTTTCCTGGGACTAAAGATCCCAACGTGGTCTCAACGTCGTCACCCTCTCAACACACACCTTTCCTGCACACGTAATCCTGCCTTTCTCCGTCAGGGCCCTATCCTACCAGGAAAAAAAGGAAGCCGCTCAAAAAGGCCGATGCCAGGGAAATCGAGGAAATACTGGCAATTTCCAAATTTTTGCTGTCTACACGTCCCCGCCTCCGGTGCAAGGCTGCCTATGTGGCCGGGCTCCGAAGGCAAGGCCGAAATCCTGGCAGCCTGGGCCCCAGCAGTCCAATGCTTGATGGACGTGGGGACACGGATGACCTGTTCGCCACATACAGGAGGGATCCTTGGGCCCTTCACTGGCTCGCCATTCAGCTCCACGACGTCCACTACTGGCCCTGGCCTTTGCTTTGGCTGGTGCCCCATTAAACGTGTGCTCCGGAGCCATGTTTCTCCACCCATCACTACCATTCTACCACCAGGGGATATGTGAGTGTGGGAGTCACCATTTGTCACTGGCAGCAGTGTCACAAGTCACTAGACTTCCAGCTACCCGCTGACCTAGGCTGCCTTCTGCCCCAGGCAAGGTCCCGAATCCTTTATCCCAGATGCTGACACCTGGGCACTGGCGGACATTGATTTTTATCAAGACAGAGGTCTGAGTGAGGGTCAGAGGGCCAGGTAGGTGAAGTCAAGGCCAGGTGGGCGGGGCTGAGGCTTCTTTGCCATCACCATAGAGACAGTCCCCCCACCGCAAGAGTGGGCGGAGCTTGGGATGGGCCTGCTGACAAGACTGAGCCAATGGCAGAGATCCGGCCCGCCAGGCAGATGACACAGGGCCCTCCATTGTGACCTATGACCCCTAGTGGCCACAGGATTTGAGCACGCCCCGGGAAAGGCTACGCAGGCACAAGGGAGCCCCTGGTGCGGACTGCTTCAGGGCATTGGCAGAGCACGCCAGGTACCTCTTTCCCACTTTCCTGAGGATATCAGTAGGCAAGGCATCCCCACTCAGCATCTCTTGCCTCTCTCTGTCTCTCTCTGCTTGTCTTCGTTCTCTGAAATCTCTTCCTTCTCCCCCTTGTCACTTCACACCTTGGAGTGCCTGACAGAGGGCCTAGAGACCAAAGAGCAAAGGGGGAAGGCCTCTGGCTCTACTGCTTGCCCATGGGGAGAGAAGTTCTGGTAGTCCATCTGGAAGGTCCAGAGAGTAGTGATTGATTGGGGAGCTACATCACGGGCGGACCTGGCCAGGTGAAGCTCCCTGACAAGTGGCAGCCTCTCCGGAGACTACTAATTCCGCTGATAACATTCTATGCAAATAACCGGCTGAGTGCCATGGGCAGAAAACATTGACACATACCTGCCAGAGGCCTATTCTGAGTCTGAAGAGTCCACCCTGGTCTCCAGCAACTCATCATCTCAGCACACACTTTGCCTGCACGCAAGGAAACCGCCTCTCTCCACGAATGTCTTCACCTGCTAGGAAACACATGATGTCACTCAGCCAAAGGAGAGCACAGGCAAAGTCAACTGAAGCCCCCATTTTCAAGATTTTGCCCTCTGCTGCTCCACAGCCTCCGGTGGCACACTGCATGTGCGTCACTTCTCGGTAGACAAGGCCGAAATCCGGGCATCCAGGGCCCCAGCCGTCCACAGTCTACGGATGGCGGCATATGGATCACCTCTTTGCCTCGTACAGCAGGGAGGCCTGGGCCCTAGACTGGCTCCGCTAGAGCTCCACGACCTCAGCTATTTTCCCTGACCTTTGACCCGTGCCCTCGTGAGTGTGTCATCTCTACTTCCACTTCTCTTCCCACCACACTGAATCCGCCACCTGCGGATACCTGAGCGTGGACATCAACATCTATCACTGGCTGCAGTGTCACAGGTCACTAGGTGTCTAGGCTCAGGCTGACCTTGGCTGTCTTCTGCCCAGGCAAGGAGCCTAATCCTTCCAAGGAAATCAGGACACATGCTCACTGGCCGACATCCTTTCTTTCATCCACACAGCGGTCTAGATGAGGGGAAAGAGGCCAGGTAGGCCAGGTGAAGGCTGAGTGTGGGGCCTAAGGCTTCTTTCCCAATCACCATGCTGACAGCCACCAGAAGGCTGGGCGGAACTTCTGACGGGGACGAGACACAAACACTCAGCCAATGGGAGAGGTCCAGCCTAACCGGCCAGTTCCGCAGAGCCCTCCATTTTACCCATGGACAGACAACGGCCCCTTGCGTCTTTGGCCACAAAATCGAGGGCACCCAGGGAATAACTTCACAGTAGGCAACCCCTGATATGAACACGTTCGACACACTGGGACAGCAGGCAGGTACCTCTTTTCCACTTACGCTAGGATATCACTAGGCAAGGCGCCCTTCCTCAGCATCTCTGGCCTCTCTGTATGTGTTCACTCAGAGGAATCTCTTCTTTCTACCCCTGAGACACATCACAAGTATGAGGGGCCTGAGAGAGAGCCTAGAGATGGAACGGGGGAGGGTTCCGTCTGTACTGCTTCCCCGTGGGTAGAAAATAGCAGGTAGTCTCTCTGGAAGGTCTTAGCTTCTGTTGACTGACACGCGCAATACAGTAGGGGCGGACCCTGGCCAGGTGGAGCTTGTGGGCAGATGCAACCTCTCCGGCGACGAATAATTGCGCTGCTGCTTTGTATGGTGAAAACCTCCCCCCGCCAAGGGGGATGGGTAGAGAACATTGACCCACACCCGCCAGGGGCCTTTCCTGGGACTAAAGATCCCAACGTGGTCTCAACGTCGTCACCCACTCAACACACACCTTTCCTGCACACGTAATCCTGCCTTTCTCCGTCAGGGCCCTATCCTACCAGGAAAAAAATCAAGCCACTCAAAAAGGCCGATGCCAGGGAAATCGAGGAAATACTGCCAGTTCCCAAATTTTGGCTGTCTACATGTCCCCGCCTGCGGTGCAAGGCTGCCTATGTGGCCGGGCTCCGAAGGCAAGGCCGAAATCCTGGCAGCCTGGGCCCCAGCAGTGCAATGGTTGATGGACGTGGGGACACGGATGACCTGTTCGCCACATCCTTAGGCCCTTCACTGGCTCGCCATTCAGCTCCACGACGTCCACTACTGGCCCTGGCCTTTGCTTTGGCTGGTGCCCCATTAAACGTGTGCTCCGGAGCCATGTTTCTCCACCCATCACTAGCATCCTGCCACCAGGGGATATGTGAGTGTGGGAGTCACCATTTGTCACTGGCAGCAGTGTCACAAGTCACTAGACTTCCAGTTACCCGCTGACCTAGGCTGCCTTCTGCCCCAGGCAAGGTCCCGAATCCTTTATCCCAGATGCTGACACCTGGGCACTGGCGGACATTGATTTTTATCAACACAGAGGTCTGAGTGAGGGTCAGAGGGCCAGGTAGGTGAAGTCAAGGCCAGGTGGGCGGGGCTAAGGCTTCTTTGCCATCACCATAGAGACAGTCCCCCCACCGCAAGAGTGGGCGGAGCTTGGGATGGGCCTGGTGACAAGACTGAGCCAATGGCAGAGATCCGGCCCGCCAGGCAGATGACACAGGGCCCTCCATTGTGACCTATGACCCCTAGTGGCCACAGGATTTGAGCACACCCCGGGAAAGGCTACGCAGGCACAAGGGAGCCCCTGGTGCGGACTGCTTCAGGGCATTGGCAGAGCACGCCAGGTACCTCTTTCCCACTTTCCTGAGGATATCAGTAGGCAAGGCATCCCCACTCAGCATCTCTTGCCTCTCTCTGTCTCTCTCTGCTTGTCTTCGTTCTCTGAAATCTCTTCCTTCTCCCCCTTGTCACTTCACACCTTGGAGTGCCTGACAGAGGGCCTTGAGACGAAAGAACAAAGGGGGAAGGCCTCTGGCTCTACTGCTTGCCCATGGGGAGAGAAGTTCTGGTAGTCCATCTGGAAGGTCCAGAGAGTAGTGATTGATTGGGGAGCTACATCACGGGTGGACCTGGCCAGGTGAAGCTGGCTGACAAGTGGCAGCCTCTCCGGAGACTACTAATTCCGCTGACAACATTTTATGCAAATAACCGGCTGAGTGCCATGGGCAGAAAACATTGACATATACCTGCCAGAGGCCTATTCTGAGTCTGAAGAGTCCACCCTGGTCTCCAGCAACTCATCATCTCAGCACACACTTTGCCTGCACGCATGGAAACCGCCTCTCTCCACGAATGTCTTCACCTGCTAGGAAACACACGATGTCACTCAGCCAAAGGAGAGCACAGGCAAAGTCAACTGAAGCCCCCATTTTCAAGATTTTGCCCTCTGCTGCTCCACAGCCTCCGGTGGCACACTGCATGTGCGTCACTTCTCGGTAGACAAGGCCGAAATCCGGGCATCCAGGGCCCCAGCCGTCCACAGTCTACGGATGGCGGCATATGGATCACCTCTTTGCCTCGTACAGCAGGGAGGCCTGGGCCCTAGACTGGCTCCGCTAGAGCTCCACGACCTCAGCTATTTTCCCTGACCTTTGACCCGTGCCCTCGTGAGTGTGTCATCTCTACTTCCACTTCTCTTCCCACCACACTGAATCCGCCACCTGCGGATACCTGAGCGTGGACATCAACATCTATCACTGGCTGCAGTGTCACAGGTCACTAGGTGTCTAGGCTCAGGCTGACCTTGGCTGTCTTCTGCCCAGGCAAGGAGCCTAATCCTTCCAAGGAAATCAGGACACGTGCTCACTGGCCGACATCCTTTCTTTCATCCACACAGCGGTCTAGATGAGGGGAAAGAGGCCAGGTAGGCCAGGTGAAGGCAGAGTGTGGGGCCTAAGGCTTCTTTCCCAATCACCATGCTGACAGCCACCGGAAGGCTGGGCGGAACTTCTGACGGGGACGAGTCACAAACACTCAGCCAATGGGAGAGGTCCAGCCTAACCGGCCAGTTCCGCAGAGCCCTCCATTTTACCCATGGACAGACAACGGCCCCTTGCGTCTTTGGCCACAAAATCGAGGGCACCCAGGGAATAACTTCACAGTAGGCAACCCCTGATGTGAACACGTTCGACACACCGGGACAGCAGGCAGGTACCTCTTTTCCACTTACGCTAGGATATCACTAGGCAAGGCGCCCTTCCTCAGCATCTCTGGCCTCTCTGTATGTGTTCACTCAGAGGAATCTCTTCTTTCTACCCCTGAGACACATCACAAGTATGAGGGGCCTGAGAGAGAGCCTAGAGATGGAACGGGGGAGGGTTCCGGCTGTACTGCTTCCCCGTGGGTAGAAAATAGCAGGTAGTCTCTCTGGAAGGTCTTAGCTTCTGTTGACTGACACGCGCAATACAGTAGGGGCGGACCCTGGCCAGGTGGAGCTTGTGGGCAGATGCAACCTCTCCGGCGACGAATAATTGCGCTGCTGCTTTGTATGGTGAAAACCTCCCCCCGCCAAGGGGGATGGGTAGAGAACATTGACCCACACCCGCCAGGGGCCTTTCCTGGGACTAAAGATCCCAACGTGGTCTCAACGTCGTCACCCACTCAACACACACCTTTCCTGCACACGTAATCCTGCCTTTCTCCGTCAGGGCCCTATCCTACCAGGAAAAAAAGCAAGCCGCTCAAAAAGGCCGATGCCAGGGAAATCGAGGAAACACTGCCACTTTCCAAATTTTGGCTGTCTACATGTCCCCGCCTGCGGTGCAAGGCTGCCTATGTGGCCGGGCTCCGAAGGCAAGGCCGAAATCCTGGCAGCCTGGGCCCCAGCAGTGCAATGGTTGATGGACGTGGGGACACGGATGACCTGTTCGCCACATCCTTAGGCCCTTCACTGGCTCGCCATTCAGCTCCACGACGTCCACTACTGGCCCTGGCCTTTGCTTTGGCTGGTGCCCCATTAAACGTGTGCTCCGGAGCCATGTTTCTCCACCCATCACTAGCATCCTGCCACCAGGGGATATGTGAGTGTGGGAGTCACCATTTGTCACTGGCAGCAGTGTCACAAGTCACTAGACTTCCAGCTACCCGCTGACCTAGGCTGCCTTCTGCCCCAGGCAAGGTCCCGAATCCTTTATCCCAGATGCTGACACCTGGGCACTGGCGGACATTGATTTTTATCAACACAGAGGTCTGAGTGAGGGTCAGAGGGCCAGGTAGGTGAAGTCAAGGCCAGGTGGGCGGGGCTAAGGCTTCTTTGCCATCACCATAGAGACAGTCCCCCCACCGCAAGAGTGGGCGGAGCTTGGGATGGGCCTGCTGACAAGACTGAGCCAATGGCAGAGATCCGGCCCGCCAGGCAGATGACACAGGGCCCTCCATTGTGACCTATGACCCCTAGTGGCCACAGGATTTGAGCACACCCCGGGAAAGGCTACGCAGGCACAAGGGAGCCCCTGGTGCGGACTGCTTCAGGGCATTGGCAGAGCACGCCAGGTACCTCTTTCCCACTTTCCTGAGGATATCAGTAGGCAAGGCATCCCCACTCAGCATCTCTTGCCTCTCTCTGTCTCTCTCTGCTTGTCTTCGTTCTCTGAAATCTCTTCCTTCTCCCCCTTGTCACTTCACACCTTGGAGTGCCTGACAGAGGGCCTTGAGACGAAAGAACAAAGGGGGAAGGCCTCTGGCTCTACTGCTTGCCCATGGGGAGAGAAGTTCTGGTAGTCCATCTGGAAGGTCCAGAGAGTAGTGATTGATTGGGGAGCTACATCACGGGTGGACCTGGCCAGGTGAAGCTGGCTGACAAGTGGCAGCCTCTCCGGAGACTACTAATTCCGCTGACAACATTCTATGCAAATAACCGGCTGAGTGCCATGGGCAGAAAACATTGACACATACCTGCCAGAGGCCTATTCTGAGTCTGAAGAGTCCACCCTGGTCTCCAGCAACTCATCATCTCAGCACACACTTTGCCTGCACGCATGGAAACCGCCTCTCTCCACGAATGTCTTCACCTGCTAGGAAACACACCATGTCACTCAGCCAAAGGAGAGCACAGGCAAAGTCAACTGAAGCCCCCATTTTCAAGATTTTGCCCTCTGCTGTTCCACAGCCTCCGGTGGCACACTGCATGTGCGTCACTTCTCGGTAGACAAGGCCGAAATCCGGGCATCCAGGGCCCCAGCCGTCCACAGTCTACGGATGGCGGCATATGGATCACCTCTTTGCCTCGTACAGCAGGGAGGCCTGGGCCCTAGACTGGCTCCGCTAGAGCTCCACGACCTCAGCTATTTTCCCTGACCTTTGACCCGTGCCCTCGTGAGTGTGTCATCTCTACTTCCACTTCTCTTCCCACCACACTGAATCCGCCACCTGCGGATACCTGAGCGTGGACATCAACATCTGTCACTGGCTGCAGTGTCACAGGTCACTAGGTGTCTAGGCTCAGGCTGACCTTGGCTGTCTTCTGCCCAGGCAAGGAGCCTAATCCTTCCAAGGAAATGAGGACACGTGCTCACTGGCCGACATCCTTTCTTTCATCCACACAGCGGTCTAGATGAGGGGAAAGAGGCCAGGTAGGCCAGGTGAAGGCTGAGTGTGGGGCCTAAGGCTTCTTTCCCAATCACCATGCTGACAGCCACCGGAAGGCTGGGCGGAACTTCTGACGGGGACGAGTCACAAACACTCAGCCAATGGGAGAGGTCCAGCCTAACCGGCCAGTTCCGCAGAGCCCTCCATTTTACCCATGGACAGACAACGGCCCCTTGCGTCTTTGGCCACAAAATCGAGGGCACCCAGGGAATAACTTCACAGTAGGCAACCCCTGATGTGAACACGTTCGACACACCGGGACAGCAGGCAGGTACCTCTTTTCCACTTACGCTAGGATATCACTAGGCAAGGCGCCCTTCCTCAGCATCTCTGGCCTCTCTGTATGTGTTCACTCAGAGGAATCTCTTCTTTCTACCCCTGAGACACATCACAAGTATGAGGGGCCTGAGAGAGAGCCTAGAGATGGAACGGGGGAGGGTTCCGGCTGTACTGCTTCCCCGTGGGTAGAAAATAGCAGGTAGTCTCTCTGGAAGGTCTTAGCTTCTGTTGACTGACACGCGCAATACAGTAGGGGCGGACCCTGGCCAGGTGGAGCTTGTGGGCAGATGCAACCTCTCCGGCGACGAATAATTGCGCTGCTGCTTTGTATGGTGAAAACCTCCCCCCGCCAAGGGGGATGGGTAGAGAACATTGACCCACACCCGCCAGGGGCCTTTCCTGGGACTAAAGATCCCAACGTGGTCTCAACGTCGTCACCCACTCAACACACACCTTTCCTGCACACGTAATCCTGCCTTTCTCCGTCAGGGCCCTATCCTACCAGGAAAAAAAGCAAGCCGCTCAAAAAGGCCGATGCCAGGGAAATCGAGGAAACACTGCCACTTTCCAAATTTTGGCTGTCTACATGTCCCCGCCTGCGGTGCAAGGCTGCCTATGTGGCCGGGCTCCGAAGGCAAGGCCGAAATCCTGGCAGCCTGGGCCCCAGCAGTGCAATGGTTGATGGACGTGGGGACACGGATGACCTGTTCGCCACATCCTTAGGCCCTTCACTGGCTCGCCATTCAGCTCCACGACGTCCACTACTGGCCCTGGCCTTTGCTTTGGCTGGTGCCCCATTAAACGTGTGCTCCGGAGCCATGTTTCTCCACCCATCACTAGCATCCTGCCACCAGGGGATATGTGAGTGTGGGAGTCACCATTTGTCACTGGCAGCAGTGTCACAAGTCACTAGACTTCCAGCTACCCGCTGACCTAGGCTGCCTTCTGCCCCAGGCAAGGTCCCGAATCCTTTATCCCAGATGCTGACACCTGGGCACTGGCGGACATTGATTTTTATCAACACAGAGGTCTGAGTGAGGGTCAGAGGGCCAGGTAGGTGAAGTCAAGGCCAGGTGGGCGGGGCTAAGGCTTCTTTGCCATCACCATAGAGACAGTCCCCCCACCGCAAGAGTGGGCGGAGCTTGGGATGGGCCTGCTGACAAGACTGAGCCAATGGCAGAGATCCGGCCCGCCAGGCAGATGACACAGGGCCCTCCATTGTGACCTATGACCCCTAGTGGCCACAGGATTTGAGCACACCCCGGGAAAGGCTACGCAGGCACAAGGGAGCCCCTGGTGCGGACTGCTTCAGGGCATTGGCAGAGCACGCCAGGTACCTCTTTCCCACTTTCCTGAGGATATCAGTAGGCAAGGCATCCCCACTCAGCATCTCTTGCCTCTCTCTGTCTCTCTCTGCTTGTCTTCGTTCTCTGAAATCTCTTCCTTCTCCCCCTTGTCACTTCACACCTTGGAGTGCCTGACAGAGGGCCTTGAGACGAAAGAACAAAGGGGGAAGGCCTCTGGCTCTACTGCTTGCCCATGGGGAGAGAAGTTCTGGTAGTCCATCTGGAAGGTCCAGGGAGTAGTGATTGATTGGGGAGCTACATCACGGGTGGACCTGGCCAGGTGAAGCTGGCTGACAAGTGGCAGCCTCTCCGGAGACTACTAATTCCGCTGACAACATTCTATGCAAATAACCGGCTGAGTGCCATGGGCAGAAAACATTGACACATACCTGCCAGAGGCCTATTCTGAGTCTGAAGAGTCCACCCTGGTCTCCAGCAACTCATCATCTCAGCACACACTTTGCCTGCACGCATGGAAACCGCCTCTCTCCACGAATGTCTTCACCTGCTAGGAAACACACCATGTCACTCAGCCAAAGGAGAGCACAGGCAAAGTCAACTGAAGCCCCCATTTTCAAGATTTTGCCCTCTGCTGCTCCACAGCCTCCGGTGGCACACTGCATGTGCGTCACTTCTCGGTAGACAAGGCCGAAATCCGGGCATCCAGGGCCCCAGCCGTCCACAGTCTACGGATGGCGGCATATGGATCACCTCTTTGCCTCGTACAGCAGGGAGGCCTGGGCCCTAGACTGGCTCCGCTAGAGCTCCACGACCTCAGCTATTTTCCCTGACCTTTGACCCGTGCCCTCGTGAGTGTGTCATCTCTACTTCCACTTCTCTTCCCACCACACTGAATCCGCCACCTGCGGATACCTGAGCGTGGACATCAACATCTGTCACTGGCTGCAGTGTCACAGGTCACTAGGTGTCTAGGCTCAGGCTGACCTTGGCTGTCTTCTGCCCAGGCAAGGAGCCTAATCCTTCCAAGGAAATCAGGACACGTGCTCACTGGCCGACATCCTTTCTTTCATCCACACAGCGGTCTAGATGAGGGGAAAGAGGCCAGGTAGGCCAGGTGAAGGCTGAGTGTGGGGCCTAAGGCTTCTTTCCCAATCACCATGGTGACAGCCACCGGAAGGCTGGGCGGAACTTCTGACGGGGACGAGTCACAAACACTCAGCCAATGGGAGAGGTCCAGCCTAACCGGCCAGTTCCGCAGAGCCCTCCATTTTACCCATGGACAGACAACGGCCCCTTGCGTCTTTGGCCACAAAATCGAGGGCACCCAGGGAATAACTTCACAGTAGGCAACCCCTGATGTGAACACGTTCGACACACCGGGACAGCAGGCAGGTACCTCTTTTCCACTTACGCTAGGATATCACTAGGCAAGGCGCCCTTCCTCAGCATCTCTGGCCTCTCTGTATGTGTTCACTCAGAGGAATCTCTTCGTTCTACCCCTGAGACACATCACAAGTATGAGGGGCCTGAGAGAGAGCCTAGAGATGGAACGGGGAGGGTTCCGGCTGTACTGCTTCCCCGTGGGTAGAAAATAGCAGGTAGTCTCTCTGGAAGGTCTTAGCTTCTGTTGACTGACACGCGCAATACAGTAGGGGCGGACCCTGGCCAGGTGGAGCTTGTGGGCAGATGCAACCTCTCCGGCGACGAATAATTGCGCTGCTGCTTTGTATGGTGAAAACCTCCCCCCGCCAAGGGGGATGGGTAGAGAACATTGACCCACACCCGCCAGGGGCCTTTCCTGGGACTAAAGATCCCAACGTGGTCTCAACGTCGTCACCCACTCAACACACACCTTTCCTGCACACGTAATCCTGCCTTTCTCCGTCAGGGCCCTATCCTACCAGGAAAAAAAGCAAGCCGCTCAAAAAGGCCGATGCCAGGGAAATCGAGGAAACACTGCCACTTTCCAAATTTTGGCTGTCTACATGTCCCCGCCTGCGGTGCAAGGCTGCCTATGTGGCCGGGCTCCGAAGGCAAGGCCGAAATCCTGGCAGCCTGGGCCCCAGCAGTGCAATGGTTGATGGACGTGGGGACACGGATGACCTGTTCGCCACATCCTTAGGCCCTTCACTGGCTCGCCATTCAGCTCCACGACGTCCACTACTGGCCCTGGCCTTTGCTTTGGCTGGTGCCCCATTAAACGTGTGCTCCGGAGCCATGTTTCTCCACCCATCACTAGCATCCTGCCACCAGGGGATATGTGAGTGTGGGAGTCACCATTTGTCACTGGCAGCAGTGTCACAAGTCACTAGACTTCCAGCTACCCGCTGACCTAGGCTGCCTTCTGCCCCAGGCAAGGTCCCGAATCCTTTATCCCAGATGCTGACACCTGGGCACTGGCGGACATTGATTTTTATCAACACAGAGGTCTGAGTGAGGGTCAGAGGGCCAGGTAGGTGAAGTCAAGGCCAGGTGGGCGGGGCTAAGGCTTCTTTGCCATCACCATAGAGACAGTCCCCCCACCGCAAGAGTGGGCGGAGCTTGGGATGGGCCTGCTGACAAGACTGAGCCAATGGCAGAGATCCGGCCCGCCAGGCAGATGACACAGGGCCCTCCATTGTGACCTATGACCCCTAGTGGCCACAGGATTTGAGCACACCCCGGGAAAGGCTACGCAGGCACAAGGGAGCCCCTGGTGCGGACTGCTTCAGGGCATTGGCAGAGCACGCCAGGTACCTCTTTCCCACTTTCCTGAGGATATCAGTAGGCAAGGCATCCCCACTCAGCATCTCTTGCCTCTCTCTGTCTCTCTCTGCTTGTCTTCGTTCTCTGAAATCTCTTCCTTCTCCCCCTTGTCACTTCACACCTTGGAGTGCCTGACAGAGGGCCTTGAGACGAAAGAACAAAGGGGGAAGGCCTCTGGCTCTACTGCTTGCCCATGGGGAGAGAAGTTCTGGTAGTCCATCTGGAAGGTCCAGAGAGTAGTGATTGATTGGGGAGCTACATCACGGGTGGACCTGGCCAGGTGAAGCTGGCTGACAAGTGGCAGCCTCTCCGGAGACTACTAATTCCGCTGACAACATTCTATGCAAATAACCGGCTGAGTGCCATGGGCAGAAAACATTGACACATACCTGCCAGAGGCCTATTCTGAGTCTGAAGAGTCCACCCTGGTCTCCAGCAACTCATCATCTCAGCACACACTTTGCCTGCACGCATGGAAACCGCCTCTCTCCACGAATGTCTTCACCTGCTAGGAAACACACCATGTCACTCAGCCAAAGGAGAGCACAGGCAAAGTCAACTGAAGCCCCCATTTTCAAGATTTTGCCCTCTGCTGCTCCACAGCCTCCGGTGGCACACTGCATGTGCGTCACTTCTCGGTAGACAAGGCCGAAATCCGGGCATCCAGGGCCCCAGCCGTCCACAGTCTACGGATGGCGGCATATGGATCACCTCTTTGCCTCGTACAGCAGGGAGGCCTGGGCCCTAGACTGGCTCCGCTAGAGCTCCACGACCTCAGCTATTTTCCCTGACCTTTGACCCGTGCCCTCGTGAGTGTGTCATCTCTACTTCCACTTCTCTTCCCACCACACTGAATCCGCCACCTGCGGATACCTGAGCGTGGACATCAACATCTGTCACTGGCTGCAGTGTCACAGGTCACTAGGTGTCTAGGCTCAGGCTGACCTTGGCTGTCTTCTGCCCAGGCAAGGAGCCTAATCCTTCCAAGGAAATCAGGACACGTGCTCACTGGCCGACATCCTTTCTTTCATCCACACAGCGGTCTAGATGAGGGGAAAGAGGCCAGGTAGGCCAGGTGAAGGCTGAGTGTGGGGCCTAAGGCTTCTTTCCCAATCACCATGGTGACAGCCACCGGAAGGCTGGGCGGAACTTCTGACGGGGACGAGTCACAAACACTCAGCCAATGGGAGAGGTCCAGCCTAACCGGCCAGTTCCGCAGAGCCCTCCATTTTACCCATGGACAGACAACGGCCCCTTGCGTCTTTGGCCACAAAATCGAGGGCACCCAGGGAATAACTTCACAGTAGGCAACCCCTGATGTGAACACGTTCGACACACCGGGACAGCAGGCAGGTACCTCTTTTCCACTTACGCTAGGATATCACTAGGCAAGGCGCCCTTCCTCAGCATCTCTGGCCTCTCTGTATGTGTTCACTCAGAGGAATCTCTTCGTTCTACCCCTGAGACACATCACAAGTATGAGGGGCCTGAGAGAGAGCCTAGAGATGGAACGGGGAGGGTTCCGGCTGTACTGCTTCCCCGTGGGTAGAAAATAGCAGGTAGTCTCTCTGGAAGGTCTTAGCTTCTGTTGACTGACACGCGCAATACAGTAGGGGCGGACCCTGGCCAGGTGGAGCTTGTGGGCAGATGCAACCTCTCCGGCGACGAATAATTGCGCTGCTGCTTTGTATGGTGAAAACCTCCCCCCGCCAAGGGGGATGGGTAGAGAACATTGACCCACACCCGCCAGGGGCCTTTCCTGGGACTAAAGATCCCAACGTGGTCTCAACGTCGTCACCCACTCAACACACACCTTTCCTGCACACGTAATCCTGCCTTTCTCCGTCAGGGCCCTATCCTACCAGGAAAAAAAGCAAGCCGCTCAAAAAGGCCGATGCCAGGGAAATCGAGGAAACACTGCCACTTTCCAAATTTTGGCTGTCTACATGTCCCCGCCTGCGGTGCAAGGCTGCCTATGTGGCCGGGCTCCGAAGGCAAGGCCGAAATCCTGGCAGCCTGGGCCCCAGCAGTGCAATGGTTGATGGACGTGGGGACACGGATGACCTGTTCGCCACATCCTTAGGCCCTTCACTGGCTCGCCATTCAGCTCCACGACGTCCACTACTGGCCCTGGCCTTTGCTTTGGCTGGTGCCCCATTAAACGTGTGCTCCGGAGCCATGTTTCTCCACCCATCACTAGCATCCTGCCACCAGGGGATATGTGAGTGTGGGAGTCACCATTTGTCACTGGCAGCAGTGTCACAAGTCACTAGACTTCCAGCTACCCGCTGACCTAGGCTGCCTTCTGCCCCAGGCAAGGTCCCGAATCCTTTATCCCAGATGCTGACACCTGGGCACTGGCGGACATTGATTTTTATCAACACAGAGGTCTGAGTGAGGGTCAGAGGGCCAGGTAGGTGAAGTCAAGGCCAGGTGGGCGGGGCTAAGGCTTCTTTGCCATCACCATAGAGACAGTCCCCCCACCGCAAGAGTGGGCGGAGCTTGGGATGGGCCTGCTGACAAGACTGAGCCAATGGCAGAGATCCGGCCCGCCAGGCAGATGACACAGGGCCCTCCATTGTGACCTATGACCCCTAGTGGCCACAGGATTTGAGCACACCCCGGGAAAGGCTACGCAGGCACAAGGGAGCCCCTGGTGCGGACTGCTTCAGGGCATTGGCAGAGCACGCCAGGTACCTCTTTCCCACTTTCCTGAGGATATCAGTAGGCAAGGCATCCCCACTCAGCATCTCTTGCCTCTCTCTGTCTCTCTCTGCTTGTCTTCGTTCTCTGAAATCTCTTCCTTCTCCCCCTTGTCACTTCACACCTTGGAGTGCCTGACAGAGGGCCTTGAGACGAAAGAACAAAGGGGGAAGGCCTCTGGCTCTACTGCTTGCCCATGGGGAGAGAAGTTCTGGTAGTCCATCTGGAAGGTCCAGAGAGTAGTGATTGATTGGGGAGCTACATCACGGGTGGACCTGGCCAGGTGAAGCTGGCTGACAAGTGGCAGCCTCTCCGGAGACTACTAATTCCGCTGACAACATTCTATGCAAATAACCGGCTGAGTGCCATGGGCAGAAAACATTGACACATACCTGCCAGAGGCCTATTCTGAGTCTGAAGAGTCCACCCTGGTCTCCAGCAACTCATCATCTCAGCACACACTTTGCCTGCACGCATGGAAACCGCCTCTCTCCACGAATGTCTTCACCTGCTAGGAAACACACCATGTCACTCAGCCAAAGGAGAGCACAGGCAAAGTCAACTGAAGCCCCCATTTTCAAGATTTTGCCCTCTGCTGTTCCACAGCCTCCGGTGGCACACTGCATGTGCGTCACTTCTCGGTAGACAAGGCCGAAATCCGGGCATCCAGGGCCCCAGCCGTCCACAGTCTACGGATGGCGGCATATGGATCACCTCTTTGCCTCGTACAGCAGGGAGGCCTGGGCCCTAGACTGGCTCCGCTAGAGCTCCACGACCTCAGCTATTTTCCCTGACCTTTGACCCGTGCCCTCGTGAGTGTGTCATCTCTACTTCCACTTCTCTTCCCACCACACTGAATCCGCCACCTGCGGATACCTGAGCGTGGACATCAACATCTGTCACTGGCTGCAGTGTCACAGGTCACTAGGTGTCTAGGCTCAGGCTGACCTTGGCTGTCTTCTGCCCAGGCAAGGAGCCTAATCCTTCCAAGGAAATCAGGACACGTGCTCACTGGCCGACATCCTTTCTTTCATCCACACAGCGGTCTAGATGAGGGGAAAGAGGCCAGGTAGGCCAGGTGAAGGCTGAGTGTGGGGCCTAAGGCTTCTTTCCCAATCACCATGCTGACAGCCACCGGAAGGCTGGGCGGAACTTCTGACGGGGACGAGTCACAAACACTCAGCCAATGGGAGAGGTCCAGCCTAACCGGCCAGTTCCGCAGAGCCCTCCATTTTACCCATGGACAGACAACGGCCCCTTGCGTCTTTGGCCACAAAATCGAGGGCACCCAGGGAATAACTTCACAGTAGGCAACCCCTGATGTGAACACGTTCGACACACCGGGACAGCAGGCAGGTACCTCTTTTCCACTTACGCTAGGATATCACTAGGCAAGGCGCCCTTCCTCAGCATCTCTGGCCTCTCTGTATGTGTTCACTCAGAGGAATCTCTTCTTTCTACCCCTGAGACACATCACAAGTATGAGGGGCCTGAGAGAGAGCCTAGAGATGGAACGGGGGAGGGTTCCGGCTGTACTGCTTCCCCGTGGGTAGAAAATAGCAGGTAGTCTCTCTGGAAGGTCTTAGCTTCTGTTGACTGACACGCGCAATACAGTAGGGGCGGACCCTGGCCAGGTGGAGCTTGTGGGCAGATGCAACCTCTCCGGCGACGAATAATTGCGCTGCTGCTTTGTATGGTGAAAACCTCCCCCCGCCAAGGGGGATGGGTAGAGAACATTGACCCACACCCGCCAGGGGCCTTTCCTGGGACTAAAGATCCCAACGTGGTCTCAACGTCGTCACCCACTCAACACACACCTTTCCTGCACACGTAATCCTGCCTTTCTCCGTCAGGGCCCTATCCTACCAGGAAAAAAAGCAAGCCGCTCAAAAAGGCCGATGCCAGGGAAATCGAGGAAACACTGCCACTTTCCAAATTTTGGCTGTCTACATGTCCCCGCCTGCGGTGCAAGGCTGCCTATGTGGCCGGGCTCCGAAGGCAAGGCCGAAATCCTGGCAGCCTGGGCCCCAGCAGTGCAATGGTTGATGGACGTGGGGACACGGATGACCTGTTCGCCACATCCTTAGGCCCTTCACTGGCTCGCCATTCAGCTCCACGACGTCCACTACTGGCCCTGGCCTTTGCTTTGGCTGGTGCCCCATTAAACGTGTGCTCCGGAGCCATGTTTCTCCACCCATCACTAGCATCCTGCCACCAGGGGATATGTGAGTGTGGGAGTCACCATTTGTCACTGGCAGCAGTGTCACAAGTCACTAGACTTCCAGCTACCCGCTGACCTAGGCTGCCTTCTGCCCCAGGCAAGGTCCCGAATCCTTTATCCCAGATGCTGACACCTGGGCACTGGCGGACATTGATTTTTATCAACACAGAGGTCTGAGTGAGGGTCAGAGGGCCAGGTAGGTGAAGTCAAGGCCAGGTGGGCGGGGCTAAGGCTTCTTTGCCATCACCATAGAGACAGTCCCCCCACCGCAAGAGTGGGCGGAGCTTGGGATGGGCCTGCTGACAAGACTGAGCCAATGGCAGAGATCCGGCCCGCCAGGCAGATGACACAGGGCCCTCCATTGTGACCTATGACCCCTAGTGGCCACAGGATTTGAGCACACCCCGGGAAAGGCTACGCAGGCACAAGGGAGCCCCTGGTGCGGACTGCTTCAGGGCATTGGCAGAGCACGCCAGGTACCTCTTTCCCACTTTCCTGAGGATATCAGTAGGCAAGGCATCCCCACTCAGCATCTCTTGCCTCTCTCTGTCTCTCTCTGCTTGTCTTCGTTCTCTGAAATCTCTTCCTTCTCCCCCTTGTCACTTCACACCTTGGAGTGCCTGACAGAGGGCCTTGAGACGAAAGAACAAAGGGGGAAGGCCTCTGGCTCTACTGCTTGCCCATGGGGAGAGAAGTTCTGGTAGTCCATCTGGAAGGTCCAGAGAGTAGTGATTGATTGGGGAGCTACATCACGGGTGGACCTGGCCAGGTGAAGCTGGCTGACAAGTGGCAGCCTCTCCGGAGACTACTAATTCCGCTGACAACATTCTATGCAAATAACCGGCTGAGTGCCATGGGCAGAAAACATTGACACATACCTGCCAGAGGCCTATTCTGAGTCTGAAGAGTCCACCCTGGTCTCCAGCAACTCATCATCTCAGCACACACTTTGCCTGCACGCATGGAAACCGCCTCTCTCCACGAATGTCTTCACCTGCTAGGAAACACACGATGTCACTCAGCCAAAGGAGAGCACAGGCAAAGTCAACTGAAGCCCCCATTTTCAAGATTTTGCCCTCTGCTGCTCCACAGCCTCCGGTGGCACACTGCATGTGCGTCACTTCTCGGTAGACAAGGCCGAAATCCGGGCATCCAGGGCCCCAGCCGTCCACAGTCTACGGATGGCGGCATATGGATCACCTCTTTGCCTCGTACAGCAGGGAGGCCTGGGCCCTAGACTGGCTCTGCTAGAGCTCCACGACCTCAGCTATTTTCCCTGACCTTTGACCCGTGCCCTCGTGAGTGTGTCATCTCTACTTCCACTTCTCTTCCCACCACACTGAATCCGCCACCTGCGGATACCTGAGCGTGGACATCAACATCTATCACTGGCTGCAGTGTCACAGGTCACTAGGTGTCTAGGCTCAGGCTGACCTTGGCTGTCTTCTGCCCAGGCAAGGAGCCTAATCCTTCCAAGGAAATCAGGACACGTGCTCACTGGCCGACATCCTTTCTTTCATCCACACAGCGGTCTAGATGAGGGGAAAGAGGCCAGGTAGGCCAGGTGAAGGCTGAGTGTGGGGCTTAGGGCTTCTTTCCCAATCACCATGGTGACAGCCACCGGAAGGCTGGGCGGAACTTCTGACGGGGACGAGTCACAAACACTCAGCCAATAGGAGAGGTCCAGCCTAACCGGCCAGTTCCGCAGAGCCCTCCATTTTACCCATGGACAGACAACGGCCCCTTGCGTCTTTGGCCACAAAATCCAGGGCACCCAGGGAATAACTTCACAGTAGGCAACCCCTGATGTGAACACGTTCGACACACCGGGACAGCAGGCAGGTACCTCTTTTCCACTTACGCTAGGATATCACTAGGCAAGGCGCCCTTCCTCAGCATCTCTGGCCTCTCTGTATGTGTTCACTCAGAGGAATCTCTTCGTTCTACCCCTGAGACACATCACAAGTATGAGGGGCCTGAGAGAGAGCCTAGAGATGGAACGGGGGAGGGTTCCGGCTGTACTGCTTCCCCGTGGGTAGAAAATAGCAGGTAGTCTCTCTGGAAGGTCTTAGCTTCTGTTGACTGACACGCGCAATACAGTAGGGGCGGACCCTGGCCAGGTGGAGCTTGTGGGCAGATGCAACCTCTCCGGCGACGAATAATTGCGCTGCTGCTTTGTATGGTGAAAACCTCCCCCCGCCAAGGGGGATGGGTAGAGAACATTGGCCCACACCCGCCAGGGGCCTTTCCTGGGACTAAAGATCCCAACGTGGTCTCAACGTCGTCACCCACTCAACACGCACCTTTCCTGCACACGTAATCCTGCCTTTCTCCGTCAGGGCCCTATCCTACCAGGAAAAAAAGCAAGCCGCTCAAAAAGGCCGATGCCAGGGAAATCGAGGAAACACTGCCAGTTCCCAAATTTTGGCTGTCTACATGTCCCCGCCTGCGGTGCAAGGCTGCCTATGTGGCCGGGCTCCGAAGGCAAGGCCGAAATCCTGGCAGCCTGGGCCCCAGCAGTGCAATGGTTGATGGACGTGGGGACACGGATGACCTGTTCGCCACATACAGGAGGGATCCTTGGGCCCTTCACTGGCTCGCCATTCAGCTCCACGACGTCCACTACTGGCCCTGGCCTTTGCTTTGGCTGGTGCCCCATTAAACGTGTGCTCCGGAGCGATCTTTCTCCACCCATCACTAGCATTCTGCCACCAGGGGATATGTGAGTGTGGGAGTCACCATTTCTCACTGGCAGCAGTGTCACAAGTCACTAGACTTCCAGCTACCCGCTGACCTAGGCTGCCTTCTGCCCCAGGCAAGGTCCCGAATCCTTTATCCCAGATGCTGACACCTGGGCACTGGCGGACATTGATTTTTATCAACACAGAGGTCTGAGTGAGGGTCAGAGGGCCAGGTAGGTGAAGTCAAGGCCAGGTGGGCGGGGCTGAGGCTTCTTTGCCATCACCATAGAGACAGTCCCCCCACCGCAAGAGTGGGCGGAGCTTCGGATGGGCCTGCTGACAAGACTGAGCCAATGGCAGAGATCCGGCCCGCCAGGCAGATGACACAGGGCCCTCCATTGTGACCTATGACCCCTAGTGGCCACAGGATTTGAGCACACCCCGGGAAAGGCTACGCAGGCACAAGGGAGCCCCTGGTGCGGACTGCTTCAGGGCATTGGCAGAGCACGCCAGGTACCTCTTTCCCACTTTCCTGAGGATATCAGTAGGCAAGGCATCCCCACTCAGCATCTCTTGCCTCTCTCTGTCTCTCTCTGCTTGTCTTCGTTCTCTGAAATCTCTTCCTTCTCCCCCTTGTCACTTCACACCTTGGAGTGCCTGACAGAGGGCCTTGAGACGAAAGAACAAAGGGGGAAGGCCTCTGGCTCTACTGCTTGCCCATGGGGAGAGAAGTTCTGGTAGTCCATCTGGAAGGTCCAGAGAGTAGTGATTGATTGGGGAGCTACATCACGGGCGGACCTGGCCAGGTGAAGCTCCCTGACAAGTGGCAGCCTCTCCGGAGACTACTAATTCCGCTGATAACATTCTATGCAAATAACCGGCTGAGTGCCATGGGCAGAAAACATTGACACATACCTGCCAGAGGCCTATTCTGGGTCTGAAGAGTCCACCCTGCTCTCCAGCAACTCATCATCTCAGCACACACTTTGCCTGTACGCATGGAAACCGCCTCTCTCCACGAATGTCTTCAACCTGCTAGGAAACACACGATGTCACTCAGCCAAAGGAGAGCACAGGCAAAGTCAACTGAAGCCCCCATTTTCAAGATTTTGCCCTCTGGTGCTCCACAGCCTCCAGTGGCACACTGCATGTGCGTCACTTCTCGGTAGACAAGGCCGAAATCCGGGCATCCAGGGCCCCAGCCGTCCACAGTCTACGGATGGCGGCATATGGATCACCTCTTTGCCTCGTACAGCAGGGAGGCCTGGGCCCTAGACTGGCTCCGCTAGAGCTCCGCGACCTCAGCTATTTTCCCTGACCTTTGACCCGTGCCCTCGTGAGTGTGTCATCTCTACTTCCACTTCTCTTCCCACCACACTGAATCCGCCACCTGCGGATACCTGAGCGTGGACATCAATATCTATCACTGGCTGCAGTGTCACAGGTCACTAGGTGTCTAGGCTCAGGCTGACCTTGGCTGTCTTCTGCCCAGGCAAGGAGCCTAATCCTTCCAAGGAAATCAGGACACGTGCTCACTGGCCGACATCCTTTCTTTCATCCACACAGCGGTCTAGATGAGGGGAAAGAGGCCAGGTAGGCCAGGTGAAGGCTGAGTGTGGGGCCTAAGGCTTCTTTCCCAATCACCATGGTGACAGCCACCGGAAGGCTGGGCGGAACTTCTGACGGGGACGAGTCACAAACACTCAGCCAATAGGAGAGGTCCAGCCTAACCGGCCAGTTCCGCAAAGCCCTCCATTTTACCCATGGACAGACAACGGCCCCTTGCGTCTTTGGCCACAAAATCGAGGGCACCCAGGGAATAACTTCACAGTAGGCAACCCCTGATGTGAACATGTTCGACACACCGGGACAGCAGGCAGGTACCTCTTTTCCACTTACGCTAGGATATCACTAGGCAAGGCGCCCTTCCTCAGCATCTCTGGCCTCTCTGTATGTGTTCACTCAGAGGAATCTCTTCGTTCTACCCCTGAGACACATCACAAGTATGAGGGGCCTGAGAGAGAGCCTAGAGATGGAACGGGGGAGGGTTCCGGCTGTACTGCTTCCCCGTGGGTAGAAAATAGCAGGTAGTCTCTCTGGAAGGTCTTAGCTTCTGTTGACTGACACGCGCAATACAGTAGGGGCGGACCCTGGCCAGGTGGAGCTTGTGGGCAGATGCAACCTCTCCGGCGACGAATAATTGCGCTGCTGCTTTGTATGGTGAAAACCTCCCCCCGCCAAGGGGGATGGGTAGAGAACATTGACCCACACCCGCCAGGGGCCTTTCCTGGGACTAAAGATCCCAACATGGTCTCAACGTCGTCACCCACTCAACACGCACCTTTCCTGCACACGTAATCCTGCCTTTCTCCGTCAGGGCCCTATCCTACCAGGAAAAAAAGCAAGCCGCTCAAAGAGGCCGATGCCAGGGAAATCGAGGAAACACTGCCAGTTTCCAAATTTTTGCTGTCTACACGTCCCCGCCTCCGGTGCAAGGCTGCCTATGTGACCGGGCTCCGAAGGCAAGGCCGAAATCCTGGCAGCCTGGGCCCCAGCAGTCCAATGGTTGATGGACGTGGGGACACGGATGACCTGTTCGCCACATACAGGAGGGATCCTTGGGCCCTTCACTGGCTCGCCATTCAGCTCCACGACGTCCACTACTGGCCCTGGCCTTTGCTTTGGCTGGTGCCCCATTAAACGTGTGCTCCGGAGCGATCTTTCTCCACCCATCACTAGCATTCTGCCACCAGGGGATATGTGAGTGTGGGAGTCACCATTTGTCACTGGCAGCAGTGTCACAAGTCACTAGACTTCCAGCTACCCGCTGACCTAGGCTGCCTTCTGCCCCAGGCAAGGTCCCGAATCCTTTATCCCAGATGCTGACACCTGGGCACTGGCGGACATTGATTTTTATCAACACAGAGGTCTGAGTGAGGGTCAGAGGGCCAGGTAGGTGAACTGAAGGCCAGGTGGGCGGGGCTGAGGCTTCTTTGCCATCACCATAGAGACAGTCCCCCCACCGCAAGAGTGGGCGGAGCTTGGGATGGGCCTGCTGACAAGACTGAGCCAATGGCAGAGATCCGGCCCGCCAGGCAGATGACACAGGGCCCTCCATTGTGACCTATGACCCCTAGTGGCCACAGGATTTGAGCACACCCCGGGAAAGGCTACGCAGGCACAAGGGAGCCCCTGGTGCGGACTGCTTCAGGGCATTGGCAGAGCACGCCAGGTACCTCTTTCCCACTTTCCTGAGGATATCAGTAGGCAAGGCATCCCCACTCAGCATCTCTTGCCTCTCTCTGTCTCTCTCTGCATGTCTTCGTTCTCTGAAATCTCTTCCTTCTCCCCCTTGTCACTTCACACCTTGGAGTGCCTGACAGAGGGCCTAGAGACCAAAGAGCAAAGTGGGAAGGCCTCTGGCTCTACTGCTTGCCCATGGGGAGAGAAGTTCTGGGAGTCTATCTGGAAGGTCTAGAGAGTAGTGATTGATTGGGGAGCTACATCACGGGCGGACCTGGCCAGGTGAAGCTTGACATCACCGTGGGACCTGGCCAGGTGAAGCTCGCTGACAAGTGGCAGCCTCTCCGGAGACTACTAATTCCGCTGCTAACATTCTGTGCCAATAACCGGCTGAGTGCCATGGGCAGAAAACATTGACACGTACCTGCCAGAGGCCTATTCTGGGTCTGAAGAGTCCACCCTGGTCTCCAGCAACTCATCATCTCAGCACACACTTTGCCTGCACGCATGGAAACAGCCTCTCTCCACGAATATCTTCACCTGCTAGGAAACACACGATGTCACTCAGCCAAAGGAGAGCACAGGCAAAGTCAACTGAAGCCCCCATTTTCAAGATTTTGCCCTCTGCTGCTCCACAGCCTCCGGTGGCACACTGCATCTGCGTCACTTCTCGGTAGACGAGGCCGAAATCCGGGCATCCAGGGCCCCAGCCGTCCAGAGTCTACGGATGGCGGCATATGGATCACCTCTTTGCCTCGTACAGCAGGGAGGCCTGGGCCCTAGACTGGCTCCGCTAGAGCTCCACGACCTCAGCTATTTTCCCTGACCTTTGGCCCGTGCCCTCGTGAGTGTGTCATCTCTACTTCCACTTCTCTTCCCACCACACTGAATCCGCCACCTGCGGATACCTCAGCGTGGACATCAACATCTGTCACTGGCTGCAGTGTCACAGGTCACTAGGTGTCTAGGCTCAGGCTGACCTTGGCTGTCTTCTGCCCAGGCAAGGAGCCTAATCCTTCCAAGGAAATCAGGACACGTGCTCACTGGCCGACATCCTTTCTTTCATCCACACAGCGGTCTAGATGAGGGGAAAGAGGCCAGGTAGGCCAGGTGAAGGCTGAGTGTGGGGCCTAAGGCTTCTTTCCCAATCACCGCGGTGACAGCCACCGGAAGGCTGGGCGGAACTTCTGACGGGGACGAGTCACAAACACTCAGCCAATAGGAGAGGTCCAGCCTAACCGGCCAGTTCCGCAGAGCCCTCCATTTTACCCATGGACAGACAACGGCCCCTTGCGTCTTTGGCCACAAAATCGAGGGCACCCAGGGAATAACTTCACAGTAGGCAACCCCTGATGTGAACACGTTCGACACACCGGGACAGCAGGCAGGTACCTCTTTTCCACTTACGCTAGGATATCACTAGGCAAGGCGCCCTTCCTCAGCATCTCTGGCCTCTCTGTATGTGTTCACTCAGAGGAATCTCTTCATTCTACCCCTGAGACACATCACAAGTATGAGGGGCCTGAGAGAGAGTCTAGAGATGGAACGGGGGAGGCTTCTGGCTGTACTGCTTCCCCGTGGGGACAGAATAGCAGGTAGTCTCTCTGGAAGGTCTTAGCTTCTGTTGACTGACACGCGCAATACAGTAGGGGCGGACCCTGGCCAGGTGGAGCTTGTGGGCAGATGCAACCTCTCCGGCGACGAATAATTGCGCTGCTGCTTTGTATGGTGAAAACCTCCCCCCGCCAAGGGGGATGGGTAGAGAACATTGACCCACACCCGCCAGGGGCCTTTCCTGGGACTAAAGATCCCAACATGGTCTCAACGTCGTCACCCTCTCAACACACACCTTTCCTGCACACCTAATCCTGCCTTTCTCCGTCACGGCCCTATCCTACCAGGAAAAAAAGCAAGCCGCTCAAAAAGGCCGATGCCAGGGAAATCGAGGAAACACTGCCAGTTTCCAAAGTTTTGCTCTCTACACGTCCCCGCCTCCGGTGCAAGGCTGCCTATGTGGCCGGGCTCCGAAGGCAAGGCCGAAATCCTGGCAGCCTGGGCCCCAGCAGTGCAATGGTTGATGGACGTGGGGACACGGATGACCTGTTCGCCACATACAGGAGGGATCCTTGGGCCCTTCACTGGCTCGCCATTCAGCTCCACGACGTCCACTACTGGCCCTGGCCTTTGCTTTGGCTGGTGCCCCATTAAACGTGTGCTCCGGAGCGATGTTTCTCCACCCATCACTAGCATTCTGCCACCAGGGGATATGTGAGTGTGGGAGTCACCATTTGTCACTGGCAGCAGTGTCACAAGTCACTAGACTTCCAGCTACCCGCTGACCTAGGCTGCCTTCTGCCCCAGGCAAGGTCCCGAATCCTTTATCCCAGATGCTGACACCTGGGCACTGGCGGACATTGATTTTTATCAACACAGAGGTCTGAGTGAGGGTCAGAGGGCCAGGTAGGTGAAGTCAAGGCCAGGTGGGCGGGGCTGAGGCTTCTTTGCCATCACCATAGAGACAGTCCCCCCACCGCAAGAGTGGGCGGAGCTTGGGATGGGCCTGCTGACAAGACTGAGCCAATGGCAGAGATCCGGCCCGCCAGGCAGATGACACAGGGCCCTCCATTGTGACCTATGACCCCTAGTGGCCACAGGATTTGAGCACACCCCGGGAAAGGCTACGCAGGCACAAGGGAGCCCCTGGTGCGGACTGCTTCAGGGCATTGGCAGAGCACGCCAGGTACCTCTTTCCCACTTTCCTGAGGATATCAGTAGGCAAGGCATCCCCACTCAGCATCTCTTGCCTCTCTCTGTCTCTCTCTGCTTGTCTTCGTTCTCTGAAATCTCTTCCTTCTCCCCCTTGTCACTTCACACCTTGGAGTGCCTGACAGAGGGCCTTGAGACGAAAGAACAAAGGGGGAAGGCCTCTGGCTCTACTGCTTGCCCATGGGGAGAGAAGTTCTGGTAGTCCATCTGGAAGGTCCAGAGAGTAGTGATTGATTGGGGAGCTACATCACGGGCGGACCTGGCCAGGTGAAGCTCCCTGACAAGTGGCAGCCTCTCCGGAGACTACTAATTCCGCTGATAACATTCTATGCAAATAACCGGCTGAGTGCCATGGGCAGAAAACATTGACACATACCTGCCAGAGGCCTATTCTGGGTCTGAAGAGTCCACCCTGCTCTCCAGCAACTCATCATCTCAGCACACACTTTGCCTGTACGCATGGAAACCGCCTCTCTCCACGAATGTCTTCAACCTGCTAGGAAACACACGATGTCACTCAGCCAAAGGAGAGCACAGGCAAAGTCAACTGAAGCCCCCATTTTCAAGATTTTGCCCTCTGCTGCTCCACAGCCTCCGGTGGCACACTGCATGTGCGTCACTTCTCGGTAGACAAGGCCGAAATCCGGGCATCCAGGGCCCCAGCCGTCCACAGTCTACGGATGGCGGCATATGGATCACCTCTTTGCCTCGTACAGCAGGGAGGCCTGGGCCCTAGACTGGCTCCGCTAGAGCTCCGCGACCTCAGCTATTTTCCCTGACCTTTGACCCGTGCCCTCGTGAGTGTGTCATCTCTACTTCCACTTCTCTTCCCACCACACTGAATCCGCCACCTGCGGATACCTGAGCGTGGACATCAACATCTATCACTGGCTGCAGTGTCACAGGTCACTAGGTGTCTAGGCTCAGGCTGACCTTGGCTGTCTTCTGCCCAGGCAAGGAGCCTAATCCTTCCAAGGAAATCAGGACACGTGCTCACTGGCCGACATCCTTTCTTTCATCCACACAGCGGTCTAGATGAGGGGAAAGAGGCCAGGTAGGCCAGGTGAAGGCTGAGTGTGGGGCCTAAGGCTTCTTTCCCAATCACCATGCTGACAGCCACCGGAAGGCTGGGCGGAACTTCTGACGGGGACGAGTCACAAACACTCAGCCAATAGGAGAGGTCCAGCCTAACCGGCCAGTTCCGCAAAGCCCTCCATTTTACCCATGGACAGACAACGGCCCCTTGCGTCTTTGGCCACAAAATCGAGGGCACCCAGGGAATAACTTCACAGTAGGCAACCCCTGATGTGAACACGTTCGACACACCGGGACAGCAGGCAGGTACCTCTTTTCCACTTACGCTAGGATATCACTAGGCAAGGCGCCCTTCCTCAGCATCTCTGGCCTCTCTGTATGTGTTCACTCAGAGGAATCTCTTCGTTCTACCCCTGAGACACATCACAAGTATGAGGGGCCTGAGAGAGAGCCTAGAGATGGAACGGGGGAGGGTTCCGGCTGTACTGCTTCCCCGTGGGTAGAAAATAGCAGGTAGTCTCTCTGGAAGGTCTTAGCTTCTGTTGACTGACACGCGCAATACAGTAGGGGCGGACCCTGGCCAGGTGGAGCTTGTGGGCAGATGCAACCTCTCCGGCGACGAATAATTGCGCTGCTGCTTTGTATGGTGAAAACCTCCCCCCGCCAAGGGGGATGGGTAGAGAACATTGACCCACACCCGCCAGGGGCCTTTCCTGGGACTAAAGATCCCAACATGGTCTCAACGTCGTCACCCACTCAACACGCACCTTTCCTGCACACGTAATCCTGCCTTTCTCCGTCAGGGCCCTATCCTACCAGGAAAAAAATCAAGCCACTCAAAAAGGCCAATGCCAGGGAAATCGAGGAAACACTGCCAGTTTCCAAATTTTTGCTGTCTACACGTCCCCGCCTCCGCTGCAAGGCTGCCTATGTGACCGGGCTCCGAAGGCAAGGCCGAAATCCTGGCAGCCTGGGCCCCAGCAGTCCAATGGTTGATGGACGTGGGGACACGGATGACCTGTTCGCCACATACAGGAGGGATCCTTGGGCCCTTCACTGGCTCGCCATTCAGCTCCACGACGTCCACTACTGGCCCTGGCCTTTGCTTTGGCTGGTGCCCCATTAAACGTGTGCTCCGGAGCGATGTTTCTCCACCCATCACTAGCATTCTGCCACCAGGGGATATGTGAGTGTGGGAGTCACCATTTGTCACTGGCAGCAGTGTCACAAGTCACTAGACTTCCAGCTACCCGCTGACCTAGGCTGCCTTCTGCCCCAGGCAAGGTCCCGAATCCTTTATCCCAGATGCTGACACCTGGGCACTGGCGGACATTGATTTTTATCAACACAGAGGTCTGAGTGAGGGTCAGAGGGCCAGGTAGGTGAAGTCAAGGCCAGGTGGGCGGGGCTGAGGCTTCTTTGCCATCACCATAGAGACAGTCCCCCCACCGCAAGAGTGGGCGGAGCTTGGGATGGGCCTGCTGACAAGACTGAGCCAATGGCAGAGATCCGGCCCGCCAGGCAGATGACACAGGGCCCTCCATTGTGACCTATGACCCCTAGTGGCCACAGGATTTGAGCACACCCCGGGAAAGGCTACGCAGGCACAAGGGAGCCCCTGGTGCGGACTGCTTCAGGGCATTGGCAGAGCACGCCAGGTACCTCTTTCCCACTTTCCTGAGGATATCAGTAGGCAAGGCATCCCCACTCAGCATCTCTTGCCTCTCTCTGTCTCTCTCTGCATGTCTTCGTTCTCTGAAATCTCTTCCTTCTCCCCCTTGTCACTTCACACCTTGGAGTGCCTGACAGAGGGCCTAGAGACCAAAGAGCAAAGTGGGAAGGCCTCTGGCTCTACTGCTTGCCCATGGGGAGAGAAGTTCTGGGAGTCTATCTGGAAGGTCTAGAGAGTAGTGATTGATTGGGGAGCTACATCACGGGCGGACCTGGCCAGGTGAAGCTTGACATCACCGTGGGACCTGGCCAGGTGAAGCTCGCTGACAAGTGGCAGCCTCTCCGGAGACTACTAATTCCGCTGCTAACATTCTGTGCCAATAACCGGCTGAGTGCCATGGGCAGAAAACATTGACACGTACCTGCCAGAGGCCTATTCTGGGTCTGAAGAGTCCACCCTGGTCTCCAGCAACTCATCATCTCAGCACACACTTTGCCTGCACGCATGGAAACAGCCTCTCTCCACGAATATCTTCACCTGCTAGGAAACACACGATGTCACTCAGCCAAAGGAGAGCACAGGCAAAGTCAACTGAAGCCCCCATTTTCAAGATTTTGCCCTCTGCTGCTCCACAGCCTCCGGTGGCACACTGCATCTGCGTCACTTCTCGGTAGACGAGGTCGAAATCCGGGCATCCAGGGCCCCAGCCGTCCAGAGTCTACGGATGGCGGCATATGGATCACCTCTTTGCCTCGTACAGCAGGGAGGCCTGGGCCCTAGACTGGCTCCGCTAGAGCTCCACGACCTCAGCTATTTTCCCTGACCTTTGGCCCGTGCCCTCGTGAGTGTGTCATCTCTACTTCCACTTCTCTTCCCACCACACTGAATCCGCCACCTGCGGATACCTGAGCGTGGACATCAACATCTGTCACTGGCTGCAGTGTCACAGGTCACTAGCTGTCTAGGCTCAGGCTGACCTTGGCTGTCTTCTGCCCAGGCAAGGAGCCTAATCCTTCCAAGGAAATCAGGACACGTGCTCACTGGCCGACATCCTTTCTTTCATCCACACAGCGGTCTAGATGAGGGGAAAGAGGCCAGGTAGGACAGGTGAAGGCTGAGTGTGGGGCCTAAGGCTTCTTTCCCAATCACCGCGGTGACAGCCACCGGAAGGCTGGGCGGAACTTCTGACGGGGACGAGTCACAAACACTCAGCCAATAGGAGAGGTCCAGCCTAACCGGCCAGTTCCGCAGAGCCCTCCATTTTACCCATGGACAGACAACGGCCCCTTGCGTCTTTGGCCACAAAATCCAGGGCACCCAGGGAATAACTTCACAGTAGGCAACCCCTGATGTGAACACGTTCGACACACTGGGACAGCAGGCAGGTACCTCTTTTCCACTTACGCTAGGATATCACTAGGCAAGGCGCCCTTCCTCAGCATCTCTGGCCTCTCTGTATGTGTTCACTCAGAGGAATCTCTTCATTCTACCCCTGAGACACATCACAAGTATGAGGGGCCTGAGAGAGAGTCTAGAGATGGAACGGGGGAGGCTTCTGGCTGTACTGCTTCCCCGTGGGGACAGAATAGCAGGTAGTCTCTCTGGAAGGTCTTAGCTTCTGTTGACTGACACGCGCAATACAGTAGGGGCGGACCCTGGCCAGGTGGAGCTTGTGGGCAGATGCAACCTCTCCGGCGACGAATAATTGCGCTGCTGCTTTGTATGGTGAAAACCTCCCCCCGCCAAGGGGGATGGGTAGAGAACATTGACCCACACCCGCCAGGGGCCTTTCCTGGGACTAAAGATCCCAACATGGTCTCAACGTCGTCACCCTCTCAACACACACCTTTCCTGCACACCTAATCCTGCCTTTCTCCGTCACGGCCCTATCCTACCAGGAAAAAAAGCAAGCCGCTCAAAAAGGCCGATGCCAGGGAAATCGAGGAAACACTGCCAGTTTCCAAAGTTTTGCTCTCTACACGTCCCCGCCTCCGGTGCAAGGCTGCCTATGTGGCCGGGCTCCGAAGGCAAGGCCGAAATCCTGGCAGCCTGGGCCCCAGCAGTCCAATGGTTGATGGACGTGGGGACACGGATGACCTGTTCGCCACATCCTTAGGCCCTTCACTGGCTCGCCATTCAGCTCCACGACGTCCACTACTGGCCCTGGCCTTTGCTTTGGCTGGTGCCCCATTAAACGTGTGCTCCGGAGCGATGTTTCTCCACCCATCACTAGCATCCTGCCACCAGGGGATATGTGAGTGTGGGAGTCACCATTTGTCACTGGCAGCAGTGTCACAAGTCACTAGACTTCCAGCTACCCGCTGACCTAGGCTGCCTTCTGCCCCAGGCAAGGTCCCGAATCCTTTATCCCAGATGCTGACACCTGGGCACTGGCGGACATTGATTTTTATCAACACAGAGGTCTGAGTGAGGGTCAGAGGGCCAGGTAGGTGAAGTCAAGGCCAGGTGGGCGGGGCTGAGGCTTCTTTGCCATCACCATAGAGACAGTCCCCCCACCGCAAGAGTGGGCGGAGCTTGGGATGGGCCTGCTGACAAGACTGAGCCAATGGCAGAGATCCGGCCCGCCAGGCAGATGACACAGGGCCCTCCATTGTGACCTATGACCCCTAGTGGCCACAGGATTTGAGCACACCCCGGGAAAGGCTACGCAGGCACAAGGGAGCCCCTGGTGCGGACTGCTTCAGGGCATTGGCAAAGCACGCCAGGTACCTCTTTCCCACTTTCCTGAGGATATCAGTAGGCAAGGCATCCCCACTCAGCATCTCTTGCCTCTCTCTGTCTCTCTCTGCTTGTCTTCGTTCTCTGAAATCTCTTCCTTCTCCCCCTTGTCACTTCACACCTTGGAGTGCCTGACAGAGGGCTTTGAGACGAAAGAACAAAGGGGGAAGGCCTCTGGCTCTACTGCTTGCCCATGGGGAGAGAAGTTCTGGTAGTCCATCTGGAAGGTCCAGAGAGTAGTGATTGATTGGGGAGCTACATCACGGGCGGACCTGGCCAGGTGAAGCTCCCTGACAAGTGGCAGCCTCTCCGGAGACTACTAATTCCGCTGATAACATTCTATGCAAATAACCGGCTGAGTGCCATGGGCAGAAAACATTGACACATACCTGCCAGAGGCCTATTCTGGGTCTGAAGAGTCCACCCTGCTCTCCAGCAACTCATCATCTCAGCACACACTTTGCCTGCACGCATGGAAACCGCCTCTCTCCACGAATGTCTTCACCTGCTAGGAAACACACGATGTCACTCAGCCAAAGGAGAGCACAGGCAAAGTCAACTGAAGCCCCCATTTTCAAGATTTTGCCCTCTGCTGCTCCACAGCCTCCGGTGGCACACTGCATGTGCGTCACTTCTCGGTAGACAAGGCCCAAATCCGGGCATCCAGGGCCCCAGCCGTCCACAGTCTACGGATGGCGGCATATGGATCACCTCTTTGCCTCGTACAGCAGGGAGGCCTGGGCCCTAGACTGGCTCCGCTAGAGCTCCACGACCTCAGCTATTTTCCCTGACCTTTGACCCGTGCCCTCGTGAGTGTGTCGTCTCTACTTCCACTTCTCTTCCCACCACACTGAATCCGCCACCTGCGGATACCTGAGCGTGGACATCAACATCTATCACTGGCTGCAGTGTCACAGGTCACTAGGTGTCTAGGCTCAGGCTGACCTTGGCTGTCTTCTGCCCAGGCAAGGAGCCTAATCCTTCCAAGGAAATCAGGACACGTGCTCACTGGCCGACATCCTTTCTTTCATCCACACAGCGGTCTAGATGAGGGGAAAGAGGCCAGGTAGGCCAGGTGAAGGCTGAGTGTGGGGCCTAAGGCTTCTTTCCCAATCACCATGGTGACAGCCACCGGAAGGCTGGGCGGAACTTCGGACGGGGACGAGTCACAAACACTCAGCCAATGGGAGAGGTCCAGCCTAACCGGCCAGTTCCGCAGAGCCCTCCATTTTACCCATGGACAGACAACGGCCCCTTGCGTCTTTGGCCACAAAATCGAGGGCACCCAGGGAATAACTTCACAGTAGGCAACCCCTGATGTGAACACGTTCGACACACCGGGACAGCAGGCAGGTACCTCTTTTCCACTTACGCTAGGATATCACTAGGCAAGGCGCCCTTCCTCAGCATCTCCGGCCTCTCTGTAGGTGTTCATTCAGAGGAATCTCTTCATTCTACCCCTGAGACACATCACAAGTATGAGGGGCCTGAGAGAGAGCCTAGAGATGGAACGGGGGAGGGTTCCGGCTGTACTGCTTCCCCGTGGGTAGAAAATAGCAGGTAGTCTCTCTGGAAGGTCTTAGCTTCTGTTGACTGACACGCGCAATACAGTAGGGGCGGACCCTGGCCAGGGGGAGCTTGTGGGCAGATGCAACCTCTCCGGCGACGAATAATTGCGCTGCTGCTTTGTATGGTGAAAACCTCCCCCCGCCAAGGGGGATGGGTAGAGAACATTGACCCACACCCGCCAGGGGCCTTTCCTGGGACTAAAGATCCCAACGTGGTCTCAACGTCGTCACCCACTCAACACACACCTTTCCTGCACACGTAATCCTGCCTTTCTCCGTCAGGGCCCTATCCTACCAGGAAAAAAAGCAAGCCGCTCAAAAAGGCCGATGCCAGGGAAATCGAGGAAACACTGCCAGTTCCCAAATTTTGGCTGTCTACATGTCCCCGCCTGCGGTGCAAGGCTGCCTATGCGGCCGGGCTCCGAAGGCAAGGCCGAAATCCTGGCAGCCTGGGCCCCAGCAGTGCAATGGTTGATGGACGTGGGGACACGGATGACCTGTTCGCCACATCCTTAGGCCCTTCGCTGGCTCGCCATTCAGCTCCACGACGTCCACTACTGGCCCTGGCCTTTGCTTTGGCTGGTGCCCCATTAAACGTGTGCTCCGGAGCGATGTTTCTCCACCCATCACTAGCATCCTGCCACCAGGGGATATGTGAGTGTGGGAGTCACCATTTGTCACTGGCAGCAGTGTCACAAGTCACTAGACTTCCAGCTACCCGCTGACCTAGGCTGCCTTCTGCCCCAGGCAAGGTCCCGAATCCTTTATCCCAGATGCTGACACCTGGGCACTGGCGGACATTGATTTTTATCAACACAGAGGTCTGAGTGAGGGTCAGAGGGCCAGGTAGGTGAAGTCAAGGCCAGGTGGGCGGGGCTAAGGCTTCTTTGCCATCACCATAGAGACAGTCCCCCCACCGCAAGAGTGGGCGGAGCTTGGGATGGGCCTGCTGACAAGACTGAGCCAATGGCAGAGATCCGGCCCGCCAGGCAGATGACACAGGGCCCTCCATTGTGACCTATGACCCCTAGTGGCCACAGGATTTGAGCACACCCCGGGAAAGGCTACGCAGGCACAAGGGAGCCCCTGGTGCGGACTGCTTCAGGGCATTGGCAGAGCACGCCAGGTACCTCTTTCCCACTTTCCTGAGGATATCAGTAGGCAAGGCATCCCCACTCAGCATCTCTTGCCTCTCTCTGTCTCTCTCTGCTTGTCTTCGTTCTCTGAAATCTCTTCCTTCTCTCCCTTGTCACTTCACACCTTGGAGTGCCTGACAGAGGGCCTTGAGACGAAAGAACAAAGGGGGAAGGCCTCTGGCTCTACTGCTTGCCCATGGGGAGAGAAGTTCTGGTAGTCCATCTGGAAGGTCCAGAGAGTAGTGATTGATTGGGGAGCTACATCACGGGCGGACCTGGCCAGGTGAAGCTCCCTGACAAGTGGCAGCCTCTCCGGAGACTACTAATTCCGCTCCTAACATTCTATGCAAATAACCGGCTGAGTGCCATGGGCAGAAAACATTGACACATACCTGCCAGAGGCCTATTCTGAGTCTGAAGAGTCCACCCTGGTCTCCAGCAACTCATCATCTCAGCACACACTTTGCCTGCACGCATGGAAACCGCCTCTGTCCACGAATGTCTTCACCTGCTAGGAAACACACGATGTCACTCAGCCAAAGGAGAGCACAGGCAAAGTCAACTGAAGCCCCCATTTTCAAGATTTTGCCCTCTGCTGCTCCACAGCCTCCGGTGGCACACTGCATGTGCGTCACTTCTCGGTAGACAAGGCCGAAATCCGGGCATCCAGGGCCCCAGCCGTCCACAGTCTACGGATGGCGGCATATGGATCACCTCTTTGCCTCGTACAGCAGGGAGGCCTGGGCCGTAGACTGGCTCCGCTAGAGCTCCACGACCTCAGCTATTTTCCCTGACCTTTGACCCGTGCCCTCGTGAGTGTGTCATCTCTACTTCCACTTCTCTTCCCACCACACTGAATCCGCCACGTGCGGATACCTGAGCGTGGACATCAACATCTATCACTGGCTGCAGTGTCACAGGTCACTAGGTGTCTAGGCTCAGGCTGACCTTGGCTGTCTTCTGCCCAGGCAAGGAGCCTAATCCTTCCAAGGAAATCAGGACACGTGCTCACTGGCCGACATCCTTTCTTTCATCCACACAGCGGTCTAGATGAGGGGAAAGAGGCCAGGTAGGCCAGGTGAAGGCTGAGTGTGGGGCCTAAGGCTTCTTTCCCAATCACCATGGTGACAGCCACCGGAAGGCTGGGCGGAACTTCGGACGGGGACGAGTCACAAACACTCAGCCAATGGGAGAGGTCCAGCCTAACCGGCCAGTTCCGCAGAGCCCTCCATTTTACCCATGGACAGACAACGGCCCTTTGCGTCTTTGGCCACAAAATTGAGGGCACCCAGGGAATAACTTCACAGTAGGCAACCCCTGATGTGAACACGTTCGACACACCGGGACAGCAGGCAGGTACCTCTTTTCCACTTACGCTAGGATATCACTAGGCAAGGCGCCCTTCCTCAGCATCTCCGGCCTCTCTGTAGGTGTTCATTCAGAGGAATCTCTTCTTTCTACCCCTGAGACACATCACAAGTATGAGGGGCCTGAGAGAGAGCCTAGAGATGGAACGGGGGAGGGTTCCGGCTGTACTGCTTCCCCGTGGGTAGAAAATAGCAGGTAGTCTCTCTGGAAGGTCTTAGCTTCTGTTGACTGACACGCGCAATACAGTAGGGGCGGACCCTGGCCAGGTGGAGCTTGTGGGCAGATGCAACCTCTCCGGCGACGAATAATTGCGCTGCTGCTTTGTATGGTGAAAACCTCCCCCCGGCAAGGGGGATGGGTAGAGAACATTGACCCACACCCGCCAGGGGCCTTTCCTGGGACTAAAGATCCCAACGTGGTCTCAACGTCGTCACCCACTCAACACACACCTTTCCTGCACACGTAATCCTGCCTTTCTCCGTCAGGGCCCTATCCTACCAGGAAAAAAAGCAAGCCGCTCAAAAAGGCCGATGCCAGGGAAATCGAGGAAACACTGCCAGTTCCCAAATTTTGGCTGTCTACATGTCCCCGCCTGCGGTGCAAGGCTGCCTATGCGGCCGGGCTCCGAAGGCAAGGCCGAAATCCTGGCAGCCTGGGCCCCAGCAGTGCAATGGTTGATGGACGTGGGGACACGGATGACCTGTTCGCCACATCCTTAGGCCCTTCTCTGGCTCGCCATTCAGCTCCACGACGTCCACTACTGGCCCTGGCCTTTGCTTTGGCTGGTGCCCCATTAAACGTGTGCTCCGGAGCGATGTTTCTCCACCCATCACTAGCATCCTGCCACCAGGGGATATGTGAGTGTGGGAGTCACCATTTGTCACTGGCAGCAGTGTCACAAGTCACTAGACTTCCAGCTACCCGCTGACCTAGGCTGCCTTCTGCCCCAGGCAAGGTCCCGAATCCTTTATCCCAGATGCTGACACCTGGGCACTGGCGGACATTGATTTTTATCAACACAGAGGTCTGAGTGAGGGTCAGAGGGCCAGGTAGGTGAAGTCAAGGCCAGGTGGGCGGGGCTAAGGCTTCTTTGCCATCACCATAGAGACAGTCCCCCCACCGCAAGAGTGGGCGGAGCTTGGGATGGGCCTGCTGACAAGACTGAGCCAATGGCAGAGATCCGGCCCGCCAGGCAGATGACACAGGGCCCTCCATTGTGACCTATGACCCCTAGTGGCCACAGGATTTGAGCACACCCTGGGAAAGGCTACGCAGGCACAAGGGAGCCCCTGGTGCGGACTGCTTCAGGGCATTGGCAGAGCACGCCAGGTACCTCTTTCCCACTTTCCTGAGGATATCAGTAGGCAAGGCATCCCCACTCAGCATCTCTTGCCTCTCTCTGTCTCTCTCCGCTTGTCTTCGTTCTCTGAAATCTCTTCCTTCTCCCCCTTGTCACTTCACACCTTGGAGTGCCTGACAGAGGGCCTTGAGACGAAAGAACAAAGGGGGAAGGCCTCTGGCTCTACTGCTTGCCCATGGGGAGAGAAGTTCTGGTAGTCCATCTGGAAGGTCCAGAGAGTAGTGATTGATTGGGGAGCTACATCACGGGCGGACCTGGCCAGGTGAAGCTCCCTGACAAGTGGCAGCCTCTCCGGAGACTACTAATTCCGCTGATAACATTCTATGCAAATAACCGGCTGAGTGCCATGGGCAGAAAACATTGACACATACCTGCCAGAGGCCTATTCTGGGTCTGAAGAGTCCACCCTGGTCTCCAGCAACTCATCATCTCAGCACACACTTTGCCTGCACGCATGGAAACCGCCTCTCTCCACGAATGTCTTCACCTGCTAGGAAACACACGATGTCACTCAGCCAAAGGAGAGCACAGGCCAAGTCAACTGAAGCCCCCATTTTCAAGATTTTGCCCTCTGCTGCTCCACAGCCTCCGGTGGCACACTGCATGTGCGTCACTTCTCGGTAGACGAGGCCGAAATCCGGGCATCCAGGGCCCCAGCCGTCCAGAATCTACGGATGGCGGCATATGGATCACCTCTTTGCCTCGTACAGCAGGGAGGCCTGGGCCCTAGACTGGCTCCGCTAGAGCTCCACGACCTCAGCTATTTTCCCTGACCTTTGGCCTGTGCCCTCCTGAGTGTGTCATCTCTACTTCCACTTCTCTTCCCACCACACTGAATCCGCCACCTGCGGATACCTGAGCGTGGACATCAACATCTATCACTGGCTGCAGTGTCACAGGTCACTAGGTGTCTAGGCTCAGGCTGACCTTGGCTGTCTTCTGCCCAGGCAAGGAACCTAATCCTTCCAAGGAAATGAGGACACGTGCTCACTGGCCGACATCCTTTCTTTCATCCACACAGCGGTCTAGATGAGGGGAAAGAGGCCAGGTAGGCCAGGTGAGGGCTGAGTGTGGGGCCTAAGGCTTCTTTCCCAATCACCATGCTGACAGCCACCGGAAGGCTGGGCGGAACTTCTGACGGGGACGAGTCACAAACACTCAGCCAATAGGAGAGGTCCAGCCTAACCGGCCAGTTCCGCAGAGCCCTCCATTTTACCCATGGACAGACAACGCCCCCTTGCGTCTTTGGCCACAAAATCCAGGGCACCCAGGGAATAACTTCACAGTAGGCAACCCCTGATGTGAACACGTTCGACACACCGGGACAGCAGGCAGGTACCTCTTTTCCACTTACGCTAGGATATCACTAGGCAAGGCGCCCTTCCTCAGCATCTGTGGCCTCTCACGTATGTGTTCACTCAGAGGAATCTCTTCATTCTACCCCTGAGACACATCACAAGTATGAGGGGCCTGAGAGAGAGCCTAGAGATGGAACGGGGGAGGCTTCTGGCTGTACTGCTTCCCCGTGGGGACAGAATAGCAGGTAGTCTCTCTGGAAGGTCTTAGCTTCTGTTGACTGACACGCGCAATACAGTAGGGGCGGACCCTGGCCAGGGGGAGCTTGTGGGCAGATGCAACCTCTCCGGCGACGAATAATTGCGCTGCTGCTTTGTATGGTGAAAACCTCCCGCCGCCAAGGGGGATGGGTAGAGAACATTGACCCACACCCGCCAGGGGCCTTTCCTGGGACTAAAGATCCCAACGTGGTCTCAACGTCGTCACCCTCTCAACACACGCCTTTCCTGCACACGTAATCCTGCCTTTCTCCGTCAGGGCCCTATCCTACCAGGAAAAAAAGGAAGCCGCTCAAAGAGGCCGATGCCAGGGAAATCGAGGAAACACTGCCAGTTTCCAAATTTTTGCTGTCTACACGTCCCCGCCTCCGGTGCAAGGCTGCCTATGTGGCCGGGCTCCGAAGGCAAGGCCGAAATCCTGGCAGCCTGGGCCCAGCAGTCCAATGGTTGATGGACGTGGGGACACGGATGACCTGTTCGCCACATACAGGAGGGATCCTTGGGCCCTTCACTGGCTCGCCATTCAGCTCCACGACGTCCACTACTGGCCCTGGCCTTTGCTTTGGCTGCTGCCCCATTAAACGTGTGCTCCGGAGCCATGTTTCTCCACCCATCACTAGCATTCTGCCACCAGGGGATATGTGAGTGTGGGAGTCACCATTTGTCACTGGCAGCAGTGTCACAAGTCACTAGACTTCCAGCTACCCGCTGACCTAGGCTGCCTTCTGCCCCAGGCAAGGTCCCGAATCCTTTATCCCAGATGCTGACACCTGGGCACTGGCGGACATTGATTTTTATCAACACAGAGGTCTGAGTGAGGGTCAGAGGGCCAGGTAGGTGAAGTGAAGGCCAGGTGGGCGGGGCTGAGGCTTCTTTGCCATCACCATAGAGACAGTCCCCCCACCGCAAGAGTGGGCGGAGCTTGGGATGGGCCTGCTGACAAGACTGAGCCAATGGCAGAGATCCGGCCAGCCAGGCAGATGACACAGGGCCCTCCATTGTGACCTATGACCCCTAGTGGCCACAGGATTTGAGCACACCCCGGGAAAGGCTACGCAGGCACAAGGGAGCCCCTGGTGCGGACTGCTTCAGGGCATTGGCAGAGCACGCCAGGTACCTCTTTCCCACTTTCCTGAGGATATCAGTAGGCAAGGCATCCCCACTCAGCATCTCTTGCCTCTCTCTGTCTCTCTCTGCTTGTCTTCGTTCTCTGAAATCTCTTCCTTCTCCCCCTTGTCACTTCACACCTTGGAGTGCCTGACAGAGGGCCTAGAGACCAAAGAGCAAAGGGGGAAGGCCTCTGGCTCTACTGCTTGCCCATGGGGAGAGAAGTTCTGGGAGTCTATCTGGAAGGTCTAGAGAGTAGTGATTGATTGGGGAGCTACATCACGGGCGGACCTGGCCAGGTGAACCTTGACATCACCGTGGGACCTGGCCAGGTGAAGCTCGCTGACAAGTGGCAGCCTCTCCGGAGACTACTAATTCCGCTCCTAACATTCTATGCAAATAACCGGCTGAGTGCCATGGGCAGAAAACATTGACACATACCTGCCAGAGGCCTATTCTGGGTCTGGAGAGTCCACCCTGGTCTCCCCTGCAACTCATCATCTCAGCACACACTTTGCCTGCACGCATGGAAACCGCCTCTCTCCACGAATGTCTTCACCTGCTAGGAAACACACGATGTCACTCAGCCAAAGGAGAGCACAGGCCAAGTCAACTGAAGCCCCCATTTTCAAGATTTTGCCCTCTGCTGCTCCACAGCCTCCGGTGGCACACTGCATGTGCGTCACTTCTCGGTAGACGAGGCCGAAATCCGGGCATCCAGGGCCCCAGCCGTCCAGAATCTACGGATGGCGGCATATGGATCACCTCTTTGCCTCGTACAGCAGGGAGGCCTGGGCCCTAGACTGGCTCCGCTAGAGCTCCACGACCTCAGCTATTTTCCCTGACCTTTGGCCTGTGCCCTCCTGAGTGTGTCATCTCTACTTCCACTTCTCTTCCCACCACACTGAATCCGCCACCTGCGGATACCTGAGCGTGGACATCAACATCTATCACTGGCTGCAGTGTCACAGGTCACTAGGTGTCTAGGCTCAGGCTGACCTTGGCTGTCTTCTGCCCAGGCAAGGAACCTAATCCTTCCAAGGAAATCAGGACACGTGCTCACTGGCCGACATCCTTTCTTTCATCCACACAGCGGTCTAGATGAGGGGAAAGAGGCCAGGTAGGCCAGGTGAGGGCTGAGTGTGGGGCCTAAGGCTTCTTTCCCAATCACCATGCTGACAGCCACCGGAAGGCTGGGCGGAACTTCTGACGGGGACGAGTCACAAACACTCAGCCAATAGGAGAGGTCCAGCCTAACCGGCCAGTTCCGCAGAGCCCTCCATTTTACCCATGGACAGACAACGCCCCCTTGCGTCTTTGGCCACAAAATCCAGGGCACCCAGGGAATAACTTCACAGTAGGCAACCCCTGATGTGAACACGTTCGACACACTGGGACAGCAGGCAGGTACCTCTTTTCCACTTACGCTAGGATATCACTAGGCAAGGCGCCCTTCCTCAGCATCTGTGGCCTCTCACGTATGTGTTCACTCAGAGGAATCTCTTCATTCTACCCCTGAGACACATCACAAGTATGAGGGGCCTGAGAGAGAGCCTAGAGATGGAACGGGGGAGGCTTCTGGCTGTACTGCTTCCCCGTGGGGACAGAATAGCAGGTAGTCTCTCTGGAAGGTCTTAGCTTCTGTTGACTGACACGCGCAATACAGTAGGGGCGGACCCTGGCCAGGGGGAGCTTGTGGGCAGATGCAACCTCTCCGGCGACGAATAATTGCGCTGCTGCTTTGTATGGTGAAAACCTCCCGCCGCCAAGGGGGATGGGTAGAGAACATTGACCCACACCCGCCAGGGGCCTTTCCTGGGACTAAAGATCCCAACGTGGTCTCAACGTCGTCACCCTCTCAACACACGCCTTTCCTGCACACGTAATCCTGCCTTTCTCCGTCAGGGCCCTATCCTACCAGGAAAAAAAGGAAGCCGCTCAAAGAGGCCGATGCCAGGGAAATCGAGGAAACACTGCCAGTTTCCAAATTTTTGCTGTCTACACGTCCCCGCCTCCGGTGCAAGGCTGCCTATGTGGCCGGGCTCCGAAGGCAAGGCCGAAATCCTGGCAGCCTGGGCCCCAGCAGTCCAATGGTTGATGGATGTGGGGACACGGATGACCTGTTCACCACATACAGGAGGGATCCTTGGGCCCTTCACTGGCTCGCCATTCAGCTCCACGACGTCCACTACTGGCCCTGGCCTTTGCTTTGGCTGCTGCCCCATTAAACGTGTGCTCCGGAGCCATGTTTCTCCACCCATCACTAGCATTCTGCCACCAGGGGATATGTGAGTGTGGGAGTCACCATTTGTCACTGGCAGCAGTGTCACAAGTCACTAGACTTCCAGCTACCCGCTGACCTAGGCTGCCTTCTGCCCCAGGCAAGGTCCCGAATCCTTTATCCCAGATGCTGACACCTGGGCACTGGCGGACATTGATTTTTATCAACACAGAGGTCTGAGTGAGGGTCAGAGGGCCAGGTAGGTGAAGTCAAGGCCAGGTGGGCGGGGCTAAGGCTTCTTTGCCATCACCATAGAGACAGTCCCCCCACCGCAAGAGTGGGCGGAGCTTGGGATGGGCCTGCTGACAAGACTGAGCCAATGGCAGAGATCCGGCCCGCCAGGCAGATGACACAGGGCCCTCCATTGTGACCTATGACCCCTAGTGGCCACAGGATTTGAGCACACCCTGGGAAAGGCTACGCAGGCACAAGGGAGCCCCTGGTGCGGACTGCTTCAGGGCATTGGCAGAGCACGCCAGGTACCTCTTTCCCACTTTCCTGAGGATATCAGTAGGCAAGGCATCCCCACTCAGCATCTCTTGCCTCTCTCTGTCTCTCTCCGCTTGTCTTCGTTCTCTGAAATCTCTTCCTTCTCCCCCTTGTCACTTCACACCTTGGAGTGCCTGACAGAGGGCCTTGAGACGAAAGAACAAAGGGGGAAGGCCTCTGGCTCTACTGCTTGCCCATGGGGAGAGAAGTTCTGGTAGTCCATCTGGAAGGTCCAGAGAGTAGTGATTGATTGGGGAGCTACATCACGGGCGGACCTGGCCAGGTGAAGCTCCCTGACAAGTGGCAGCCTCTCCGGAGACTACTAATTCCGCTGATAACATTCTATGCAAATAACCGGCTGAGTGCCATGGGCAGAAAACATTGACACATACCTGCCAGAGGCCTATTCTGGGTCTGAAGAGTCCACCCTGGTCTCCAGCAACTCATCATCTCAGCACACACTTTGCCTGCACGCATGGAAACCGCCTCTCTCCACGAATGTCTTCACCTGCTAGGAAACACACGATGTCACTCAGCCAAAGGAGAGCACAGGCCAAGTCAACTGAAGCCCCCATTTTCAAGATTTTGCCCTCTGCTGCTCCACAGCCTCCGGTGGCACACTGCATGTGCGTCACTTCTCGGTAGACGAGGCCGAAATCCGGGCATCCAGGGCCCCAGCCGTCCAGAATCTACGGATGGCGGCATATGGATCACCTCTTTGCCTCGTACAGCAGGGAGGCCTGGGCCCTAGACTGGCTCCGCTAGAGCTCCACGACCTCAGCTATTTTCCCTGACCTTTGGCCTGTGCCCTCCTGAGTGTGTCATCTCTACTTCCACTTCTCTTCCCACCACACTGAATCCGCCACCTGCGGATACCTGAGCGTGGACATCAACATCTATCACTGGCTGCAGTGTCACAGGTCACTAGGTGTCTAGGCTCAGGCTGACCTTGGCTGTCTTCTGCCCAGGCAAGGAACCTAATCCTTCCAAGGAAATGAGGACACGTGCTCACTGGCCGACATCCTTTCTTTCATCCACACAGCGGTCTAGATGAGGGGAAAGAGGCCAGGTAGGCCAGGTGAGGGCTGAGTGTGGGGCCTAAGGCTTCTTTCCCAATCACCATGCTGACAGCCACCGGAAGGCTGGGCGGAACTTCTGACGGGGACGAGTCACAAACACTCAGCCAATAGGAGAGGTCCAGCCTAACCGGCCAGTTCCGCAGAGCCCTCCATTTTACCCATGGACAGACAACGCCCCCTTGCGTCTTTGGCCACAAAATCCAGGGCACCCAGGGAATAACTTCACAGTAGGCAACCCCTGATGTGAACACGTTCGACACACCGGGACAGCAAGCAGGTACCTCTTTTCCACTTACGCTAGGATATCACTAGGCAAGGCGCCCTTCCTCAGCATCTGTGGCCTCTCACGTATGTGTTCACTCAGAGGAATCTCTTCATTCTACCCCTGAGACACATCACAAGTATGAGGGGCCTGAGAGAGAGCCTAGAGATGGAACGGGGGAGGCTTCTGGCTGTACTGCTTCCCCGTGGGGACAGAATAGCAGGTAGTCTCTCTGGAAGGTCTTAGCTTCTGTTGACTGACACGCGCAATACAGTAGGGGCGGACCCTGGCCAGGGGGAGCTTGTGGGCAGATGCAACCTCTCCGGCGACGAATAATTGCGCTGCTGCTTTGTATGGTGAAAACCTCCCGCCGCCAAGGGGGATGGGTAGAGAACATTGACCCACACCCGCCAGGGGCCTTTCCTGGGACTAAAGATCCCAACGTGGTCTCAACGTCGTCACCCTCTCAACACACGCCTTTCCTGCACACGTAATCCTGCCTTTCTCCGTCAGGGCCCTATCCTACCAGGAAAAAAAGGAAGCCGCTCAAAGAGGCCGATGCCAGGGAAATCGAGGAAACACTGCCAGTTTCCAAATTTTTGCTGTCTACACGTCCCCGCCTCCGGTGCAAGGCTGCCTATGTGGCCGGGCTCCGAAGGCAAGGCCGAAATCCTGGCAGCCTGGGCCCAGCAGTCCAATGGTTGATGGACGTGGGGACACGGATGACCTGTTCGCCACATACAGGAGGGATCCTTGGGCCCTTCACTGGCTCGCCATTCAGCTCCACGACGTCCACTACTGGCCCTGGCCTTTGCTTTGGCTGCTGCCCCATTAAACGTGTGCTCCGGAGCCATGTTTCTCCACCCATCACTAGCATTCTGCCACCAGGGGATATGTGAGTGTGGGAGTCACCATTTGTCACTGGCAGCAGTGTCACAAGTCACTAGACTTCCAGCTACCCGCTGACCTAGGCTGCCTTCTGCCCCAGGCAAGGTCCCGAATCCTTTATCCCAGATGCTGACACCTGGGCACTGGCGGACATTGATTTTTATCAACACAGAGGTCTGAGTGAGGGTCAGAGGGCCAGGTAGGTGAAGTGAAGGCCAGGTGGGCGGGGCTGAGGCTTCTTTGCCATCACCATAGAGACAGTCCCCCCACCGCAAGAGTGGGCGGAGCTTGGGATGGGCCTGCTGACAAGACTGAGCCAATGGCAGAGATCCGGCCAGCCAGGCAGATGACACAGGGCCCTCCATTGTGACCTATGACCCCTAGTGGCCACAGGATTTGAGCACACCCCGGGAAAGGCTACGCAGGCACAAGGGAGCCCCTGGTGCGGACTGCTTCAGGGCATTGGCAGAGCACGCCAGGTACCTCTTTCCCACTTTCCTGAGGATATCAGTAGGCAAGGCATCCCCACTCAGCATCTCTTGCCTCTCTCTGTCTCTCTCTGCTTGTCTTCGTTCTCTGAAATCTCTTCCTTCTCCCCCTTGTCACTTCACACCTTGGAGTGCCTGACAGAGGGCCTAGAGACCAAAGAGCAAAGGGGGAAGGCCTCTGGCTCTACTGCTTGCCCATGGGGAGAGAAGTTCTGGGAGTCTATCTGGAAGGTCTAGAGAGTAGTGATTGATTGGGGAGCTACATCACGGGCGGACCTGGCCAGGTGAAGCTTGACATCACCGTGGGACCTGGCCAGGTGAAGCTCGCTGACAAGTGGCAGCCTCTCCGGAGACTACTAATTCCGCTCCTAACATTCTATGCAAATAACCGGCTGAGTGCCATGGGCAGAAAACATTGACACATACCTGCATAGGAGAGATAGTATTGTCTGGAGAGTCACCCTGGTCTCCCCTGCAACTCATCATCTCAGCACACACTTTGCCTGCACGCATGGAAACCGCCTCTCTCCACGAATGTCTTCACCTGCTAGGAAACACACGATGTCACTCAGCCAAAGGAGAGCACAGGCCAAGTCAACTGAAGCCCCCATTTTCAAGATTTTGCCCTCTGCTGCTCCACAGCCTCCGGTGGCACACTGCATGTGCGTCACTTCTCGGTAGACGAGGCCGAAATCCGGGCATCCAGGGCCCCAGCCGTCCAGAATCTACGGATGGCGGCATATGGATCACCTCTTTGCCTCGTACAGCAGGGAGGCCTGGGCCCTAGACTGGCTCCGCTAGAGCTCCACGACCTCAGCTATTTTCCCTGACCTTTGGCCTGTGCCCTCCTGAGTGTGTCATCTCTACTTCCACTTCTCTTCCCACCACACTGAATCCGCCACCTGCGGATACCTGAGCGTGGACATCAACATCTATCACTGGCTGCAGTGTCACAGGTCACTAGGTGTCTAGGCTCAGGCTGACCTTGGCTGTCTTCTGCCCAGGCAAGGAACCTAATCCTTCCAAGGAAATCAGGACACGTGCTCACTGGCCGACATCCTTTCTTTCATCCACACAGCGGTCTAGATGAGGGGAAAGAGGCCAGGTAGGCCAGGTGAGGGCTGAGTGTGGGGCCTAAGGCTTCTTTCCCAATCACCATGCTGACAGCCACCGGAAGGCTGGGCGGAACTTCTGACGGGGACGAGTCACAAACACTCAGCCAATAGGAGAGGTCCAGCCTAACCGGCCAGTTCCGCAGAGCCCTCCATTTTACCCATGGACAGACAACGCCCCCTTGCGTCTTTGGCCACAAAATCCAGGGCACCCAGGGAATAACTTCACAGTAGGCAACCCCTGATGTGAACACGTTCGACACACTGGGACAGCAGGCAGGTACCTCTTTTCCACTTACGCTAGGATATCACTAGGCAAGGCGCCCTTCCTCAGCATCTGTGGCCTCTCACGTATGTGTTCACTCAGAGGAATCTCTTCATTCTACCCCTGAGACACATCACAAGTATGAGGGGCCTGAGAGAGAGCCTAGAGATGGAACGGGGGAGGCTTCTGGCTGTACTGCTTCCCCGTGGGGACAGAATAGCAGGTAGTCTCTCTGGAAGGTCTTAGCTTCTGTTGACTGACACGCGCAATACAGTAGGGGCGGACCCTGGCCAGGGGGAGCTTGTGGGCAGATGCAACCTCTCCGGCGACGAATAATTGCGCTGCTGCTTTGTATGGTGAAAACCTCCCGCCGCCAAGGGGGATGGGTAGAGAACATTGACCCACACCCGCCAGGGGCCTTTCCTGGGACTAAAGATCCCAACGTGGTCTCAACGTCGTCACCCTCTCAACACACGCCTTTCCTGCACACGTAATCCTGCCTTTCTCCGTCAGGGCCCTATCCTACCAGGAAAAAAAGGAAGCCGCTCAAAGAGGCCGATGCCAGGGAAATCGAGGAAACACTGCCAGTTTCCAAATTTTTGCTGTCTACACGTCCCCGCCTCCGGTGCAAGGCTGCCTATGTGGCCGGGCTCCGAAGGCAAGGCCGAAATCCTGGCAGCCTGGGCCCCAGCAGTCCAATGGTTGATGGATGTGGGGACACGGATGACCTGTTCACCACATACAGGAGGGATCCTTGGGCCCTTCACTGGCTCGCCATTCAGCTCCACGACGTCCACTACTGGCCCTGGCCTTTGCTTTGGCTGCTGCCCCATTAAACGTGTGCTCCGGAGCCATGTTTCTCCACCCATCACTAGCATTCTGCCACCAGGGGATATGTGAGTGTGGGAGTCACCATTTGTCACTGGCAGCAGTGTCACAAGTCACTAGACTTCCAGCTACCCGCTGACCTAGGCTGCCTTCTGCCCCAGGCAAGGTCCCGAATCCTTTATCCCAGATGCTGACACCTGGGCACTGGCGGACATTGATTTTTATCAACACAGAGGTCTGAGTGAGGGTCAGAGGGCCAGGTAGGTGAAGTGAAGGCCAGGTGGGCGGGGCTGAGGCTTCTTTGCCATCACCATAGAGACAGTCCCCCCACCGCAAGAGTGGGCGGAGCTTGGGATGGGCCTGCTGACAAGACTGAGCCAATGGCAGAGATCCGGCCCGCCAGGCAGATGACACAGGGCCCTCCATTGTGACCTATGACCCCTAGTGGCCACAGGATTTGAGCACGCCCCGGGAAAGGCTACGCAGGCACAAGGGAGCCCCTGGTGCGGACTGCTTCAGGGCATTGGCAGAGCACGCCAGGTACCTCTTTCCCACTTTCCTGAGGATATCAGTAGGCAAGGCATCCCCACTCAGCATCTCTTGCCTCTCTCTGTCTCTCTCTGCTTGTCTTCGTTCTCTGAAATCTCTTCCTTCTCCCCCTTGTCACTTCACACCTTGGAGTGCCTGACAGAGGGCCTAGAGACCAAAGAGCAAAGGGGGAAGGCCTCTGGCTCTACTGCTTGCCCATGGGGAGAGAAGTTCTGGGAGTCTATCTGGAAGGTCTAGAGAGTAGTGATTGATTGGGGAGCTACATCACGGGCGGACCTGGCCAGGTGAAGCTTGACATCACCGTGGGACCTGGCCAGGTGAAGCTCGCTGACAAGTGGCAGCCTCTCCGGAGACTACTAATTCCGCTCCTAACATTCTATGCAAATAACCGGCTGAGTGCCATGGGCAGAAAACATTGACACATACCTGCCAGAGGCCTATTCTGGGTCTGGAGAGTCCACCCTGGTCTCCCCTGCAACTCATCATCTCAGCACACACTTTGCCTGCACGCATGGAAACCGCCTCTGTCCACGAATGTCTTCACCTGCTAGGAAACACACGATGTCACTCAGCCAAAGGAGAGCTCAGGCCAAGTCAACTGAAGCCCCCATTTTCAAGATTTTGCCCTCTGCTGCTCCACAGCCTCCGGTGGCACACTGCATGTGCGTCACTTCTCGGTAGACGAGGCCGAAATCCGGGCATCCAGGGCCCCAGCCGTCCAGAATCTACGGATGGCGGCATATGGATCACCTCTTTGCCTCGTACAGCAGGGAGGCCTGGGCCCTAGACTGGCTCCGCTAGAGCTCCACGACCTCAGCTATTTTCCCTGACCTTTGGCCTGTGCCCTCGTGAGTGTGTCATCTCTACTTCCACTTCTCTTCCCACCACACTGAATCCGCCACCTGCGGATACCTGAGCGTGGACATCAACATCTATCACTGGCTGCAGTGTCACAGGTCACTAGGTGTCTAGGCTCAGGCTGACCTTGGCTGTCTTCTGCCCAGGCAAGGAACCTAATCCTTCCAAGGAAATGAGGACACGTGCTCACTGGCCGACATCCTTTCTTTCATCCACACAGCGGTCTAGATGAGGGGAAAGAGGCCAGGTAGGCCAGGTGAGGGCTGAGTGTGGGGCCTAAGGCTTCTTTCCCAATCACCATGCTGACAGCCACCGGAAGGCTGGGCGGAACTTCGGACGGGGACGAGTCACAAACACTCAGCCAATAGGAGAGGTCCAGCCTAACCGGCCAGTTCCGCAGAGCCCTCCATTTTACCCATGGACAGACAACGCCCCCTTGCGTCTTTGGCCACAAAATCCAGGGCACCCAGGGAATAACTTCACAGTAGGCAACCCCTGATGTGAACACGTTCGACACACTGGGACAGCAGGCAGGTACCTCTTTTCCACTTACACTAGGATATCACTAGGCAAGGCGCCCTTCCTCAGCATCTGTGGCCTCTCACGTATGTGTTCACTCAGAGGAATCTCTTCATTCTACCCCTGAGACACATCACAAGTATGAGGGGCCTGAGAGAGAGCCTAGAGATGGAACGGGGGAGGCTTCTGGCTGTACTGCTTCCCCGTGGGGACAGAATAGCAGGTAGTCTCTCTGGAAGGTCTTAGCTTCTGTTGACTGACACGCGCAATACAGTAGGGGCGGACCCTGGCCAGGGGGAGCTTGTGGGCAGATGCAACCTCTCCGGCGACGAATAATTGCGCTGCTGCTTTGTATGGTGAAAACCTCCCGCCGCCAAGGGGGATGGGTAGAGAACATTGACCCACACCCGCCAGGGGCCTTTCCTGGGACTAAAGATCCCAACGTGGTCTCAACGTCGTCACCCTCTCAACACACGCCTTTCCTGCACACGTAATCCTGCCTTTCTCCGTCAGGGCCCTATCCTACCGGGAAAAAAAGGAAGCCGCTCAAAGAGGCCGATGCCAGGGAAATCGAGGAAACACTGCCAGTTTCCAAATTTTTGCTGTCTACACGTCCCCGCCTCCGGTGCAAGGCTGCCTATGTGGCCGGGCTCCGAAGGCAAGGCCGAAATCCTGGCAGCCTGGGCCCCAGCAGTCCAATGGTTGATGGACGTGGGGACACGGATGACCTGTTCACCACATACAGGAGGGATCCTTGGCCCCTCACTGGCTCGCCATTCAGCTCCACGACGTCCACTACTGGCCCTGGCCTTTGCTTTGGCTGTTGCCCCATTAAACGTGTGCTCCGGAGCCATGTTTCTCCACCCATCACTAGCATTCTGCCACCAGGGGATATGTGAGTGTGGGAGTCACCATTTGTCACTGGCAGCAGTGTCACAAGTCACTAGACTTCCAGCTACCCGCTGACCTAGGCTGCCTTCTGCCCCAGGCAAGGTCCCGAATCCTTTATCCCAGATGCTGACACCTGGGCACTGGCGGACATTGATTTTTATCAACACAGAGGTCTGAGTGAGGGTCAGAGGGCCAGGTAGGTGAAGTCAAGGCCAGGTGGGCGGGGCTGAGGCTTCTTTGCCATCACCATAGAGACAGTCCCCCCACCGCAAGAGTGGGCGGAGCTTCGGATGGGCCTGCTGACAAGACTGAGCCAATGGCAGAGATCCGGCCCGCCAGGCAGATGACACAGGGCCCTCCATTGTGACCTATGACCCCTAGTGGCCACAGGATTTGAGCACGCCCCGGGAAAGGCTACGCAGGCACAAGGGAGCCCCTGGTGCGGACTGCTTCAGGGCATTGGCAGAGCACGCCAGGTACCTCTTTCCCACTTTCCTGAGGATATCAGTAGGCAAGGCATCCCCACTCAGCATCTCTTGCCTCTCTCTGTCTCTCTCTGCTTGTCTTCGTTCTCTGAAATCTCTTCCTTCTCCCCCTTGTCACTTCACACCTTGGAGTGCCTGACAGAGGGCCTAGAGACCAAAGAGCAAAGGGGGAAGGCCTCTGGCTCTACTGCTTGCCCATGGGGAGAGAAGTTCTGGGAGTCTATCTGGAAGGTCTAGAGAGTAGTGATTGATTGGGGAGCTACATCACGGGCGGACCTGGCCAGGTGAAGCTTGACATCACCGTGGGACCTGGCCAGGTGAAGCTCGCTGACAAGTGGCAGCCTCTCCGGAGACTACTAATTCCGCTCCTAACATTCTATGCAAATAACCGGCTGAGTGCCATGGGCAGAAAACATTGACACATACCTGCCAGAGGCCTATTCTGGGTCTGGAGAGTCCACCCTGGTCTCCCCTGCAACTCATCATCTCAGCACACACTTTGCCTGCACGCATGGAAACCGCCTCTCTCCACGAATGTCTTCACCTGCTAGGAAACACACGATGTCACTCAGCCAAAGGAGAGCACAGGCCAAGTCAACTGAAGCCCCCATTTTCAAGATTTTGCCCTCTGCTGCTCCATAGCCTCCGGAGGCACACTGCATGTGCGTCACTTCTCGGTAGACGAGGCCGAAATCCGGGCATCCAGGGCCCCAGCCGTCCAGAATCTACGGATGGCGGCATATGGATCACCTCTTTGCCTCGTACAGCAGGGAGGCCTGGGCCCTAGACTGGCTCCGCTAGAGCTCCACGACCTCAGCTATTTTCCCTGACCTTTGGCCTGTGCCCTCGTGAGTGTGTCATCTCTACTTCCACTTCTCTTCCCACCACACTGAATCCGCCACCTGCGGATACCTGAGCGTGGACATCAACATCTATCACTGGCTGCAGTGTCACAGGTCACTAGGTGTCTAGGCTCAGGCTGACCTTGGCTGTCTTCTGCCCAGGCAAGGAACCTAATCCTTCCAAGGAAATGAGGACACGTGCTCACTGGCCGACATCCTTTCTTTCATCCACACAGCGGTCTAGATGAGGGGAAAGAGGCCAGGTAGGCCAGGTGAGGGCTGAGTGTGGGGCCTAAGGCTTCTTTCCCAATCACCATGCTGACAGCCACCGGAAGGCTGGGCGGAACTTCGGACGGGGACGAGTCACAAACACTCAGCCAATAGGAGAGGTCCAGCCTAACCGGCCAGTTCCGCAGAGCCCTCCATTTTACCCATGGACAGACAACGGCCCCTTGCGTCTTTGGCCACAAAATCCAGGGCACCCAGGGAATAACTTCACAGTAGGCAACCCCTGATGTGAACACGTTCGACACACTGGGACAGCAGGCAGGTACCTCTTTTCCACTTACGCTAGGATATCACTAGGCAAGGCGCCCTTCCTCAGCATCTCTGGCCTCTCACGTATGTGTTCACTCAGAGGAATCTCTTCATTCTACCCCTGAGACACATCACAAGTATGAGGGGCCTGAGAGAGAGCCTAGAGATGGAACGGGGGAGGCTTCTGGCTGTACTGCTTCCCCGTGGGGACAGAATAGCAGGTAGTCTCTCTGGAAGGTCTTAGCTTCTGTTGACTGACACGCGCAATACAGTAGGGGCGGACCCTGGCCAGGGGGAGCTTCTGGGCAGATGCAACCTCTCCGGCGACGAATAATTGCGCTGCTGCTTTGTATGGTGAAAACCTCCCGCCGCCAAGGGGGATGGGTAGAGAACATTGACCCACACCCGCCAGGGGCCTTTCCTGGGACTAAAGATCCCAACGTGGTCTCAACGTCGTCACCCTCTCAACACACGCCTTTCCTGCACACGTAATCCTGCCTTTCTCCGTCAGGGCCCTATCCTACCGGGAAAAAAAGGAAGCCGCTCAAAGAGGCCGATGCCAGGGAAATCGAGGAAACACTGCCAGTTTCCAAATTTTTGCTGTCTACACGTCCCCGCCTCCGGTGCAAGGCTGCCTATGTGGCCGGGCTCCGAAGGCAAGGCCGAAATCCTGGCAGCCTGGGCCCCAGCAGTCCAATGCTTGATGGACGTGGGGACACGGATGACCTGTTCACCACATACAGGAGGGATCCTTGGCCCCTCACTGGCTCGCCATTCAGCTCCACGACGTCCACTACTGGCCCTGGCCTTTGCTTTGGCTGTTGCCCCATTAAACGTGTGCTCCGGAGCCATGTTTCTCCACCCATCACTAGCATTCTGCCACCAGGGGATATGTGAGTGTGGGAGTCACCATTTGTCACTGGCAGCAGTGTCACAAGTCACTAGACTTCCAGCTACCCGCTGACCTAGGCTGCCTTCTGCCCCAGGCAAGGTCCCGAATCCTTTATCCCAGATGCTGACACCTGGGCACTGGCGGACATTGATTTTTATCAACACAGAGGTCTGAGTGAGGGTCAGAGGGCCAGGTAGGTGAAGTCAAGGCCAGGTGGGCGGGGCTGAGGCTTCTTTGCCATCACCATAGAGACAGTCCCCCCACCGCAAGAGTGGGCGGAGCTTCGGATGGGCCTGCTGACAAGACTGAGCCAATGGCAGAGATCCGGCCCGCCAGGCAGATGACACAGGGCCCTCCATTGTGACCTATGACCCCTAGTGGCCACAGGATTTGAGCACGCCCCGGGAAAGGCTACGCAGGCACAAGGGAGCCCCTGGTGCGGACTGCTTCAGGGCATTGGCAGAGCACGCCAGGTACCTCTTTCCCACTTTCCTGAGGATATCAGTAGGCAAGGCATCCCCACTCAGCATCTCTTGCCTCTCTCTGTCTCTCTCTGCTTGTCTTCGTTCTCTGAAATCTCTTCCTTCTCCCCCTTGTCACTTCACACCTTGGAGTGCCTGACAGAGGGCCTAGAGACCAAAGAGCAAAGGGGGAAGGCCTCTGGCTCTACTGCTTGCCCATGGGGAGAGAAGTTCTGGGAGTCTATCTGGAAGGTCTAGAGAGTAGTGATTGATTGGGGAGCTACATCACGGGCGGACCTGGCCAGGTGAAGCTTGACATCACCGTGGGACCTGGCCAGGTGAAGCTCGCTGACAAGTGGCAGCCTCTCCGGAGACTACTAATTCCGCTCCTAACATTCTATGCAAATAACCGGCTGAGTGCCATGGGCAGAAAACATTGACACATACCTGCCAGAGGCCTATTCTGGGTCTGGAGAGTCCACCCTGGTCTCCCCTGCAACTCATCATCTCAGCACACACTTTGCCTGCACGCATGGAAACCGCCTCTCTCCACGAATGTCTTCACCTGCTAGGAAACACACGATGTCACTCAGCCAAAGGAGAGCACAGGCCAAGTCAACTGAAGCCCCCATTTTCAAGATTTTGCCCTCTGCTGCTCCATAGCCTCCGGAGGCACACTGCATGTGCGTCACTTCTCGGTAGACGAGGCCGAAATCCGGGCATCCAGGGCCCCAGCCGTCCAGAATCTACGGATGGCGGCATATGGATCACCTCTTTGCCTCGTACAGCAGGGAGGCCTGGGCCCTAGACTGGCTCCGCTAGAGCTCCACGACCTCAGCTATTTTCCCTGACCTTTGGCCTGTGCCCTCGTGAGTGTGTCATCTCTACTTCCACTTCTCTTCCCACCACACTGAATCCGCCACCTGCGGATACCTGAGCGTGGACATCAACATCTATCACTGGCTGCAGTGTCACAGGTCACTAGGTGTCTAGGCTCAGGCTGACCTTGGCTGTCTTCTGCCCAGGCAAGGAACCTAATCCTTCCAAGGAAATGAGGACACGTGCTCACTGGCCGACATCCTTTCTTTCATCCACACAGCGGTCTAGATGAGGGGAAAGAGGCCAGGTAGGCCAGGTGAGGGCTGAGTGTGGGGCCTAAGGCTTCTTTCCCAATCACCATGCTGACAGCCACCGGAAGGCTGGGCGGAACTTCGGACGGGGACGAGTCACAAACACTCAGCCAATAGGAGAGGTCCAGCCTAACCGGCCAGTTCCGCAGAGCCCTCCATTTTACCCATGGACAGACAACGGCCCCTTGCGTCTTTGGCCACAAAATCCAGGGCACCCAGGGAATAACTTCACAGTAGGCAACCCCTGATGTGAACACGTTCGACACACTGGGACAGCAGGCAGGTACCTCTTTTCCACTTACGCTAGGATATCACTAGGCAAGGCGCCCTTCCTCAGCATCTCTGGCCTCTCACGTATGTGTTCACTCAGAGGAATCTCTTCATTCTACCCCTGAGACACATCACAAGTATGAGGGGCCTGAGAGAGAGCCTAGAGATGGAACGGGGGAGGCTTCTGGCTGTACTGCTTCCCCGTGGGGACAGAATAGCAGGTAGTCTCTCTGGAAGGTCTTAGCTTCTGTTGACTGACACGCGCAATACAGTAGGGGCGGACCCAGGCCAGGGGGAGCTTGTGGGCAGATGCAACCTCTCCGGCGACGAATAATTGCGCTGCTGCTTTGTATGGTGAAAACCTCCCCCCGCCAAGGGGGATGGGTAGAGAACATTGACCCACACCCGCCAGGGGCCTTTCCTGGGACTAAAGATCCCAACGTGGTCTCAACGTCGTCACCCTCTCAACACACACCTTTCCTGCACACGTAATCCTGCCTTTCTCCGTCAGGGCCCTATCCTACCAGGAAAAAAAGCAAGCCGCTCAAAGAGGCCGATGCCAGGGAAATCGAGGAAACACTGCCAGTTTCCAAATTTTTGCTGTCTACACGTCCCCGCCTCCGGTGCAAGGCTGCCTATGTGGCCGGGCTCCGAAGGCAAGGCCGAAATCCTGGCAGCCTGGGCCCAGCAGTCCAATGGTTGATGGACGTGGGGACACGGATGACCTGTTCGCCACATACAGGAGGGATCCTTGGGCCCTTCACTGGCTCGCCATTCAGCTCCACGACGTCCACTACTGGCCCTGGCCTTTGCTTTGGCTGCTGCCCCATTAAACGTGTGCTCCGGAGCGATCTTTCTCCACCCATCACTAGCATTCTGCCACCAGGGGATATGTGAGTGTGGGAGTCACCATTTGTCACTGGCAGCAGTGTCACAAGTCACTAGACTTCCAGCTACCCGCTGACCTAGGCTGCCTTCTGCCCCAGGCAAGGTCCCGAATCCTTTATCCCAGATGCTGACACCTGGGCACTGGCGGACATTGATTTTTATCAACACAGAGGTCTGAGTGAGGGTCAGAGGGCCAGGTAGGTGAAGTCAAGGCCAGGTGGGCGGGGCTGAGGCTTCTTTGCCATCACCATAGAGACAGTCCCCCCACCGCAAGAGTGGGCGGAGCTTCGGATGGGCCTGCTGACAAGACTGAGCCAATGGCAGAGATCCGGCCCGCCAGGCAGATGACACAGGGCCCTCCATTGTGACCTATGACCCCTAGTGGCCACAGGATTTGAGCACGCCCCGGGAAAGGCTACGCAGGCACAAGGGAGCCCCTGGTGCGGACTGCTTCAGGGCATTGGCAGAGCACGCCAGGTACCTCTTTCCCACTTTCCTGAGGATATCAGTAGGCAAGGCATCCCCACTCAGCATCTCTTGCCTCTCTCTGTCTCTCTCTGCTTGTCTTCGTTCTCTGAAATCTCTTCCTTCTCCCCCTTGTCACTTCACACCTTGGAGTGCCTGACAGAGGGCCTAGAGACCAAAGAGCAAAGGGGGAAGGCCTCTGGCTCTACTGCTTGCCCATGGGGAGAGAAGTTCTGGGAGTCTATCTGGAAGGTCTAGAGAGTAGTGATTGATTGGGGAGCTACATCACGGGCGGACCTGGCCAGGTGAAGCTTGACATCACCGTGGGACCTGGCCAGGTGAAGCTCGCTGACAAGTGGCAGCCTCTCCGGAGACTACTAATTCCGCTCCTAACATTCTATGCAAATAACCGGCTGAGTGCCATGGGCAGAAAACATTGACACATACCTGCCAGAGGCCTATTCTGGGTCTGAAGAGTCCACCCTGGTCTCCAGCAACTCATCATCTCAGCACACACTTTGCCTGCACGCATGGAAACCGCCTCTCTCCACGAATGTCTTCACCTGCTAGGAAACACACGATGTCACTCAGCCAAAGGAGAGCACAGGCAAAGTCAACTGAAGCCCCCATTTTCAAGATTTTGCCCTCTCCTGCTCCACAGCCTCCGGTGGCACACTGCATGTGCGTCACTTCTCGGTAGACAAGGCTGAAATCCGGGCATCCAGGGCCCCAGCCGTCCACAGTCTACGGATGGCGGCATATGGATCACCTCTTTGCCTCGTACAGCAGGGAGGCCTGGGCCCTAGACTGGCTCCGCTAGAGCTCCACGACCTCAGCTATTTTCCCTGACCTTTGACCCGTGATCTCGTGAGTGTGTCGTCTCTACTTCCACTTCTCTTCCCACCACACTGAATCCGCCACCTGCGGATACCTGAGCGTGGACATCAACATCTATCACTGGCTGCAGTGTCACAGGTCACTAGGTGTCTAGGCTCAGGCTGACCTTGGCTGTCTTCTGCCCAGGCAAGGAGCCTAATCCTTCCAAGGAAATCAGGACACGTGCTCACTGGCCGACATCCTTTCTTTCATCCACACAGCGGTCTAGATGAGGGGAAAGAGGCCAGGTAGGCCAGGTGAAGGCTGAGTGTGGGGCCTAAGGCTTCTTTCCCAATCACCATGGTGACAGCCACCGGAAGGCTGGGCGGAACTTCTGACGGGGACGAGTCACAAACACTCAGCACAATGGGAGAGGTCCAGCCTAACCGGCCAGTTCCGCAGAGCCCTCCATTTTACCCATGGACAGACAACGGCCCCTTTCGTCTTTGGCCACAAAATCGAGGGCACCCAGGGAATAACTTCACAGTAGGCAACCCCTGATGTGAACAAGTTCGACACACCGGGACAGCAGGCAGGTACCTCTTTTCCACTTACGCTAGGATATCACTAGGCAAGGCGCCCTTCCTCAGCATCTCTGGCCTCTCTGTATGTGTTCACTCAGAGGAATCTCTTCGTTCTACCCCTGAGACACATCACAAGTATGAGGGGCCTGAGAGAGAGCCTAGACATGGAACGGGGAAGGGTTCCGGCTGTACTGCTTCCCCGTGGGTAGAAAATAGCAGGTAGTCTCTCTGGAAGGTCTTAGCTTCTGTTGACTGACACGCGCAATACAGTAGGGGCGGACCCTGGCCAGGTGGAGCTTGTGGGCAGATGCAACCTCTCCGGCGACGAATAATTGCGCTGCTGCTTTGTATGGTGAAAACCTCCCCCAGCCAAGGGGGATGGGTAGAGAACATTGACCCACACCCGCCAGGGGCCTTTCCTGGGACTAAAGATCCCAACGTGGTCTCAACGTCGTCACCCACTCAACACACACCTTTCCTGCACACGTAATCCTGCCTTTCTCCGTCAGGGCCCTATCCTACCAGGAAAAAAAGCAAGCCGCTCAAAAAGGCCGATGCCAGGGAAATCGAGGAAACACTGCCAGTTCCCAAATTTTGGCTGTCTACATGTCCCCGCCTGCGGTGCAAGGCTGCCTATGTGGCCGGGCTCCGAAGGCAAGGCCGAAATCCTGGCAGCCTGGGCCCCAGCAGTCCAATGCTTGATGGACGTGGGGACACGGATGACCTGTTCGCCACATCCTTAGGCCCTTCACTGGCTCGCCATTCAGCTCCACGACGTCCACTACTGGCCCTGGCCTTTGCTTTGGCTGCTGCCCCATTAAACGTGTGCTCCGGAGCGATCTTTCTCCACCCATCACTAGCATTCTGCCACCAGGGGATATGTGAGTGTGGGAGTCACCATTTGTCACTGGCAGCAGTGTCACAAGTCACTAGACTTCCAGCTACCCGCTGACCTAGGCTGCCTTCTGCCCCAGGCAAGGTCCCGAATCCTTTATCCCAGATGCTGACACCTGGGCACTGGCGGACATTGATTTTTATCAAGACAGAGGTCTGAGTGAGGGTCAGAGGGCCAGGTAGGTGAAGTCAAGGCCAGGTGGGCGGGGCTGAGGCTTCTTTGCCATCACCATAGAGACAGTCCCCCCACCGCAAGAGTGGGCGGAGCTTGGGATGGGCCTGCTGACAAGACTGAGCCAATGGCAGAGATCCGGCCCGCCAGGCAGATGACACAGGGCCCTCCATTGTGACCTATGACCCCTAGTGGCCACAGGATTTGAGCACGCCCCGGGAAAGGCTACGCAGGCACAAGGGAGCCCCTGGTGCGGACTGCTTCAGGGCATTGGCAGAGCACGCCAGGTACCTCTTTCCCACTTTCCTGAGGATATCAGTAGGCAAGGCATCCCCACTCAGCATCTCTTGCCTCTCTCTGTCTCTCTCTGCTTGTCTTCGTTCTCTGAAATCTCTTCCTTCTCCCCCTTGTCACTTCACACCTTGGAGTGCCTGACAGAGGGCCTAGAGACCAAAGAGCAAAGGGGGAAGGCCTCTGGCTCTACTGCTTGCCCATGGGGAGAGAAGTTCTGGGAGTCTATCTGGAAGGTCTAGAGAGTAGTGATTGATTGGGGAGCTACATCACGGGCGGACCTGGCCAGGTGAAGCTTGACATCACCGTGGGACCTGGCCAGGTGAAGCTCGCTGACAAGGGGCAGCCTCTCCGCAGACTACTAATTCCGCTCCTAACATTCTATGCAAATAACCGGCTGAGTGCCATGGGCAGAAAACATTGACACATACCTGCCAGAGGCCTATTCTGGGTCTGAAGAGTCCACCCTGGTCTCCCCTGCAACTCATCATCTCAGCACACACTTTGCCTGCACGCATGGAAACCGCCTCTCTCCACGAATGTCTTCACCTGCTAGGAAACACACGATGTCACTCAGCCAAAGGAGAGCACAGGCCAAGTCAACTGAAGCCCCCATTTTCAAGATTTTGCCCTCTGCTGCTCCACAGCCTCCGGTGGCACACTGCATGTGCGTCACTTCTCGGTAGACGAGGCCGAAATCCGGGCATCCAGGGCCCCAGCCGTCCAGAATCTACGGATGGCGGCATATGGATCACCTCTTTGCCTCGTACAGCAGGGAGGCCTGGGCCCTAGACTGGCTCCGCTAGAGCTCCACGACCTCAGCTATTTTCCCTGACCTTTGGCCTGTGCACTCCTGAGTGTGTCATCTCTACTTCCACTTCTCTTCCCACCACACTGAATCCGCCACCTGCGGATACCTGAGCGTGGACATCAACATCTATCACTGGCTGCAGTGTCACAGGTCACTAGGTGTCTAGGCTCAGGCTGACCTTGGCTGTCTTCTGCCCAGGCAAGGAACCTAATCCTTCCAAGGAAATCAGGACACGTGCTCACTGGCCGACATCCTTTCTTTCATCCACACAGCGGTCTAGATGAGGGGAAAGAGGCCAGGTAGGCCAGGTGAGGGCTGAGTGTGGGGCCTAAGGCTTCTTTCCCAATCACCATGCTGACAGCCACCGGAAGGCTGGGCGGAACTTCGGACGGGGACGAGTCACAAACACTCAGCCAATAGGAGAGGTCCAGCCTAACCGGCCAGTTCCGCAGAGCCCTCCATTTTACCCATGGACAGACAACGGCCCCTTGCGTCTTTGGCCACAAAATCCAGGGCACCCAGGGAATAACTTCACAGTAGGCAACCCCTGATGTGAGCACGTTCGACACACTGGGACAGCAGGCAGGTACCTCTTTTCCACTTACGCTAGGATATCACTAGGCAAGGCGCCCTTCCTCAGCATCTCTGGCCTCTCACGTATGTGTTCACTCAGAGGAATCTCTTCATTCTACCCCTGAGACACATCACAAGTATGAGGGGCCTGAGAGAGAGCCTAGAGATGGAACGGGGGAGGCTTCTGGCTGTACTGCTTCCCCGTGGGGACAGAATAGCAGGTAGTCTCTCTGGAAGGTCTTAGCTTCTGTTGACTGACACGCGCAATACAGTAGGGGCGGACCCAGGCCAGGGGGAGCTTGTGGGCAGATGCAACCTCTCCGGCGACGAATAATTGCGCTGCTGCTTTGTATGGTGAAAACCTCCCCCCGCCAAGGGGGATGGGTAGAGAACATTGACCCACACCCGCCAGGGGCCTTTCCTGGGACTAAAGATCCCAACGTGGTCTCAACGTCGTCACCCTCTCAACACACACCTTTCCTGCACACGTAATCCTGCCTTTCTCCGTCAGGGCCCTATCCTACCAGGAAAAAAAGCAAGCCGCTCAAAGAGGCCGATGCCAGGGAAATCGAGGAAACACTGCCACTTTCCAAATTTTTGCTGTCTACACGTCCCCGCCTCCGGTGCAAGGCTGCCTATGTGGCCGGGCTCCGAAGGCAAGGCCGAAATCCTGGCAGCCTGGGCCCCAGCAGTCCAATGCTTGATGGACGTGGGGACACGGATGACCTGTTCGCCACATACAGGAGGGATCCTTGGGCCCTTCACTGGCTCGCCATTCAGCTCCACGACGTCCACTACTGGCCCTGGCCTTTGCTTTGGCTGGTGCCCCATTAAACGTGTGCTCCGGAGCGATCTTTCTCCACCCATCACTAGCATTCTGCCACCAGCGGATATGTGAGTGTGGGAGTCACCATTTGTCACTGGCAGCAGTGTCACAAGTCACTAGACTTCCAGCTACCCGCTGACCTAGGCTGCCTTCTGCCCCAGGCAAGGTCCCGAATCCTTTATCCCAGATGCTGACACCTGGGCACTGGCGGACATTGATTTTTATCAAGACAGAGGTCTGAGTGAGGGTCAGAGGGCCAGGTAGGTGAAGTCAAGGCCAGGTGGGCGGGGCTGAGGCTTCTTTGCCATCACCATAGAGACAGTCCCCCCACCGCAAGAGTGGGCGGAGCTTGGGATGGGCCTGCTGACAAGACTGAGCCAATGGCAGAGATCCGGCCCGCCAGGCAGATGACACAGGGCCCTCCATTGTGACCTATGACCCCTAGTGGCCACAGGATTTGAGCACGCCCCGGGAAAGGCTACGCAGGCACAAGGGAGCCCCTGGTGCGGACTGCTTCAGGGCATTGGCAGAGCACGCCAGGTACCTCTTTCCCACTTTCCTGAGGATATCAGTAGGCAAGGCATCCCCACTCAGCATCTCTTGCCTCTCTCTGTCTCTCTCTGCTTGTCTTCGTTCTCTGAAATCTCTTCCTTCTCCCCCTTGTAACTTCACACCTTGGAGTGCCTGACAGAGGGCCTAGAGACCAAAGAGCAAAGGGGGAAGGCCTCTGGCTCTACTGCTTGCCCATGGGGAGAGAAGTTCTGGGAGTCTATCTGGAAGGTCTAGAGAGTAGTGATTGATTGGGGAGCTACATCACGGGCGGACCTGGCCAGGTGAAGCTTGACATCACCGTGGGACCTGGCCAGGTGAAGCTCGCTGACAAGTGGCAGCCTCTCCGGAGACTACTAATTCCGCTCCTAACATTCTATGCAAATAACCGGCTGAGTGCCATGGGCAGAAAACATTGACACATACCTGCCAGAGGCCTATTCTGGGTCTGAAGAGTCCACCCTGGTCTCCCCTGCAACTCATCATCTCAGCACACACTTTGCCTGTACGCATGGAAACCGCCTCTCTCCACGAATGTCTTCACCTGCTAGGAAACACACGATGTCACTCAGCCAAAGGAGAGCACAGGCCAAGTCAACTGAAGCCCCCATTTTCAAGATTTTGCCCTCTGCTGCTCCACAGCCTCCGGTGGCACACTGCATGTGCGTCACTTCTCGGTAGACGAGGCCGAAATCCGGGCATCCAGGGCCCCAGCCGTCCAGAATCTACGGATGGCGGCATATGGTTCACCTCTTTGCCTCGTACAGCAGGGAGGCCTGGGCCCTAGACTGGCTCCGCTAGAGCTCCACGACCTCAGCTATTTTCCCTGACCTTTGGCCTGTGCACTCCTGAGTGTGTCATCTCTACTTCCACTTCTCTTCCCACCACACTGAATCCGCCACCTGCGGATACCTGAGCGTGGACATCAACATCTATCACTGGCTGCAGTGTCACAGGTCACTAGGTGTCTAGGCTCAGGCTGACCTTGGCTGTCTTCTGCCCAGGCAAGGAACCTAATCCTTCCAAGGAAATCAGGACACGTGCTCACTGGCCGACATCCTTTCTTTCATCCACACAGCGGTCTAGATGAGGGGAAAGAGGCCAGGTAGGCCAGGTGAGGGCTGAGTGTGGGGCCTAAGGCTTCTTTCCCAATCACCATGCTGACAGCCACCGGAAGGCTGGGCGGAACTTCGGACGGGGACGAGTCACAAACACTCAGCCAATAGGAGAGGTCCAGCCTAACCGGCCAGTTCCGCAGAGCCCTCCATTTTACCCATGGACAGACAACGGCCCCTTGCGTCTTTGGCCACAAAATCCAGGGCACCCAGG